>NC_135576.1:25329195-25642718 GCF_965152235.1 Eretmochelys imbricata | reverse complement strand
TTTAAAAACAGATATATTAAATTCTGACTTGAAGTCTGTCACTAGACTTGAGTTTTCTCTTCTCTTCCTCTTTCCAACAGAAGGACAATTTTTTCACAAAGTTATTCTATCCGGTGTTCATGTTTGGGGACCTTGGCTATGAAAGTTGAAGGAACTTCTACCACTGCTGTGTTATGTTGGCACCTTAGAGACTAACCAATTTATTTGAGCATGAGCTTTCGTGAGCTACAGCTCACTTCATCGGATATATACCGTGGAAACTGCAGAAGACATTATATACACACAGAGACCATGAAACAATACCTCCTCCCACCCCACTGTCCTGCTGGTAATAGCTTCTCTAAAGTGATCATCAAGTTGGGCCATTTCCAGCACAAATCCAGGTTTTCTCACCCTCCGCCCCCCACACATACAAACTCACTCTCCTGCTGGTAATAGCCCATCCAAAGTGACCACTCTCTTCACAATGTGTATGATAATCAAAGTGGGCCATTTCCAGCACAAATCCAGGTTCTCTCACTCCCTCACCCCCCTCCAAAAACCACACACACAAACTCACTCTCCTGCTGGTAATAGCTTATGGATAACATAATAGCTTATGGATAATAGCACTTTGGATAAGCTATTACCAGCAGGAGAGTGAGTTTGTGTGTGTGGTTTTTGGAGGGGGGTGAGGAGTGAGAGAACCTGGATTTGTGCTGGAAATGGCCCACCTTGATTATCATACACATTGTGAAGAGAGTGGTCACTTTGGATGGGCTATTACCAGCAGGAGAGTGAGTTTGTGGGGGTGGGGGGCGGAGGGTGAGAAAACCTGGATTTGTGCTGGAAATGGCCCAACTTGATGATCACTTTAGATAAGCTATTACCAGCAGGACAGTGGGGTGGGAGGAGGTATTGTTTCATGGTCTCTGTGTGTATATAATGTCTTCTGCAGTTTCCACGGTATGCATCCGATGAAGTGAGCTGTAGCTCACGAAAGCTCATGCTCAAATAAATTGGTTAGTCTCTAAGGTGCCACAAGTACTCCTTTTCTTTTTGCGAAGACAGACTAACACGGCTGTTACTCTGAAACCTGTGTTATGTTGCTAAATTATTATCGAGGCTGCTTAAAAGAGCTGCTGTGCTGATTTGCTAGACTCCAGGGGACTAGAATCTACATTGCAATACAATGGAGAAATTGTTGAATATTAAGAAATCAATACAAATATCCCAAATGAGACTTAATCAGACTAATGTTCAGTTCATATGCTACTATATCCTCTATGTCTATGGGAAATTATAGCCCATTTTCCTATACTCCATTTTCCTATAATAGCCTATATTGAATGTACAATAACCAGAATGCTCAAATCTCTCTTAGAGAGGATATGGGCAAATAGTAAACCAACTACACATCTTTTGGTTGCATCTAATGTTGGGGTTGTATTAAATCCTAAATCATAGCAAATACATTTCAAGTATCATTTAATACCAATAAAAAGAATGCATATGTAGCTGGTGGAAACCCTGGGCACTAGATTTTTGTAGACCAAGGGTTTGGTGGGATTCAACCAAGAATTAGGCATTGATATGTATAGTGCAATAGTGATAACATCCACAGTTGCATCAGATAGGATTGAAATATATTAGAAGGCATATGAACCCTTGTGCTGCATGACAGAAGATATCCTCTAGCTCAAAGATATCTGTAAAGATATCATTCCATAACTGTCCATCTTGTGTTTTCTTGCACTTTTCCTGAAACATCTGGTTCCTGGCACTGTGAGTCAAGATACTGGACTAGATGAACCTATATCTGATCCAGTATGGCAATTTCAGTGTCCCTATGTTCTAATCAAAAGCCTTATAATTACATTTTGGGAGACATTCCAATAGAACTCACTCATTCTAAAGAAGGATATTTATTCTGAATACTAACAATAGCAAATAAAATGTATATCAATTGGAGTCAGAGACAATCTTTTTTTAATTGTCTCAGTTGAAATGGAATATTTGATGAAATTGTTATTGTACTCTGATGTTTTAGTCTCAATCCTTCTTAGAAGTGGTCCAGCGGCTTGTTTAATCCCATGATTTGCAGGATAATTCTTGCCTCTAAGCATGATCTAAATCCCAGTGAAGCCAATGGAAAGACACAATTGGCTTTGAACTAGGCCCTGTGAAGAGAAATTGTACAAGAAGATGTTTTCCATGTAATATATTATTCCTAAACAAATAAAAACAATTGTTAAGTGTGTTTCAGTGAAGTCCAGCAATATTATGCTCTTTATAAAAACTGCATGTTTTAAAAAGAATCCCCCAAATTAGAGTGTCATTGACCAGTTACGGAATTCAGTCAGTTCCGCACCACTACATAAATCTTCCTTGGTCACTATTATCCCCGATTTACATTGCCCACCCAACCTTAACTTTGTCCTTAACATTTGGAAAAATAGATGCAGAAGGAGATTACTGGAAATTGATCTCTTGAATAGAAAATGGAATTTTATCATCTTCTAGCAATTTGTTATTTTGACTTTTGTGTATATTTGCAAGATTAACATTCAGTGGGCAGTGTAAATCAGGTTGGGTGACACTGGGCAGTGAAGGCTTACAGGGATCCCTTAGCCATTCATTTCTAGACAGTCTAAGGTTTTTTGAAAGGTGTAGGATTTTTGTAAAGAAAGTTGAGTATAGCTGGACTCCACTGAAACACATTTTCATTCTTAATTCTTTTTTTAGCAAAATATGTTGTGTAGGAATTTGCCTGCTTTTTAATGAGTCCCAGAATGTTTTGAATGGGCTGGCATATAAGGTTCGTGGCAGCCCTGCTCTCACACACCTTATGTGTCACAACAAAGCAAAGACATCTCTCTTGCACAAGAACTAAAAGACGCTTCTCCTCAGTAAGGCCATGAAAGCAAAACAAATGTGGTGTTTCTAGGCCAAGCCATTTTTTAGATATGATGAGCCAAAATAAGTTAAAAATATTTTTAAAAAGGTACATTTTCAAAACATTATAATATAAAAGCTCTTTTTCTGATTTTTACCTTTCTTCCCAGAAAAGCTCTACTCTGAAACAAAATCAAGTGTGCAAAATTTCAGGAAGTTGAGGAGGAGTTAGTCAATTGGGTCACCTGCTTCATTTTTAACTAGTGCCATTCCTTAGTAAATTCTAATTGTCATTCAGAATTGTTCCATACTTGTTATGGAAAATATTAGTCATACAAATACCAAATACTGATTGTTTTGCATGGATGGGGATTACATTATTGCACTTTTTCTTTCTAAAGAAAAATGTCAGTAAATAAGCAGCTTTATAAAAAGCCATTCTGTGTTTATAAATGTAAATATAGAACTACACCCCTTTCCTACCATCAGAAATCCTCAACTCATCTCCATCTTCTTCTTCTTGCCTCTGGCCATATATCCCAATTTAGGCTCATCCTTTACATCCATCCTCTCCTCTTCTGTGCTCTCCCGGCCCACACATTCTTCCTTTCTCAGGGTTCCCCCATGCAGCTCCCCACTTCCAGCTGGTGGGATACTTTCTTCAAATCCTTGGTTGGAAAGGATGTGGTAGTAGAACTAAAGGATGATTTGAGTATCTGTGGGTATGTCTATGCAGCAAAGAAAAATCTGCAACTGGCTTATGCCAGTTGACTCAGGCTTGTGGGGTAGGAGGATCCAACACCTAGGGCTCCAGACTGAGCTTTGAAGTCTATAAGCAATTAAATAGCCTCACAGCCTGAGCTCTGCGAGCCCAAGTCAGTTGGCACAGGCCAGTCACAGGTGTCTAGTTGTTGTACACATACGAGGCCCTCCACTCTGTGGATCAGTACTTGAATATCACGCTGACATTGGAGTGACTGACCTGGAGAAGTACCCCACATGTTGTCTGTCAAGAACTGCTTTATCCAGGGCTCCATTGTCTGCTATGTCCAGCTGCAGGCAGATGAGGTTGATACCCAGCTGCTCCAGGATGCTGCTCACAAGGAGGCCATGCAGCAGAAGCAGTGATATTCTTATTTCAGGATTTACTCTTGCCAACCTTTTTGCTATCCCCTACCCTGTTTCATTTCATCTGCTCCCTCTGCTGCAGCTCCTAAAGACTCAACCCTGATCCACAACCTTTTATCTCCCACTCTGTTGATCTCCTTAGACTTGTTGAAGCCACAAGACTTTGACTTTACATTTGTCATTGTCTTCTCCTTGTCTCATTTCCCACAATTAGGTAGCTACCTCAGTATTGTTGGGCTCCTCTTCATTCCTTGTTGCTATTTCCAGCCTCCTCCTCTTCCTGCTCCTTCACCCCCTCTGAAGTCCACTCTGTCTGGCTCTTCTCCCATCTGTCCCCCACATGTGGCTCTATCTACCGTCCTCCTTTCTCCTGTTTCCCTGACTTTGATCATTGGCTCATTTTCCACCTCATCTTGAGTGACTTTGGTTTGTTTTCAGATGAGAGAGAGAAACAGGCAGTTAAATCAGATTTTTTTTTTAGATTTGGCTGGGAAAGACAGAGAAATTTACTGCCAGGCTGAACTCAAATGTGCCGTGTTTCAGTTTGGATGGGACTTTTACCCTCATGCAAAAATAAGCAATCAAAAGTAGCACTGTTGTTCTAAATGGCAGAGACAGAGGGGATATATGATGTACAACTACTATTGGGTCCATTGGTGCATGGGTGTTTTTGGACATCAGAGCACAAAGGACAAATTGTAAAGAATGAAAACTATGAACCAATCACTTACTGTTTGACAGCCATCCTGCAGCGTTATGCAGTCATGAGGTGGAGACACTGTGTCTGTGACATCAATGTATTGTTTCAGTTGAATTAGAGAAATTCTTGCAATGGAAAAAACTATTTAATAAATGAAAGGTCAAAGTGCTTATCTTTGAAAGGTCAAAGAAATGCTTATCTAGATGTCTTTTATTAATTCTATAGAAAGAGACAATTCATCAGCAACAAGACCTAAACAGTTAACTTTAACACAGATGAAAAAGGTTGTGACATATACCAGTGTCCTTGTTAACTGAGTTTCTTTTGGGGTTATGAATGGCACCTTATGTCTAGAAAAATCCTTGAGCAACGTAGCATCTTAATAAAATGTACTTTAACCCCCAAAGTCAAACCAAACCTCAGCGGATGAACCACAACAAAGAAAGAGTTCTACAAAATCCCCCTAAACTGAAAATGCAGAATTTTTCACAGCCCAAATGTTCATTTTAATACAATGCTTGATGGGAATAACACATTTGAAACTATACACAGGCATGAATGCAGATTATATCTTCATTATAGGTTGAGAGTGGGTGGAACTATGATTATAGGTGGGTGGGTTTATCACGATGGCTCTGTGAACACTAATTTGATTGAAAAACTTGACTCTACATTCATCCAATCAGGGAACAGAAATAATAGCATGAGATCTATGTGTTCAATCAGAATTCACAAACACAGCTTGAATTTTGTGTTTTGAATATCCAATACAACAAACAGCCCAGGATCAAATGGAGCACCTTGGTCCATACTGTGCCATCAACAGTTAGGCAGAACTCACCACTGATTTCAAAGAGGAGTTTTAATCTAAAAACTTATGGCACAATATGGCTTAAGGAGAACAAATTGACACAAAGGAGTACATGAGTAATTTATTTTGAACCTCTTAGAGAAACAAGGTGGAGGTAAAAATATTAACAAACCCATTCTGAATCCCCTAGCAAACTTCAGAAGATCATAGAATGTTAGGGTTGGAAGAGACCTCAGGAGGTCATGTAGTCCAATCTCCTGCTCAAAGTAGGCCCAACACCAACTAAATCATCCCAGCCAAGGCTTTGTCAAGCTGTGCCTTCAAAACCTCTAAGGATGGAAATTCCACCACCTCCCTAGGTAACCCATTCCAGTGCTTCACTACCCTCCTAGTGAAATAGTGTTTCCTAATATCCAACCTAAACCTCCCCCACTGCAACTTGAGACCATTGCTCCTTGTTCTGTCATCTGCCACCACTGAGAACAACCTAGTTCTATCCTCTTTGGAACCCCCCTTCAGATAGTTGAAGGCTGCTATCAAATCCCTCCTCGCTCTTCTCTTCTGCAGACTAAATAACCCCAGTTCCCTCGGGCTCTCCTTACATCGTCTATAACTTTTTTCTTTAGTAATAGGTATATTTTAAAAAGTAAGAAATAGTTTTCTAAGGTGAACTAGGCAGTATATTTGTTTTCTTTTAGTTTTGCAGCTGCAAGAGAAAGTTTTGTTCATTTTCAGTCAATTCTAGGAGACAGGGATGATGGCTTCACAGAAAGGCCTATAAAGGGAGGAAGTGTAGTCAAGTCATAACGCACTAGATTGATAGTCATGAGATGGAAATTGTAGTCTTGGTTCTACTATTGACTTACTCTGTGATACTGTGCAAGTCATTTAGGCCATTTTTAAAAACTTGGGCTCCTACAATTAGATTCTTAAATTTCTATTAACTTCAGTGGGAGGTACTGGTGCACAGCACCTCTTAAAATCAGACAACTAGATATAGGTTCTACCTTTAAGCTAAAGATTCCACCTTGAAGCACATACATTTGAAAATGTTGGTCTAAACTTCTCTGTGCTTCCATTTCTTCAAATGTAAATGGAGCATAATAATGCTTGCTTACCTGCGTAAAGTACTTTGAGACCTACACGTTAAAAACACAGACTGAGTGCCAATTAAAAAAAAATAGAATAAAAAATTAAAAACAGAAGACCTTCAGAAAATGAACAAATAAAAACATGATCTTTAAAAATCTAAGTAGAAAATAAATGCACAATAGATTTATGTAAATAAAATGTGCAGAAACATATATGGATCTGTATTACTACCTATAAAATTCTTGCATAGTTATTACAAATTTTGGGTTCTATCTTACTATCAGTTGTTATGCAGAAATCCCATTAGCTTTTGTGGGAGTTCCACACGTGGCATGCTGGCAAGACATGGCCCTAAGAAAATAAAGCAAATTTTCCACACCTGCAAAGTTTTACAACGCATCATGTGCCAGATCGTCAGCTAGTGTAAATTGACTCCAATGGAGCAACACTGAAGGAAGCTGAAAACACTGCAATGCCTTTGAGAAATGCTCTTTTGCAAACGTAGGCAGATAAACGAACACTGCATACCATTTCAGTATTCCCTGCACCTTGCAGTAGAAAGTAAGTGGAATTTATAGGAAAACTACATGGATTTAAAGAAATGCAGTCTGGTATTCCTTCAATGACTCAACACACACATTTTCTCATGACAATGATTCTTCTTCATATACTGAAGTTTTTAGTTAATGAAAACTGTTAGGTTTCATTGCTTTTTCTTACTGTCACTAATGTTATTTGTTAATGTTAACAAATTACAGGTGAGGTAATTACACGTCTCTTTTGCAGTTTTATTTCAAGCTGTATGGATTACAAGGCCAAATTTAGAGGTGAATCTAAGGAAGTTTAAATAGGTGTATTTTATGCATTGATGAGGCAAGCAGTATGTGTAAGTTACATCAATTTAGCTTTTTGTGAGAACATCAACTCCTGAGGCCTGGTTATGATATTAATAGTTCATATATATTATATATTTGATGATAATTAGGGGCCGAACTCTGAATCTACTTACTCATGCCAGTAGTCCTTCCTCCAATCCTAATGTTGGAACTATTCATGTAAGGGTTTGCTGGATAAGATCCCTATATCAGGATAAAATATTAATACAGTGTGAGTGAAGAATCAAATACTTCTTTATTCTTAAATGAGATTATAGTTTTTATTAGTAGCATTAACACTGATATTTATTTATAACATATCACACTAAGTTGTGGCATCACACTGTATATGTAAAATGTTCTCATCACATTCACATTTGGTCACATGACAGCTGTTCAGATTATTCTGCACACGTCTGGAAAAAACTTTAAAACATTGATATGGAGCCAAAATATGCAGGGAGACAAGCAAATTGCCAACTGTAGCTTTTTTTGCCAGTAGCTTCCTTAGTCAAGCAAATCAAGCACCACTATATCAGCACTAGAATCAGACAGTTTGAGATTCTGCTGCCATTTTAAAACTTTCCCTAAGCAATGACACTGTAGTGGAAAATCCCCAGCTGAGAGGTGGTGATAGAGGAAAAGTAATCATTTACCTGTCACCCTGTATACTTGTAACCAGAATAAGCTTTCCAAGTCCACAAGGCTTCCATTAGAGAATTCACATGTGAAACAGCTCAGAAAAGTACAGTCTCCCAAGAGGCTTAAAAATAAGACTGTATGTTTTTTATCAAGCCCTGTAGCTTCAAATGATTGACCTCACATCATTTTGCCACATCAACAGCCCTTGTTAGCACCAATACCCATTTCCCTGTGTGGAGCAGAAAGGTGGGATCATTATATGATTCACCCTCTCTCTGCCCTCTGCATAAATGGTATCAGGCCCTTCGGGGCAGTCTGGACACATAGGGAAAGGACTTTGGCCAGGCAGCATGGGGTGAAGTCAGGGAATAGCTGCTCCATGTGGCATAGTTCTGTGGCTACGTGGCACAAATACCATGTTAAAGAGTTGCATACTATATGGAACAGCATTAAGTTCCTTGCTGCACTCTTTTCAGAGTAGCAGCCGTGTTAGTCTGTATCCGCAAAAAGAAAAGGAGGACTTGTGGCACCTTAGAGACTAACCAATTTATTTGAGCATAAGCTTTCGTGGTGGGCTGTAGCTCACAAAAGCTTATGCTCAAATAAATTGGTTAGTCTCTAAGGTGCCACAAGTCCTCCTTTTCTTTTTGCTGCATTCTGTGACACAGAGCACAGCTCTGGCCTGGAAGCTAAGAGCAGCATGGCCCTGGCTCTGGCTATGTTACCAGTGCTTGGGGTGTTTAGAAAAAGAGTACAGTATGAAAGTCCCTGCATGCATCTGGCCAGATACTGCAGAGCATATGTGAGGGTTTCCAGTGGATCCCTTCTAAAAGCTTTTTTCAGGCTCCAGACTGCCCCTGCCCTACTGCTTCTAGTCCTGCTGTGAAAATGGTAGTATGCCTTCCAAACAGTGACTGTTTTAGAGATGCATAATTTATTGATTAGTTTCCTCTCTTCCATACACATTCATATGGAGGGGGAGATACAGCCCTTATATATAGGAATGAAGCCACAGATTTCATTCCTGGGTATAAAGTTCCAAATGGTAAATAACATAAAAGCTCATCTGCTTAACAACATAGGTCTTTATGAACACATCACTCTGGTGGCCTGCTCTTTACACTGGCTCCCCATTCAATACAGAGTTCAGTTCAGTGTTGCTGTCGTGATATTCAAAACCTTCCATAGGGTTGGCCCTAACTACCTGGGTGGTTGCTTTTCCTGCTCTGAGCATGACATCCCGCAACAGCTATGTCCCACTGGAACCATGAAAATGTCAACCAATAGGGGAAGGGTCATGAGTGGAGGAGAATTTTCACAGGATCTGGATCTAGACTATGAAAAAAGAAATAGAAATGAACATAGGACTCTAAATGCAAAAGCACCTTTATTTGACTTAAATCCTGTGAGCAAGAACTATTTTCACTGCAAAATTAACTTGAGTTATAACCTGAGTCCTGTCCACACACAAAAACCATTGATGCTTTAACTAAAGTTGACTGGCCCATCCAGGGTGAATGGCTAAAGCTGAAGTTAGCACAACTCACCAGCTGCTCATGTGACTACTCTGTATGATACACACAAGAGAGTGACAGTTTGGACGCAGCAGCTTGACTCTCACTCAAGCTAGGCTAACTGGAGAGAAGTAACTCGAATGTAGATAACACATACCCATAAATTCTACAAATACATATACTACACCTACTTTTGCAAGTATCAACAAACAAATAAGCCTATATATTAATCAAGTAATTTCTCCTCCAGGCTGGGAAGGAGAAAAGAGAGAGAGAAATTTCTGTTGTTTGGTGGGTGTTGTGGGGACATATAAGACCTAGTTAGAGAAAAAGAGAGAGAGAGAGAACACAATTTTGTTCTTTTAGTCAATATTAATATGATAGACACAGTGGAACACTTTTTCAAAACATGGTCCCTAATCACATCTGCACAAATATGCATGCATGCTATATTTGTGCTTGCAAATTCTGTTATTAGGCAAAGAAACACAGCAAATAAGCATGCAAGTGTGTGCATTTGGAAAATTTGCACACACATAGTTACAGCCAGGTTAAGGCCAGCTGAAAATCTGGCCCATTAAGCATGGTACTGAGCAGCTGTTTTGAAGTTAAATGTCCTCCAGAATGTATTATGCCATTGTCAGTGCACCATGGAAAAGAGGAACAGGTGATCCATGTTAGTAGGTCTGACTGGTTATTGAAGTGATGATTTGCAAGTGATTTATGACGTGACAGTTTCTTCAAAGCTTCACATTTCAATCAGTTCAATCACATTAATGGGCATGACTGTTTAATTAACATGCTAAAGATAGGGCATGAATAGTTTAGCTCATCAAAGGCTTCACACCCTTTTCTTGTCATTGTGGTATGTGCTGTACAGCTGTGTGCCAGAGTCTGGGAGAGGTGAATGTTCAGGTTTAGCTGTTGTCCAAAGCCAATACATTTCTCCATTCCAGGCAACACTCCTTTGAGATGCCAATGACTCTAAACTCTCACGTAAGTCACAAGAGTGCTCAGTGCCTTGCAGGATGGAGCCCATAATGCCTATCATTTTTTGTAATAATTCTGTTTTTTCTCTGCCTGAGCCACTCAGGCACAGTGGTTCTAATGATCTTCAACCTGCCTAGAAATGTTTCCCATAACTACAACAAGCAAGCAAAGTGGTTATTTGTCAGTAATATACAAGATATTAAAGGTTCTAATTATGACACGACTAATACAAACATCGGTCTTATTGTTATACACTGTTAATTTGGCAAGGCACTTCTGAAGACTGTTGTTTCAAAAAAGAGATTTCTGAACAAATACATGGGAGCATGTAAACTGTATCCAAGGTCCAATCATCCACACCCCACAACCTACTGTCAAATTGGGAGAGCAGTTTAGTCACCTGTGCTCATGGATAGGCTCTAAGTCAAGAGATCATAATCACAAGGAACTGCACAGCGCTCAGCATCTCAAGCACATGAGACTTTAGATGCATCAGATTGCATGCCCAAAAACTGAGGTACCCAAAATCACTTTTGAAAATTTGGCCTTTGATGGCAATTCTTCCAAAGTTTGTCCATCAAGTGTGATAGCCCAGTTCTTATTGCAAATCCATCTTGAAAAAGATGTGGGGGGTGTGGCTCTGGAGTGAGGCTGGGGATGAGGGGTTTGGGGTACAAGAGGGGGCTCCGGGCTGGGCCAAGGGGTTTGGAGTGTGGGAGGGGGCCCAGGGCTGAGACAGGGGGTTGGGGTACAGGAGGGGATGTGGGGTGCGGGCTCCGGGCGGGAGTTTGGGTGCAGGAGGGGTCTCAGGACTGGGGGAGGGGCTTGGAGGGAGGGGCCTCAGGGCTGGGGCAGGGGTTATGGTGGCGGTGGGGATGTGGGGTCTGGGAGGGAGTTAGGGTGCGGGAGGGGGCTCCGACTTGGGGATTGGCGTGCGGGCTCTGTTTGGGTGGCACTTACGTCAGACAGCTCCCACTCGGCAGCACAGCAGGGCTAAAGCAGGCTCCTTGCCTGCCATGGCTCTGTGCAGCTCCTGGAAACGGCCGGTGTGTCCCTGTGGCCCCTAGGCAGAGGCCTGGCCAGGCAGCTCTGCGCACTGCCCCCGCAGTTCCCATTGGTTTCAGTTATCGGCCAATATCCAGTTTTCAGTGCTCGAGACAGGAGCTTTCTCGGAGCTTTCTCGGCTGCCCCTGTGCCTAGGGGCCACAGGGACATGCTGGCCACTGCCAGGAGCTGCGTGGAGCCAGGGCAGGCAGGGAGCCTGCCTTAGCCTCACTGCGCTGCCAGCTGGACTTTTAACAACCCGGTCAACAGTGCTGACCGGAGCCACCGGGGTCCCTTTTCGACCGGGTGTTCCGGTCAAAAACCAGACGCCTGCCAACCCTATCATAGCTATCCAGCAACTATGGGCCTGATGCAGAAATTATTGGGTAAGGTTCTATGGACTGTGTTATGCAGCAGGTCACATTAGATGATGATACTGATCCCATTTGTGAAGCCGTGAAACACTTCCTTACCTTTCCCAAGATGGCTGCTGGAACACTATGCCCCTGAAACAAGTCCCAGAATGAAATGCTGTCTTTTATATTATAAATTTCTACACAAAATGTGTGTACGTTGAATTATGCTTGTGCCTGTGTCACAAATACCCTCTCTTCTTGATCTCTCCTTTGTACTCCACTACACTCATCTCTAATGTGCAGTTTGACCTCACTGGAAACACTATATGTACCTGCAAATACAATTATCAGCTGACCTCTCCACTTAAATTATGGCCTTGTCTGTTTGTGAAAACATTTACTTTGTATTCTCAGCTTTTGAAAGAGACAATCACTGTAGACAGATGGAGACTTCAGTAGATAGAACAAAGAATCATGGCAGCCTAGGGAACAAATAAACGAGAAAGCCCCATTTAGTGCTTGAACCTAGCATTGAGCACCTTGAAAGGTGCTGAGCATTCTGAACTCCTGTTTAAATCATATGGGAGTTGAGGGTGCTGAGCACCACAAAGAAAGCATTCAGCATCTTGCAGCATCAGACCGTGTGCAGAAAAGTCACTGGGGAACTGGAAACTAAGATCTTCTCAGATTACTCTTGTTTTTTAATCTGTGTGGAGGGCATTGAGATATTACAGTGTCATGCACTAAAAAAGCATAAAATGATTAGGTGAGGTTAAATTACATACAGTTCTCCCAGTTGCTCACATTTTAATAACTATAGGATTTATTTACAAGATACAATGCAAATACAGGATTAGACCACACAACAGGTTAAAAAACCCCAAGAAAATAATAATTTACCCAGGTTAACATGGGAGCTCAGGTTTTCTGAAATGGGTTCCTAAAGTTAGGCCCCTAAACAGGTGACCTGGATTTTCAAGTGTGTTGAGCATTCACAACTCTCATGGTCTAACTTCAGGCATCCACATTTTGAAAGTCTTGGCCAGTATACTTAAGTCATTCCCCCTCTCTACATTCAGACTCAGGCTTCCTCAAGCCTTTCTTAAAAGAGACCATGTATCTCACCATACACAATTTCTATTCACTGTCTGTTTCTCTCATTTTACAATTTCACATAGAGATCAGCCCCTCAGCTTCAGCTTGCTAACTGACTTTCCAGTAATAGCTAAATTATCTTTTGATGTTTGAGATACCAAATTGACTTCAACAATAAGCTCCCGTAGGCTAATACCTCAGTCAGACATCCTGGGCTCTACTCTCGGGAACACAAGCAATCAGGTAACCAGTTCTATTAGCATATCACTCCTTTGATCAACTCTACTGTTTGCATAGTTAGTGACAGGAGTTCCTGCAAACCTTTAATATGGACCTACACTAGGACCTCTGACACCATTACCCACAGCCTATCTGCCATGGTAGTTCAGGCTAACAGCTTTCCCAAATATGATCAGCTTGTTACTCAATTGAATTCCTGGCCTCACGTAAAAAAAAAAAATCCATATGTACTATAGTTATTCTGCCTTGTACATGACTGCCTTTGTAATAAAAAATACATTAAAATGAAAAAAAAAATAATGATTATTAATTGTGGTCTCTTGATTGCTGTGAAAAACTCTACCATCTTTCAAGCTGCACAGATTCAACTGAATCTGGCAGGTACAAATCTTATGCTTCTGAAACATTATGGATTGTCAGGTTTTCCTCCACAAATAATATTCTTTTCAGAGTAATGCATGGATCTTTTTTCTTTATATGGGCTCATATCCCTTGAGAATTTTTAGGAGACCAATGTCATTTCAAGCTTTCTGTATTTTTTCCCGATTAGTATCTTCTGATCTCATGGTAAGGAAACATACTTCATGATCAACTTCTGGACGAAAATGCCTTATACCATTCCACCGTGACATGAATAGGGAGTAAAATGTGTCAGACAGCAGGGCCTGCAGCAGAGGTAGTCTCTGGGCAACCTAACAAGTGCAACTGGCTTCAGTAGGCTGCTTGATTGGTTATGCCATTCAGTTCGTTAGAAGAGTCATCAGACCAGCTCTTAAACCCAAAAGCAGATCAGTGGCTATCCAGATCATTTGTTCACGGTTGTGACAAGGCTTTTTTGTTCTCAGTTCTCCTGACTTGTTTTGTGGCAGGTAACCTGGTCCTGACCCTTGGCTCTGATTCCTGAGTTTGGCTTGGCATCTTATTCTAATCCAGGGCTCTGATTCCTGACTACTGACATGTGCTGTAACCATGGTGCTGGTTGCCCATGTCCAGGTTACAGACAGCACTGATGTGCTACAAAGGGATTCTTGTCTAGTCATCCTGATCAGGGAAGATAGATACTCAAGGCATCTCAGGTGGCTGGATGAAATGGGAGATCAATTAGAGACTATTCAGTGACTCATTAAATAGCAGTTTTTGTTTGTAAGTTCTTTGGGGTAGAGAGCACGTATGGCTGGTTTGGGTTTTTTATAGCATTTAGGATCGTGGATCTCTGATTTTGATTGAAACCTCTGGGTGTAAGTAAGTAAATCAATAATAATGGTCCCTGTCCATGATGAATACATGGTAATATTCTGCTGCGCCCTGATTTTTAGTCACAAAAGAAATGTACACCCAGATTATTTCAGTGTCTGAAGCAGCATAAATGACCTGTTGCTTCTAGTATGTATGTGCCTCCAATGGCGTATCAGCAGATCAACAGTAATAATGTGTTACTTTTCCCTTGAAGCTTTCATATGTGATCTCAAAGCACTTTGTAAGTGGGGCTGTTACTATGGATGAGAGAAGTGAAACACTAATTAGTTAGGTCCCAAGGTAAAACATGGGGTCAGGACCGAATCAGAAGCAGTCCCCATTTCGCACCACTAGATAATAAAGTAGTACAGCCTCCATGTATAAAGATGACTCTTCAGTAACATGAGCATACAGATCAGGTACCCAAAATTATGCAATCTGCTGCTTATTGTGAAACAGTGAATCGTCCTGAACAAAATAAGACTTAGAAGAAACAGAAAAAAGTGAGCTTGGAAACAATTTCTATGTTGCCATTTAGGCATCTACATTTGAAGAATGAGCAGTTAGCAGGAGAACATTTATGATATAAAAAAAATGGAATTCTGCTTGGCTCTTTCTGATTACTATGAAATTACTATGAAAACTGAAGTCAAAGGAACTACTATGGTGAGTGAGGATTATTATGTACACAACAGTTGCAAAATTGGGTCCTATTTCAGGAGAGGACTGAGGTATCCTAAATAAGTTTATAAATGAAAGAGAGTGAGCGAGAGCATATTTGGCCTTACACTTACTTGTATAAGACTTGTGCATAATATCCACTCCCTGCTGCAGAGAGAGGAAAACAGAGAAGACTATAATCTTAAATACATGCTATAATTTTGGGAAATGCTCAGATACATGCGTGCTGTATGAGAACTTAAATAGATTAGTTGATACATAAACTAGATTAGATAGTTGGATCAAACAAATAGATTAAATAGTGTGAAGTTAGTCACACTAAGTTAAAACTGCTGTGAGAGAAGCAGTCAAACTGTGTACAAAACCTAATTTCTCATCTTTTGAATGTGATGAACAAAAGAATTGCTGCTAGATAAGCAGATGCACTTCTGCAGTTTTTTATAGATGAGTTTCTTAAATGGTTTCACAAAATAGGTACCTAAATAAATAGCTTTCCCCTCCCATAACTGCTGAGCAGCTGCTGTTGGAATCAATAAAAGTCTTTCCCCTGACTTCAATGGGAACTGGATCATCCCTAAATGCTCACAAGTCGCCAAATTAAGGTGGGGGGAGACAATAGTACTGAGAAACAAAGTCAAGTTATATCCAGAACATTTTTAATAAATATATTTTAATAAATGTATTCATGCAGTTAGAGCAGATTTCCTATAATAAATACTTTACAGATGTTTGATTATTTGCTACTCGGCACCTTCAAAGCACTTTATAAATACTTAATTTGATTTAATTAATTCCTAAACACCTCTGTAGGCTAGATAACTAAACATTATTATCCCCATTTTATAGATGGGAACACTGATGGTTCATTCAAAGGTTTCTTGTTGCTAGTTCCATGCTTATACAGCTCTCTATAAAATAAGTATTTACTGAGGGCCAAATCTGTCAATGCTTATGCAGGCTATGCTCCTGTTGAATGAAATGAGAGATTTGCCTAAGGAAGGGCTCTGTAGGGATGGTGAGATTTGGTCATAAAGGAATTGCACATTGAGGGCTACTGAGCTGGAAGGCAGACATTCATTACATGACAAAATTGCATAGTCTTTATGTGAGTTCTTTCTCATGACCACAGTAACCTTTTTCCCTATTCCTTAAAATGAGATACAGGCAATTTTACCATAGATTCAACATTAAGGCCCTATCAGGAAGAATAAATCTCAGGAACCTGTGCTCACAATATTGAATTACCAATAAATATATACGTCTTTTGACCCCACAGTACATCAAATGACTGTGAAAGCACAATGAGCTAACAGTAGTAGATACAGTTAGTTAAGCAAACACCAGTTAATAAATACCTAATCTTAAAACATTCATGTGAAAAACTTTTCTTGTTCAGTCACACCAGTAAAGGCTGGGGTTTTCCAAGGTGCCTACTTGAGTTAAGTGCCCTACTCTTAGTGGATTTCAGTGGGATTTCAGTGGCTACTGAGATCCCTTATACCCCTTTGAAATTCCCAGCCTTAAAGAAATAGGGGTTTTGCGTGGCTCTCTAACAGCAGAAGAAGGCCCAATGACTTAAAACTCTGTGCGAACTCTTCCAGCAGAGTAAATCAACAGGTAAAATCCACAATACTCCATAAAACCAGAGAAATCTTCCCTGACCTAACTAGGCTAAATGAGATTACAAAATACATAAAGACCCACACAAAGAGCTGTTGCTTTACTCATCAAAAGCTCTTTAACCTGGGCTAAAATAAATTACTTTTATAAAACAACCAGGCCAAAGAAAACGTTTAACCAAAGATTTAGTACAGGCTTTATATAGACCCTCCACACTGACTGAGTTCTGCTCCAAAGTCTCGTCTCCTGTGGAAAATCGGTCACTGCAGTGCTGCCTGCTGTCCTGCCTGGTCTCTCTGTTTTCTGGGACTTTGAGGTGCATTTCCATAATAGTCAAGAGCCTCCTCTGAGCCCGACCTCTGTCCCCCTCATGCCTACTCTTAACCTACAGAAGCTGGTCCTATGGATTTGGGATACAGGTGCCTTCATGGAATCAGGAAAGCACAATCAGTGGAGCTGCTATGTGCCCCTTCTTTGCCCACAACATAACTTGATAGTGTTGCCAACTATCGTGATACTTGATTTTTTAAAGCCCCAATTCCTGAAGTCAAGTTATTACATGAGAATTTCAGATTTCAATTTTTTTAAAGTAAGTTTCTAGCCCACATGATTGTAGGGAAAAGCTTGAAATCATGACTAGAATGTACCCTAAAGTCTCAAATGAGTCAGCAAAGTACCCCAAATCTATCTTATTTTTTTAAAATCTTGTGATTTTAAGTGAATCTTCTGATCCTTGGGGTGGGGGGGAGGGTATTCATGGTTTTTTGATAGTTGGGGTTGGTGATACTGGTGACCTTCCCTCTGCACAGACAAATGGAAAGGAACATATAGACCATACAAGTTTACTGACATTCCATGGAATTCTCAACCCTTCCAGTATTTTCTCTCATTGCTTATTATCAGCCTATTTGTGTACAGAGAAGAGATATCGTTCAGGCCACTTGCTTCCACTGAGATAAACGATGGTGTTCCAAACACTAAATTACAACATCACTGGATGAATCAAGCAAGATGATCTTGAAAGAGAGAGCATTTCTTTCCACAGAAATACTAGAATCATTAGCACTGATGGGAAAGGAAATACAGAACAAGATTATGAGGGTAAAAGCAATGATTGAATATGATATTCTGCACTGTTTGTTAAAGGGGAGCTGTGACTCTATCAGCATTTTTCTTAAAGCTTTAACTTTTTCTTACCTAAGATTTCATAAAAGCAAAGCAATAAGAGAGGATGGACAGTGGCTGGACAAAGAGAAGGTGACACTTCTTCCCCTGCTATGAAGACCATGCTCCCTCTTAAATGTCCGGTGTAACAAATATTTAATAGGAAGGAGGCTGTTATGATACCAGCTAAAGAAAAGGGGGAATACAGTTGTGCTTTCTTAATATACTGAAGAAGCTGGTATTGGTCATACCATGTCTGTGATTAATAAAAGCTTATGTATCTTCCACCATATATATTGGCTGCTGATTCTGTAAGTATTGTTGCTTAAAGCACAGGATTGGCTTAGTTTCTGCTCATGTCAGCTTTGTGCTTAGTGTCTTCTCTTATCACCTTCAAAATGTTGCCACCTTTTGGCTATGACCATGAGAATCTAATTCAGGTACAGTGGTCCTTGTTCTTGTAATTTCATTCATTACCATGGTGTGTGTGTGAGTGAGTGAGTTAGTTAGTTATACCAGAAAACTATCTTCATAGACTCTTCCTTTTGCAAAATAGTGCTGGTTAGCATTCATGATGTTAATTCTGTATGTTACTTCAGTTAAGCTGCTCTGCTGACTATTCCATAATATAGTCTACAGACATATGGCACACATACTTCTAGCATGTGCAAATTCCAAACCCAAGTAAGTATAAGATCTGAATTTGTAATGTTGTTGTGTCCATATGTTAAGACTGATGTTAATTTTTATACTCAGGCTTACGTTCTTTGAGCATCTCTTGTCATTATATTTTTGTATTTATATTGTAAATTAATGTTTGATGCTTCTCCATGAGATACACACATAATGCTAACTTGGGGCCAGACTCTGCCTGGCACTTATGTGGGTCACACTCGAGGTGGTGGGTGTAATGACTCTTCCCCCTCCTTGTGTCATCTGTGCAAAGGCCAAGTAGAATTGTAGTCCTTGCATTCTAGGGAACACAGGGACTTCTTCCTTCATACTCCCCTGAGGAACCCTGGTGTCTCAAATGAAACAGCGAGACTAGACAAGCAAGGCTATGGCTCCAACCTCTATGTGCTAGACAGCTGAGCTGGTCAGCCACAGTAGTGGGGAGTAAGGTGCACACTGAAAGAGATGTAGTAACAGATGCACAGTATCTGTGCATCAGGGAGACCCGGGAGGCATGGTACCTTTCTGTGGCAGGGCAGCCTTGGGAATCAATATGGAATTCCTTGGGAATCCAATAGGCTCACTAACTTCAGTAAGAATTGTGTAGGCAGAAGAAACACGGAATCTCTTGTATTATACTAGCTTCCCAAAGATGGGAGTGGAATGTCAGTCCCTAAAAATTGGGTCTTCCTCCTAGAGGAGGTCCACCAGAATCCTTGTCTGGCTGTCTTTTGGGCACACATCCACTTCCATTTTACTATTTCATTTCTCCTATCATGGGCAGTTTTCAGCTATTTCCATTTTTCTTAGCTTTCTGCCACGTTCTCGCTTTCTCCCCTTCTTCCAATTTTTTGGAAGTGGATCCTTTTGGAGATGGAATATGTTTTTGCTGCTCGCTGACTGTGAACTTGATTTGCCTGGTTGCTTGTTTTCCTAGATTTTTAATCCTTTGTAATTGGTCTTTATCATTGGGTGCTTAAGTTCCTCAGAAAAAGCACCTAGTAAATGGATTAAACAAACAGAATGTATTGCAATGAAATGTCTTGGTGGGAAGCAGAACTACCTTCTTTATGAATAAAGAGACTGTAACCAATAAAATGCAATTGTTCACAGCCAAAAAAGAAATTACATAGCTCTCAAAATCAAAGAAAGTCCCATGTCTGAAAGCATGGCTTGCATAGTTCAAAATGTGGTAGTTTAGAGAAAGCACACTACTATTCTAAAGGCTGAGACTTTTAGGAACAATGGAATTGCTATACCTGATCAAATGAATAGTCTAGTATTCTGTCTCTGACAGTGGCTAGAGTCAGATTCTTCAGAGGAAAGTACATTAATCCCATAATCAGCCCAAAGGAGAAGTTTTTCCTAGCCCCTATCAGTTAGTGTTTGGCTTATGCCCTGAAGCATGAGGATTTAGATCCCTTATTCATTTATCATTCTCTAATATATTATCCATATAGTTGTCTGATATTTAGGCTCTTTCTTTCAATGAGTGCCACATATTAACTAATGCATTGTATAATAAAGTAGTTCTTTATTAGTTTTCAGTTTGTTGCTTTACAGTTTCATGACAAGGGATCAGCTGGGAATTGTTGAAGTACACAGGGGCTCTGGTCACGCCCTGATATACCTAACGGATAGGGCACTGGACTGTGACTCAAGAGACCTAAGTTCTCTTCCCATCTCTGCCACTGGCCTGCTGGAAGACCTTAGGAAAGTCACTTCCCTCCCCATAGGAATTTCCCCACCTGAAAAATGGGGAGAAAATTACTGACCTACTTTGTAAAGTGCTGTAAGTTGTACTGATGAAAAACACTATATAAGAGATCAGTATTATTAGATGAAAAGCTATTATATTAATGCCTTATTCTTAGGATCTTGCTTAGTCTGAAATGCTATTAACCTTAAAGCAAAGCAGAGGAAAATGAAAGTGTATAGTAACATATTGAAGTGGGTGCATGGGTAGTACAAATAAAGTTGAGACAACTGAAAGCAGTTAACATTTTAAAAGAGAAAGTTGGACACATTTCCTCCTCCCTAAGGTACCATCTCTTACAGTTCTGGGCCGCTGGAGAAGATGTAAGATGTGGATTGCCTTCTTTACCTTGGTCCCCAAAGAAAAACAAAACTTTCAGCCAGGGCTTTGTTCTCAGCCTCAACTCAGTCGAAAACTGAATGCCTGGCAATCCTATTATAAGGTGGGGTCTAAGCAGGGAGGAAGGCCTCTTGAGCCCTCATAACCCCAGAGCCGAGCATGGGCTCAAGGAACAATTTTGCTACGTACATTGTTACTGCAGTGGCTAAAACTTTGATTTCCCATCTGTTGGCTGTTATAGTGTGCATACAGCCATTGTACAGCACCGCGGTCTAAATCATTTCTGAAGCTTTTAAGCAGGAAAGTGAATTGAGGGTTTCAATATTGTCAAGACCTATCTGAAATGTATCACTTTCACGTCACAGGAGTTTGAACAAACACTTTCTTTGCCTTTGATCAGTGTGGGCTTGCATGCTGGGAGTTCTGCTTTAGGTTTCAGTCAAACCTGAAACTCAAAGGATTCAACTATTAAAGGACAATGAGATTTAGACTCCATTTGAGGAAATATAGTACATAGTATAAGCCTGTGGAATTTACTGCCACAGGAGGTCATCAAAAGAAATATGATGTCTGGGTTTTTAAGAGGGCTGGATAATTGCACTGCTTTTAACGTGTAGTTAGGCAAGGTAAGAAAATATGGGTAACAAAAGTTCCTATTTCAGAGAATAAGCTAGTTGCCTGCAGCACGCACCTTCTTATGCACAGCATTCCATAGCTGATTAGGGACCTGATCCAGTTCCTATTAAGTCAGTAGGAGTCTCTCCATTGACGTTAATGGAAACTGGACCATCCTCCAAATGGCTCCCCCTGTGGAAGGGTAAGACTGTGATTTCATCTTCTTCAGAAGCATCAGTTATTCATAAACCTTTAGTAAGTCTTTTGATACTGTCTCACATGACCTTCTCATAAACAAACTAGGGAAATACAGCCTAGATGGAGCTACTATAAGGTAGGTGCATAACTGGTTGGGAAATCATTCCAAGAGAGTGGTTCACAGTCATGCTGGTAGGGCATAATGAGTGGGGTCCCGCAGAGATCGGTTTTGGGTGCGGTTCTGTTCAATATCTTAATCAGTTATTTAGATAATGGCACAGAGAGTACACTTATAAAGTTTGTGGACTATACCAAGCTGGGAGGGGTTGCAAGCGCTTTGGAGGATAGGATTAAAATTCAAAATGATCTGGATAAACTAAAAAAATGGTCTGAAGTAAATAAGATGAAATCCAATAAGGACAAATGCAAAGTACTCCACTTAGTAAGGAACAATCAGTTACACACATATGAAATGAGAAATGACTGCCTAGGAAGGTGTCTGCAGAAAGGGATCTGGGGGTCATAGTGGATCACAAGCTAAATATGAGTCAACAGCGTAACGCTGTTGCAAAAAAGGCAAACATCATTCTGGGATGTATTAGCAGGAGTATTGTAAGCAAGACACGAGAAGTAATTCTTCTGCTCTACTCCGTGCTGATCAGGCCTCAACTGGAGTATTGTGTCCAGTTCTGATCTAATCTACCTGGATTTTAGTAATGCGTTTGATACAGTTCCATATGGGAAACTATTAGTTAAATTGGAGAAGATGGGGATTAATATGAGAATTGAAAGATGGATGAAGAACTGGTTAAAGGGTTGGCTACAATGGGTCATACTGAAAGGTGAACTGTCAGGCTGGAGGGAAGTTACTAGTGGAGTTCCTCAGGGATCGGTCTTAGGACCAATCTTATTCAATATTTTTATTAATGATCTTGGCACAAAAAGTGAGTGTGCGCTAATAAAATTTGCGGAAGACACAGATTTGGGAGGTATTGCCAATATGAACAGAATATCATACAAGAAGATCTGGATGAACATGAAAACTGGAATAATAGAAATGGGATGACATTTAATAGTGCAAAGTCATCATTTAGGGACTAACAACAAGAATTTTTGCTATAAGCTGGAGATGTATCATTCGGAAGTGACAGAGGAGAAGGACCTGGGTGTATTGGTTGATCACAGGGTGACTATGAGCTGCTAATATGATGCAGCCGTGAAAAAGGCTAATGCAGTCCTAGGATGTATCAGGCTAGGTATTTCCAGTAGAGACAGGGAAGTGTTAATACCATTATATAAGGCACTGGTGAGACCTCATCCAGAGTACAGTGTGCAGTTCTGATCTCCCATGTTTAAGAAAGATGAACTCAAACTGGAACAGGTGCAGAGAAGGACTACTAGGACGATCCAAGGAATGGAAAACCTACCTTATGAGAAAAAAAAAAAAGGAGTACTAGTGGCACCTTGGAGACTAACCAATTTATTTGAGCATAAGCTTTCATGAGCTACAGCTCACTTCATCAGATGCATCCGATGAAGTAAGCTGTAGCTCACAAAAGCTTATGCTCAAATAAATTGGTTAGTCTCTAAGGCGCCATTAATACTCCTTTTCTTTTTGCGAATACAGACTAACACGGCTGCTACTCTGAAACCTACCTTATGAGAGGAGACCCAAAGAGCTTGGCTTGTTTAGCCTAACAAAACGAAGGCTGAGGGGAAATATGATTGCTTTCTATAAATACATCAGAGGGTAAACACCAGGGAGGGAGAGGAGTTATTTAAGTGCCACTATGGACACAAGAACAAATGTATATAAACTGGCCATCAACAAGTTTAGGCTTGAAATTAGATGACGGTTTCTAACCATCAGAGGAGTAAAGTTCTGGAACAGCCTTCCAAGGGGAGCAGTAGAGGCAAAAAAACTAACTGGCTTCTAGGCTGAACTTGTTACACTTATTGAGGGGATAGTATGATGAGATTACTTACAATGGTATGTAGCCAATCTGCAACTACTATTAACAAATGTCCACAACGGCCAGTGATGGGACATTAGATAGGAAGGGCTCTGAGTTACTACAGAGAATTCTTTCCCAGGTGTCTTGCTGGGGGGTCTTGCCCACATGCTCAGGATCCAACTGATTGCCATATTTGGGGTTGGGAAGGAATTTTCCCATGGTCAGGTTGGCAGAGACCTTGGGTTTTTTTCCACCTTCCTCTGCAGCATGGGTCACTTGCAGCTTTAAACTACTATAAACTTCTATAATTTGAAGTCTTTAAATCATGATTTGAGGACTTCAGTAACTCAGCCAGAGGTTATGGGTCAATTACAGGAGTGGGTAGGTGAGGTTCTGTGGCCTGCAATGTGCAAGAAGTCAAACTAGATGATCACGCTGGTCCCTTCTGGCCTCAGTCTAAGAGTCTACATCCATAGATTATAAGGCTAGAAGAGACTATTCTGATCCTCTTATCGGACCTCCTGCGTAACACAGGTCATAGTTTATTCTTGTACTGATCTCAATGAGTTTTGCAAGGAAACTGATTCATATAATTGCTTTATTTTAGAACTTCAGCAAAAAAGGAAGGGAAACTAATTATTAAAATCAAATTTTGGTTCAAAGTCTTATGCAAACATCAGGATGCCCTTCTTGTACTAGACAATACACTATCAAAGGCAGTCTATAGCAGCTTTGTGGTTAGGAAATATTCTGAGGATCACAAAACCAGGGCCGTCCCTAGTGATACGCAAAGTACGCAACTGCCCTGCCTCTTCCCCATAGCCCCTGCCCCGCCTCTTCCCACCCCTGCTCCACCCCATCACAAGGTCAGCACCGGCTTCCACCTCCTTGTGCCTGTGCCGGCCAGCTAAATAAAGAGTCCCCACACCTTCTTTGGTACTTCACCCCTGTGTCTCTGTTTACAGTGCAACCATATAGTCCCTTTTATTCCCCCAGTAGCTATCCCCATTCAGACCCTTCCCAGGATTTCCTGGCTCCTTGCCTTTAGTGAGGGGACAAAGCTGTAAGCCTCCTATCCCCTCCCAGCCTAGTCTCCTGACTGAGCTTTCTCCAGGGCTTTTATAGCCCTTCCCTTCCTCAGCCCAGCTGCCGCTACTTAGCTCAAGTAATTGCTGTAAGCTGGCCCTCGTTAGAGCCTGTAGCTGGGCTCTCTGCTGGCTGCCTGGGCCCCTGTACCTAGCTTCACTACCATAAAGCAGGGCTTAGCCAAGATTTTGACAGGGCATTCAAAGGGTTTTACTCCTGCCCTGCCAAACACCCCTTCCCACTCCTCCCCTGCCCCAGTCCCACCCCCACTCTCTTGAGGACTGAAGCACGGCCAGGCCTGAACTCACTGGTGGTGGGAAGTGCAGCAACCCAGCCCCAGCTATGCTGCCAGTGAGTGCTGGGGGGTGGTTTCCCCCTGCCCCCCCAAGCCAACCCCCCAAACCCCACCCCACCCGCTGCGGAAGCCTGCATAGGGCCCCAGAATAGCTAGGGACGGCCCTGCACAAGACCTCAACTCTTTCCTCTTCCAGAAGAAATTAGGGGCTTAATCATCCCTGGAAATATGAATGTATTTCTCCCTGTGAGTTACTTTGCTATAATGATAAATGGTGGTAAAATAGAAAAGAATATTTTTCTAATCTGTTAATTTATTTTCTCTGAAATAACTTATTCACCAATCCCCACCCGCTCTGGTACGCAACTCATATGAAAGGGCATTTCTTCTGTGTATAGGTGTTTTTAAAAACCCTTAACTTTCAAGTGATAAAAACACATTGGGTCAGTTCCTTGCTGTTGAAAATCATCAGCACTCCAGTTGAAGTCAATGGATGACACCAGTTTACACCAGCTGAGGATCTGGAACATTATCTTTAAAGCTCAAGAGGGCATATTTTCAAAGGCACAGATAGAAGTTAGGCACCCAACTGCCCTTCATGAGATTTTTTTCAAGGGCATGAATATTTTTATTCAGCTTCTGTCAGATGTATTCATTTTGGAGCTAGGTCATCTGAACAGCTCTGACTGCTCCTCAGAGCTCTCTAGGGAAGGACACTACCCAGTTGAGATGAATCAGTGGGCATTCTACTTCCAAAAAAGAATAAGTAGTTTAGAAAAATAACCTTTTAGTGAGCTACACGTACAGCACTCCTCCTGGGGTTTCTGGAGGCACACAGTTGGCCTGGTCTGAGACTGCTGTAATGTTGCTACTCAGCCGTCTGCTAGGAAGCACACAGGAATAGAGGCTTGTGCAGTACGCTGAGCCACATCTTGCTCAAAGTGGCATCACAGTGTATCCAGAAAGTGGGAGAGACCATTTCCAATTAGTTTTCAAACGAACTAATTATAGGATATGGATTAACTGTGTAACTTTCCATTTACAGAGAAAGATGTGACTCAGTACTTCTCTGCAAATGGAAAGTTCCACTGTTAAACAAACTCCAAGGTTCTTTGACTGAGTCTTTGATTTTTGGCTTATGGGGATTCTAAGGAAGGTTAATAAACTGAAGTTTAAATCCTTTGCACTGGAACTCAGTTTTCTTTTGGTGTTTTCAGCTTTTAAAAGGTAGGTGTAGGGAAGGGGTGTGTTTGTGTGTGTGACAGAAATATCTGAATATAGATAAAGCTGTGAGAGAAAGAAAAAAAGATGTGCTTTGTTTTGCCTTTCCAGTCAAAGCCTCAATATTTTTTTTTATCTCATTTATCACTGTCACTCATCAGCTAGTATAAGTGCCACTATGTTCAAGTGTCCTGGCTTTTTAAGTGTCTCCTCGAATCTTAATAGGGTCTGGGAACTGAGAAGCAGTGCTATATAGTTTAGGGGTGCTCCAGGGACATGCTTGGATATGCTAAGTAGTGGAGAAACATGGAGACACTTCTGTTTTTCAGTTGTTAAATGCAAAAATTACGTGGGCTGACTATTAAGGTTGCAGAGTTAGAATCACAAAGTCAGGAAATAAAAAAATGTGTCAAACAGCAGCATTCACTCAGGTACTTTGTAGTTTATACCCCTGTTTTCTTTTTGTTAAATGTGTGTCTTAATATTACAGTATAATTCTTTGTCCAACATACACCATAAAACATGAATATGGTTGAGTTCCAGTTGCTGTTGGAAACTAGCTTTTCCATTTCCTAACTTTTGTGACTCTAATTGTATGACAGATGTGAATGCAACATTAATTTTTTTGCATTTAATTTCCATGTCCTCTTTACAATTAAATGGGGGTTTGGGAGAAATGACCTATGGCTAATGATGTTAGCATTTCAATTGTCCAGATTAGGATTTGAAGTTCACAATTTATTAAGGTGAGTGTGCTGGGGGATGTGTGAGTTTACAGGGCACTGGCATTTCTGTTTACATGGTGGTAGCTGCATTTTCACAACAACGACAATAAAAGATAAAAATGTAGAGTTTTGCCATTTGTCAGGATCTCACCATTGGCCCATTTCCCACATGGAAATCATTCTAGCAGCAACAGAAGCCTCTTGGCTTATCATGCTGGGCAAGGAGACTGGCATAATGGGTATGTCACAGAGAGTGCAGGTTTTCATTTGTGGAGCTGGATGAAATATTCATAGTGAAGATTTTTTGTCAAAACTGCCTGTTCTTAGGTTTGTGAAATTCTTGTGAAACAAAAGCAATTTTACTCAAAAATTTCCAAAGATTTCAAATATTGGGTAAACTGGAACTTGGAATTAACTGCATGAGGCTCCTGTTGCTCATTGTACAATTGTGTTGGATTAGAAGTCAGATGGTAATGAGAATGCTTACCATCTCTGTTTCTGTCATGTTCTTCTCTTTATTCCTGAAAAGAGGGGAGAAATTGACTGAAAGAGATGGATTGTGTAGACCCTGAAATGCAAACTCAGAGCATGGAACCTGTCAGCAACAGGGCAGGGACCAACATGCATGATCCCTAGGATGTAAGTGTGTTCTTGTTTGTATAGTTAATAACTGGGAATTGAGACTCAGCCAAGTTTATCAGTTCAACTTTTGTTTTCATTTATTTTCTCTCGATTTTTTTCAGTAAACATTGCTTTCCCCTTCATCTAGTCCCTTAGTTCACCCTTTGGATTTCTTGTCACTGTAACAAACCTCCTGGAGCCTGCTAGCACTGCTGAGAGTGCCAGCTAGAAGAGCTCACTCGAGCAATGCAAGGCTCTCCTGTCCTGTAGGCCTGATGAACGAGTGACCCAAACTTTGACCCTGTCTCTAGAGTAGCAGTTTTGCCTCTTTTCATTCTTTTTCTCCTTCAACTTTCTTTTATTGTTGCAGACACATGGATTTTAAAAAATGCACAAAGTTGTTTTGCACAAAGATGGAAATAAGGTAACAACATCTTGGAATTGTAAATAAATAGTGGTAAATAGAAATTGCCAGATCCAAGTATAGATTTATTTATTTATTTATTTATTTATTTATTTTATCATATGACCTAAAGAAGTAGGTCCCAGTATCATGATTTTACTTGCAATGATGCTAGGTGATTTGTATAGATGAGTTAAATACGATGGGTGAACAAGACAAAAAGAAAAATGAATCTCTGTACCTTATCTCTACACATAGAGATCTGACTCCTGAATCTCAACAGCCTCTCCTTACCAATCAGTACTGCAAATATATATCCATGTGATTTAGCTTTGACTTACAATTTCCATTTTGCCTACATAACAGACAAAACTTTGTCTGCTCAACTGATGTGAAGTTCTGTTGAAATCAAGATGGATTGGACCTGACTTTCTACTGCCCTGCATTTTCTACTGCCCTCCCATCCATTTACACTAGTGGAATGGGAGTCCAAAATGGATATAAAATGTTACTAACTCTGAATGGGTAGTGTTTTACACCTACTTTACATTAGTGTGAATGATTACATAAGATAAAGCACAATGGAGAATCAGGTGCATCGTGCCTTCGATCTGTACTTTCTGAAAAGTTAAAAGCATAGAGTAAATCAAAGCTGTGGTTTTGTAATTGATGAGATTTTTCTTTACTTTTGTACAAGTTCAAAGGCCTTCTCTCAGAATTCTTCTGCATGCTATATCCCCAACTCCTTCAGTTGGCTCAAATGAGAGTTCCATGGAAAGGGTTTGCAGAAATAAAATTGAAGGATTACAAATCCCCCTCCAGAATGATGCATCTGCTGAATTGTTTTTAATGGAACTTTATATTACTTTTTTTTTTAATTTACCTACTGCTTTGGATTCAAGGCACTGGATTTTTTTAAGTAGCTACAAAGTATGCGCAGCTCTTCAGAAATGTATTAATACTTCCTTCCTTGGTTTCTGTTTGATGTTCAAATGTTTTTGCAGACTTTTTTTTCTGTGGCATTGAATGATTTGTTGAATGTTTGCTAATGAAGCACGTTAAAATATTGATAACTAATATACATATTTGGATTGCCACCATTCATGAGAATTTTAAAACTAAGGCCAAAATACTTGGACTTTCAGACAAAAGTGGACAGATAGTTCTGTGCAGATTGGTGGTTGGATATGGCCCTAAACAAATTTGTTAGGAGAATGTTACATTTGTAACAGGCTAGTAGCATTTGCCTGAAACACCACACCCTGTTAGTAGGAATTGGTCTGCTACAAAAGGTTTAAGTGGGTTTCGTTGACTCTTTGGCAGGTGACTATTACCTGACCCAGAAACAGTATATAAAGGGAACTGAGAGAGGATCTAGGGTATGGGCTGAGCAATCATGACATAGGAACCCTAGACACAGCAAGCCTTGTAGAAGTCTTAAGTTGAACTTTATCTTATTAACTTCTTTTTTAACAAAGCCAAGCCCCGGGAAGGGGGTTATTTGTTGAGTTTGCACAGTGTGGCATCTAATTGTGTTTTGGGTTATTAAGATGTTTTCTTAAATTATGCAACATAATAATACATAGCTCTTAAATAGTACTTTCCATTGATAGGTCTCAAATCACTTTACAAAAGAGGTAAGTGTATCTCCATTTTACAGATGGGGAAATTGAAACATAAAGAGATGAAATAAGTTGCCTAAGACCACCCAGCAAGCTAGTAGCAGAGCTGGGAGTAGATCCTGGGTCTCCTGAGTAGAGCCGGTCAAGAATCTTGTGATGAAATTGTTTTTCATAGGAAGATATCAATTTGTCAAAACCAGAAATGGTACAGTGTTGACAGACTTCCTCCCCAAACCTGCCTGGCTTCCTGCCAGCTTGCTTGGAGCGTTCCTGGGGACCCCAGGCTTCCAGGGTCCATGGATCTGAGGTAGCTTTGCCTTGCTTACTGCTGCAAAGTCAGGGACCACAGAGCTTCCAGGCTCCTTGCTGTGAAGCCAGCAGCCTAGAAACCCTGAGATCCCCAGCACCAGCCAGGGTTCCAGGTTCTCCACTCTGTATGGCAGGGAACTCTCCACAATCCCGCCCTGGGTTTTCTGGGATGAAGGCAGCTGGCTGCTCCATTTTGTTTTGAAAATATTGAACCAAAAGGGCAGGGGGAGGTGTCCCAAAACTAAAAATTTCAAAATTTTCTTTCTACAGGAAATTTTGAAAATTAGTTATTTATTTCCAAATACAAGCAAACACTTTTTTTTTAAAAAAAAATATCAGAACTTCTTGTGGGCTGGAAACTAAGTTTCGAACAGCTCTGGTCCTCTTTTTCAGTCCATTTTCTGTTCACTAGGTTACACTGCCATAATTTGCACAATTTCAAAACTCATAGTAGAAACCGTAATGATGGTAATAAATCATGAACAGACACAGCTGATGCACTTAGCATTCCTGTTCTGTTGCCTGAAGAGTCCTTCCTGACAGTGTCAGCTCTTCTGGGCTCACTGACTGGATTGTGGAATTGACCACACAAAAATTACAGAACCAGATAAAGTAGCTAAATGTGTAGAATTAAAAGTTGTTACATTGTGTTGTTTTTTCTGATGTCGAGCATGTCCTTCCATCCTTGATCACAAAAAAAATTGGTGTTTAGAATAGGAGAGAATGTTGTCAAAATATGGCAATTTGAAGGAATGATATTTCAGGATGTCTGGTCAAATTCAGCCCTGATGTAGTTAGGGGGAAACTCACTTAAAGTCAAAAGAGTTGTGCCAAGTGAACTGATCTGAATTGACTTGTAGATTTGAAGAACTAAAGCTAAAGACCTGAATCCAGGCTTAGATAGCTAAACAAGTTGTTTGATTTTTTTCCCCAAGGCTGCTGAACACCTAAAGTTTCTATTGATTTAATCGGTAACTGTGGGTACATGCTTAGCACCTCTGAAAACTAGATCTCAGATATTTCTGTGCTTTGGTCTCAATATAGGTGCCTAACTTTTGTCCAAAATTTTCAAAAGGATCCCGACCCAGCCCCTAAATTTGCACCTGCACCTTGTACTGACAGTTACTTGTGCATACAATTTAGTAGCTTCTATAACCCAGGGAAGTATTTTAAATACACAAATGAGGGATGCTGCATGTATATACTTGCAGCCACGTATTGAGAAATTAAAATCTTTGAAAAACTGTGGTCCTAAAATGAAACACACATGCCCCAAACTCTTTCACACTAATAAAAGAATACTAATAATGGATTGTATTTCTGTAGTGTCTTTCATATGAAGCCTCAGAGTGCTTAGCAGGTGATACCTTAACTGATATAAAATTCATCCTGATTGGGCAGTGTCTCTCCATCTCAAATGGCAGCACTGGAATAGAAAGCAATTGTATACGTCCTGCATGAGCAAGATGCCTGGGAAGCGTAGTCAGTCAGTGACAGTCCTAAGGGTTCAGTCAGTTCAGCTTCTAGATCTGTTTACCACTTGTATTGGCAAAATGCCAATAGGCCTCCAAATCTGTAGCAACCACTAGCTCTTGTTTTGCATCATGTGTATGTGTTTGTCCTGGAATCCCAGAGGGCAGATTAAAGCAGCAGCTCCTGTGACTCTCTCCAGTTGGTAGTGCCAAATATTGCCCTCTCTGCTTTCAACAGGCTTCCTCAAGCCTTTTGCCTCCCTACAGCCTCTGGCATGCTGCTGTGCTAAGTGACCCAGGGCCAGCAGGGCTCAGAGCCTATCTCTCTTCCTCCTACGTGACTTTGCCCATGTTCGGAAATATATCCTGTTTCAAGCCCTGGGGCTGCTGCCTGTATCCAGTAAATCGGCTTTCCTTGTGTACTCAGGCAGTTACTGGAGATGGCAGTAATGTGCATTTTCCTTCCACAAACCCCTCCTCCTCCTTTTCCCCATTCAATGCCTGACTGTGTTGTAATCCCTAGCTGTAGTCTTCTTGGCCCTTGGGGGCAGATGGAATGAGAACATGTTGTAAGTGTTAGTGATTTATCAGGCACAGATTGTTACCCATCTGAGCTTTCCCTCCATTCCAGCTGCCCTGCCACATAGTTAAACAGACAAGCATGTCACGGAGCTGGCACACGGACATGGCCTATATTCCCCCTCTTAAATCAGGGATTGGGATTGGGAAAAAAGTGTAGGAGCAGGGGGAAGAACTGGTCAAATCCATCACTACACAGGGTCTGCACTGAGAGGAGAGTGCATACAGGATTATAGGAAGTTATTGACAGTAGACAGTAACCACAGGAGCAAACTACACTGCGACCAGCCTGATACAAATGCCTGGGCGGATGGTTGGGACGCATGTTGCTTGGAACTAGAGAGGGGTTTAAACCAAAACTTCAGATACAAACTTTGGTGGTTTGGATCTAGAAAATGGAACAATTTTATCTTGGCTGCAGGGTGGCGTTATTATTGATCTTACATCATGTAGGAGTGACAGAATATTATGTTGCTATATGATATGAAAATTTTGAGCTTATAAAGTGTTGGTGTTATAAGAGCACCCAGAGCATGGGAAAGATGCCTGTTGGCTGACTGATTAATATCTCTGCAAATAAAATTTTAAAAAAGGACTTTCACATTAAGTAGTAAATTACTCTGCACATAAGGATGGCAGAATGTGGCCCTGAATAAATAAATAAAAAGTGAGAGCATCATGTTGACATACACCAAATCTGCCCTGTTCCCTGAAACCTCTTGGTGTTGTCCTGCACCAGTGAGGAAGAGGCCAACAGGGATAGTGCTAATGACCACAAGACTCACATTGCCACTTCTGCAATCCTTTGTTTGAACACTTTTAGCATATGCTTAGTTTTGTTATAACTGAATGTTACTAAATTGTTATGGCTACACATAAGTTATAAGTTCTTTGGGCCAAGGATCGTGATTATTTTCTCTGGAAAGCACTTGGCATTATTTGGGTGCTGTAGAAATAATTAATTTGATTTGTTATATAATTAAAAGGCTATAGTGCAATTAACTTCTTTGTTCCTCAGTTTTATTTTATATTTCTCTTCCATGTTGTTTCTTTACATTATTTGGTTCTGTTAAGTGGAACAGTAAAGAGATTCCGTTTTTCTTTTTAAATTCAGGAAAAGTGATGGCCCTCTGCCTTTGCAGAGGAAAAAAGCACGAGGGCTCAGGGCCTGATCACTTTGGGTTAAAATCCACCCCTGTGCAGAGGGCAAGCACAAAGCCCTCTTATGAGGATTTGTGTGGGCCTTTGGTGCATAGTTTTCGTGCTGGCCCTCTACACGGGGTAGATTTCCCCCTGTGTCCTATGTTCATACATTCCAAGGCCAGGAAGGACCATTGTGGTAATCTAATCTGACCTCCTCTATAACGAAGGCCTTAGAACTTCCCCCAAATCATTCCTTTTGAACTAGGGTATATCTTTTAAAATAAATCCAATCTTCATTTTAAAAACTGCCAGTGACAGAGAATCCACCATGACCCTTAGTACATTGTTCCAATAGTTAATTGTCCTCACTGTTAAAGATTTACACCTTGTTTCCAGTCTGAATTTGTCTAGCTTCAACTTCCAGTCATTGGGTTGTGTTATACCTTTGACTGCAAGATTGAAGAGTCCATTATCAAATGTGTTCTCCAAGTAGGTACTTATAGACTGTGATCAAGTCACCCTTTAACTTTCTCTTTAAGGTAAATAGCTTGAGTTCCTTTAGTCTGTCTCTATATGGCATGTTTTCTACTCCTTTAATCATTCCCAGGCCTCTTCTCTGAACCCTCTCCAATTTACCAACACCCTTCTTGAATTGTGGGTGTCAGAACTGGACATGGTATTCCTAGTGGTTGCACCCATGCCAAATACAGAGGTAAAATAACCTCTCTACTTCTCCTTGAGATTCCCCTTCTATGCATCCAAGGATTGCATAAGGGCTTTTTGGCCACAGCATTGCCCTGGGAGCTCATGCTCAGCTGACTAGCCACCATGACACCCCTCCCCAAAACTTTTTCAGAGATACTGCTTCCCTGAATAGAGTCCCCAGTGCTGTAAGTATGGCTATATTCTTTGTTTCTAAAATGTGTACATTTATATTTAGCCATATTAAAATGCATGTTGTTTGCATGTGCCCAGTTTTCCAAATGATCCAGAGCTCTCTGTATCAGTGACCTGTAGTCTTCATTATTTACCCTCCTCCAATCTTTGTGTTGTCTGCAAACTCTATCAGTGATTATTTTATGCGGATACAAATGAGAAACAGTGCAGGGCTGATCCACTGATACCTCTGCGCCCCCGTAGAAGCACACTGATTCCATCAGTTAAGCAGTTTTTAATCAATTTAATGTGTGCCATGTTAATTTCGTCATTCTAGCTTTACAATCAAAATATCCTGTTTTACCAAGTCAAAAACCTATCAGATGTTTAACTATATTACATCAACACTATTACCTTTATCAATCTTGTAATCTCATAAAAATCAAGTTAGTTTGACAGGATCTATTTTCCATAAATCTAACTTGACTGGCATTTCTAATTCTTTATTAGTGAAGTCCTGTGTCAGCTGCTCCATGCTCTAAGCTGGAATCGATGTCCAACTGACAAATCTGTCACTATCTGTTATAATGTTAAGGCTATAATACTATTTAAAAACATCCTTCTCTGCTAAGTTATTTCTAATAGTGGTGTTGAATGTTTTAAAAATTAAACTGAAATTAAAGGTGATCTGCACATCTAAAAAATCCAAAATAAATATGAGCCTCCCCCAGCCAGAGCTCTCAAATGTACAGGATTTGCATGATTGTCCATCTTTCATGCGAATCAGGGAGGCTGTTCTGGCGTACTGCCAAAGCAGGCATCATGCTATGGACAAGAGAGCTCCTCTTCATCTACATACATTGTAGCCTAGTTAAAAGTGCATTGAGCTAGAGACCATCAGTTCTAGTCTCGTCTCTATTGACTCCTGTTTATATGTCTGTACCTTCAGTCATTATGATTAAAAGCAAGGCCTCATACCTTACCCTAGAAGCCATTATAATTTCTCCATTTTACAAATAAGTGAAAGGTAGCACAAGATTACTTCAAGAAGAACTGGGAACTTAATATGGCAAACCCAAAATTTATCTGCATAGCACACTGACCTTCAGAATGAATGTGCCAAATCCACTGGCTTGGTTCTCCTGTCTCTAGCCACTGTTCTTGCTACTAGATTAAAATCCCGTTCTAGAGCCAGGAATAGAGAACCCAAGATCTGATCTCTAACACTGTACAGATGTCTAGCAAAGAATTATATAACCACTGGTAACATGTGTGTCACATCCTTCTCTAGGGGTTGTTCCAAATAAAGAATAACAGTTATTCCTTTAGATCAGGTGGTAGGGGATCTGAGTTGTATATCTGTAGGTTGGGGGGAGGATGTTACACCTACTGATGAACTATGAGTGTGTGTGTGTGGGGGGGTCCTTGTGGATGTAAATGGTGGACATCTTCTTTCTTTCTTAAAAAAAGATTTATTACATTCACACAGTGGAAAAATATTCTTAAAACTTGTTTTGATTGTTTTTAGCTATCTTTCAATTATGGCACAATGCACAACAAAACACAGGTGGTCCATGTTTAGTTCGTTGTGACAAATTTTCATTGCTTGTGTCACATGTTGCCATGTTTAGAGGTTGAGAGAGATGCCCCATAGGTCATCAGCAGAGATTAAACCAAGGATTTTCAGCACCAAATTATAGCCCTTTGCCACTTGAATTAAAAGAGCAACTGCATTTGTTGGTAGCAGTAGTAGATTCTTATTCTCTGTTGGAACAAGTCACTAGAGGCGGATACAACACATGCAACCAGGGTATTAAAGTAAGATTTTTGTTGTTGTTGAATAGATAACATAATCAGGTTATGAGGGCATTCTACCCATTTACTTCAACTGAGGTTGTGTAGGCTTACTAAGGGTAGCATTCAGCTCATTAATTGTCTGGTCCAAAACCTATTGAAGTCCGTGTGAAATCTTTACTGGGGTTTGCATAAATCCCTCAATGTTGACTTCTATACAGAAAGTTGTTTACTCGGAATGGCACAGCTGGGTATGAATGCTGTCTGCCAGCATTGTAGAGTAGCTTCTTTGGAAATCACTTTTATAAAGTATGTTACAAAACAGACTTTGAGCATATAACACATAATTACAAACAAGTTTGTATCTGGCAAATTGTTCAGAGTGAGGAAACCCACAACGTTTAGTTTGCATTATATCAAAATTAATAATAGAGCTGTTTGAGTAATATTTGTTAAATTAAGACTTCTGTGGGTAAAATATTCAACCAGGAGGTGCTGGGAGGGACGGCGAGGAGCAGGGATGGGGCACGCTTGGGGGTGGGGGGTGGGAAGAGGTAGGACGAGGCGGAGCAAGAGTGGGAAGAGGCAGGGTGAAGATGGGACCTTGGGGGAAAGGGTGGAGTGGGTGGCGGGGGCGGGAAGAGGCAGGGTAGGGTGGGGATTTGGGGGAGTGGGGACGGAGCGGGGATGGGAAGAGGCGGGGAGGGGATGGGCTTGGAGTGGAGGTGGGGGTTGAGCACTCCCCCGGGTAGAGTGGAAGTCCGCGCCTATGAGGAGGGATATTCAGATTTGGGGTTTGGGTTTATGAACTTTTCTATATTCAATTTTAACATGAAGTTTATGAAAACTACATAAAATAAGTTGTATAAGAAACAAACCTCTAGCCTTTCAATAGTCTGCCTTCAAGGAATGCTGTTAAATCATGCTTCTAGAGCATTCGTAACAAAACAGTCTGCAATCATGGTACATGAACTCTGACTGCGCCATCTAACCATTTGCTGCTTCTGTTAAACGTGACCTGCAGAAAAATTGGACTTATGCTATATTTTGTTTCTTTATGATAGATTTAAAAAAAATACCCATTATGTGAAATACATTAGAAATGCAGGTATCTGTCTTGGCTATAAGGTTCTATGCTGAATGATATCACATGACTGGTGATAGCACAAGAGATAACAGATAAGCTGAGTTGGCTCACAGAATTCTCATTAAAGTCAAGGACTACACAACAGCTTTTTATTGTAATACAACATCACTGATGACGTTTCATTTCATTATAAATTCAAAACTCATTAAAGGAAACATGTTTTGTGACATTCCTCACAGTGTGTGTATAAATCCAGGGCCAGAATCTGGAAACCACCCCAGGTTATATGAGTTCCCACAATCTAGACCATGAACATCTCCTCTTCTTCGGGCATCACATCATTCACTATAATCTGCTGTCAGGTGTCAGGGTGCATGGGGGAGCACACATAACATTCAAATACCACTGTTTATTTACCTCTGCTAGGAAATAATTAACCATTATCAATCCCATTTTTGCTCAACTCACATATTGCATCATACAAATATCAGAAAACAGCCTAATGAACTATGAGTGTATGTGGGGCAGTCCCTGTGGGTGTAACTCTGGACCGTCTTCTGTCTGCTGAATAACCTGAATAGCCCCAATATCCTTCCTTCCCTCTCCCTCACAATCTTTCTGCTGTCGTCCCCCTCCCAGTTCTGTCCTCCTCTTTCTCCCCTGCGGTTTTCCTTCTTCCCACTCCATCCCTTTCTTTTATTTACTGTTTTCGCCTGCCAGTTCCCTCCCCCGCACTGTATAATATTTCTATGATGCAATATGTGAATTTAGCAATGAAATAAAATAAAAGCAATAGAACTAACAAGCTGTGTGCCAGGTCACTCTGATCCCTTTGCCTTTCACCCACCCTTTTGTTTGTTTTTTCTCTTTTTAGATTGTAAAATCCAAAAAAGGCTTTCAAGCATGCCTCTTTGGTGCCTCTTTAGCTTGCTTTGTGTTTGTGTGGCGCCTAGCAAGTGGGGGTCCCAATCCCAGCTGAAGCCTTTGGAACCTATTGCAATATTCATAGTAATGGTCAAGCAGTAAGAAGAGGTTGGCAGAGAGAGAGATAGAGGTTGACAATGAACACGCAAACAACTGAGAAGCAGAGCACACAATGTCTGAATTTACCCTTTGTTACACCCTGTCGATTTAGAGTGGCACAGGTATAACTGAGGGCAAATTTGGCAGACTAATTTTTAGCAATACAGAAGAGAACACAAAAACTACAGGCCAAGTATAGTCACTTTGACATTGACATTCTGGGGTTATTACATTTTCTCCAGTGTGAAATTACCTTTCTAACTGTAAATGAGTTACATTCTACTTTCATCAGGAACCATAACATTCAAAAACCCGTAGGAGAACACTTCAGTCTCCCTGGTCACTCAATAACAGACCTGAAAGTGGCAATTCGTCAACAAAAAAACTTCAAAACCAGACTCCAACGTGAAACTGCAGAACTGGAATTAATTTGCAAACTGGACACCATCACATTAGGCCTGAATAAAGACTGGGAGTGGTTGGGTCATTACAAAACCTAAACCTAATTTCCCCAATACTAATTTCCCCCTACTGTTACTCACACCTTCTTGTCAACTGTCTTTAATGGGCCACTCTCATTACCACTTCAAAAGTTATTTTTCCTCCCTTGGTATCCTGTTGTTAATCGATTGACTCATTAGACTGACCTCACACTTGGTAATTCAACTCACATCTTTTCATGTATTTATACCTGCTCCTGTGTTTTCCACTCCATGCATCTGATGAAGTGGGTTCTAGCCCACGAAAGCTTATGCCCAAATAAATTTGTTAGTCTCTAAGGTGCCACAAGGACTCCTCAATGTTTTTGCTGATACAGACTAACACGGCTACCACTCTGAAACCTATAAACAAATACATTCGTAATGAAATATGACACCGTAGAGAATCCTGCCTGCGTTGGATTTTTATTACACTTGAAACTCAGCACAGGTTCATTGAAAGCTTTCCTAAATTTGTGATTCTTCTGAGCAAATTTGGGTCCAATTTTAAATGAATCTGGGACCATTTATAGTTTTACATCAAAATCAGGTGCAATTCTTGGCTTTGCCTGATTGCAACAAGACACTGTTTCACCTGAGTTTGGCTTTGAAACATGTAGGGGTTTTTTTAACCAAAATCTCAATTATCAAAATGTAATTATGGACGAATGAATTGATGTCACCTCGGGACAGGATGCAGAGTTTAAGTTTCTTGACACCTTAAATGACTGCTTCTTGGAGCAGCTGGTCCTGGAACCCAGCAGAGGAGAGGCAATTCTTGATTTATTCCTAAGTGGAGCACAGGATCTGGTCCAAGAGGTGATATAGCTGGACTGCTTGGTAATAGGGACCATAATATAATTACATTTAATATCCCTGGGGCAGGAAAAACACCACAGTGGCCCAACACTGTGGCATTTAATTTCAGAAAGGGGAACTACACAAAAATGAGGAGGTTAGTTAAGCAGAAATTAAAGGGTACAGTGCCAAAAGTGAAATCTCTGCAAGCTGCGTGGAAACTTTTTAAAGACACCATAATCTAGGCTCAACTTAAATGTATACCCCAAATTAAAAAAACATAGTAAGAGAACCAAAAAAGAGCCACCGTGGCTAAACAACAAAGTAAAAGAAGCAGTGAGAGGCAAAAAGGCATCCTTTAAAAGGTGGAAGTTAAATCCTAGCGAGAAAAATAGAAAGGAGAATAAACACTGGCAAATGAAGTGTAAAAATACAATTAGGAAGGCCCAAAAAGAATTTGAGGAACAGTTAGCCAAAGGTTCAAAAAGTAATAGCAATTTTTTTTAAGTACATCAGAAGCAGGAAGCCTGCTAAACCATCAGTGGGGCCACTAGACGATCCAGGTGCTAAAGGAGCACTCAAGGATGATAAGGCCATTGCGGAGAAAGTAAATGAATTCTTTGCATCGGTCTTCACGGCTGAGGATGTGAGGGAGATTCCCAAACCTGAGCCATTCTTTTTAGGTGACAGATCTGAGGAACTGTCCCAGATTGAGGTATCATTAGAGGAGGTTTTGGAACAAATTGATAAATTAAACAACAATAAGTCACCAGAACCAGATGGTATTCACCCAAGAGTTCTGAAGGAACTCAAATGTGAAATTGCAGAACTATAAACTGTAATCTGTAACCTATCATTTAAATCAGCTTCTTGTACCAGATGACTGGAGGATAGCTAATTTGACACCATTTTTTAAAAAGGGCTCCAGAGGTGATCCTGGCAATTACAGGCCTGTAAGCCTCACTTCACTACCGGGCAAACTGGTTGAAACTATAGTAAAGAACAATATTGTCAGACATATAGATGAACGTAATTTGTTGAGGAAGAGTCAACATGGTTTTAGTAAAGGGAAATCATGCTTCACCAATCTACTAAAATTCTTTAAGGGGGTCAACAAGCATGTGGACCAAGGGGATCCAGTGGATATAGTGTACTTAGATTTTCAGAAAGCCTTTGACAAGGACCTTCACCAAAGGCTCTTACACAAAGTAAGCTGTCATGGGATAAGAAGGAAGGCGCTCTCATGGATTGGTAACTGGTTAAAAGATAGGAAACAAAGATAGGTATAAATGGTCAGTTTTCAGAAGGGAGATAGGTAAATAGTGGTGTCCCCCAGGGGTTTGTTCTGGGACTAGTCCTATTCAACATATTCATAAATGATCTGGAAAAGGGGGTAAACAGTGAGGTGGCAAAATTTGTAGATGATACAAAATTACGAAAGATAGTTAAGACCCAGGCAGACTGCAAAGAACTACAAAAGGATCTCTGAAAACTGGGTGACTAGGCAACAAAATGGCAGATGAAATTTAATGTTGATAAATGCAAAGTAATGCACATTGGAAAGCATAATCCCAACTATACATATAAAATGATGGGGTCTAAATTAGCTTACTACTCAAGAAAGAGATCTTGGAGTCCTGGTGGATAGTTCTCTGAAAACATCATCTCAATGTGCAGCGGCACTCAAAAAAGCAAACAGAACGCTGGAAATAATTAAGAAAGGGATAGATAATAAGACAGAAAATATCATGTTGCCTCTATATAAATCCATGGTATGCCCATATCTTGAATACTATGTGCAGATGTGGTCGCCATCGGCACCAACTTTTCCCAGCGCCGGTGGGTGCTCACCCCTGCCCCACCCCTGCCCCGCCCCCATTCCAACCCCTTCCCCAAAGTCCCTGCCCCAACTCTGCCACCTCCCAGCCCCTATTGGACTCCTTCCCCAAATCCCCGTCCCAGCCCCTCCTCTTCCCCTGAGCGCGCCTCATTGCCCCTCATCTCCCCTCCCTCCCAGCACTTGCTACCACGAAACACAAGTACTGGGAGCTAGGTGGAGAAGCGGGACGCGGCGTGCTCACGGGAGGAGGCAGAGGCAGAGCGGAGGTGGAGGCGAGCTGGGGTGGGGCAGGTAGCTGCCAGTGAGTGCAGAGCACCCACCAATTTTTCCCCGTGGGTGCTCCAGCCCTGGAGCACCCACGGAGTCGGCGCCTATGGTGGATGCCGCATCTCAAAAAATATATATTGGAATTGGAAAAAGTTCAGAAAAGGACAACAAAAATGATTGGGGTATGGAAAGGCTTCCGTATGAGGCGAGATTAATAAGACTGGGACTTTTCAGCTTGGAAAAGAGACATCTAAGGAGAGGTCTATAAAATCATGACTGGTGTAGAGAAAGTAGATAAGGAAGTTTTGTTTACTACTTCTCATAACACAAAAACTAGGGGTTACCAAATGAAATTAATAGGCAGCAGGTTTAGAACAAATAAAAGGAAGTATTTCTTCACACAATGCACAGTCAACCTGTGGAACACCTTGCCAGAGGATGTTGTGAAGGCCAAGACCATAACGGGGTTCAAAAAAGAACTAGATAAATACATAGAGGATAGGTCCATCAATGGCTATTAGCCAGGATGAGCAGGGATGGTATCCCTAGCCTCTGTTTGCCAGAAGCTGGGAATGAGCGACAGGGGATGGATCACTTGATGATTACCTGTTCTGTTCATTCCCTCTGTGGTACCTGGCACTGGCCACTCTTGGAAGACAGGATACTGGGCTAGATGGACCTTTGGTCTGACCAAGTAGGGCTGTCTTTATGATGTGGTTTGGAACTGAAGAAAGTGTTTTCCCAAACTAGTAATGGGCCCAATCCACAAAGTTCATAGCTGGATTTGTATCTAGAGCCCCAAACTTTTCCGATGCTTTGGGATGCTTGGATTCAAGATTTCCCATCTCTAGTACCAACACTGGTAAAGAAAATCCCTCACACTGCACCCAGCTCTAAGAATGGACACTTTTATTTTACTTGGCCAAATTTAGTATTTGTATATTAGTACATTGTAAACCCCAGTTCAAATAATTATGTAAATAATCATTGCATACATTGGGGAAGACTGTTTATAAAGCAACTGAAATGTGCAGAGCAAGAGCTGAACTGACACTGAGGGAGGAACAGAATGTTCAGAATCATAAGGGATGACCTCATAAAAGTTTAGAAGCTCTGCATGACCTCAGCTGCCCTGCACAACCTTAGTTGATTTCAGAATTCAGAATGATATTACTCTTTCTTCTTAGAGACTATAGTAGTTTCCTATAACCATTTTTTCAAAAGAAGACACTAATGTTGGGTGTCCAGTTTGAGACACCATCCTTAGGCCTAATTTTCAGAAGTACTGAGCACCCACATCTCCATTTGACATCATTAGGAGCTGATGTCTCAGATTGAACATCCTGACAACTAAGGCACACAAAAACTAACTAGTTCAATCAATCTTATAATCTGAACTGCTAACATTGAGCTAAAGGTAAATAATAATCCCTCACTCTCACAAAGTGTTTTTCATCAATAGATCTACAAGCATTTTACAAAGGTCAGTATCATTATTCTCATTTTACAGATGGGGAAAATGAGGCACAGAGAGGTGAAGTGACTTGTCCAAGGTTACACAGCAGACCAGTGGCAGAGCTAGGAAAAGAATGCAAGTCCCAGTCAGTGCTCTGTCCAGTAGGCCACACTGCCTTCACTGTTGAACTGTGACTGTATTGCTATTAAGTGAGGTTTTCAATTGAGCTAAATTAGAAAAACTCTCCTATGAAGAGAGATTGAAAAGGTCAGAATTGTTTACCATAGAGAGGACATGGCAAAAGTATACAAAATAATGAATGGTATAATAGGTAAGGTAGATTAGGAGCTTCTGTTTCCCCTGTCTCATAACAGAAACAAGGGGACATTCGAGGAAACTGAGAAGTGGCAGATCCAAACTGCTAAAAAGAAACACTTTATCATATAACTCATAATTAGATTGTGGACCTTGTTGCAACAGGATGTCACTGAGGCTGAGAATGTAGCAAGGGTCAAAGAAGGATTGAACATTTATATGTATAACAAGAATATCCAGTAATAATGGTTAATGTTAACAAAAAAAGTACTGGAAATCTCATGTTTCAGATTCTAGCTATTAGGGATTCGGACAAAACCTTTGTGTGTATGTGGGGAGGGGGAAGGGCAGATTACCCCACATTTACCTGCTGTTTGTTTTCTTGCACCTTCCTCTGAAGCATCTGGTGCTGGCCACTGTCAGAGACAGGGCACTGGACTAACTGGACCATGGATCTGAGCCAGTCTAGCAATTTCTGTGTTTCTGTGGTCTCTTACAAATGGACAAGGTTAAAAAAAAAGAGAGATGGGAAGTAAGTTAGTGTGCAGTGAGGTTACTCCATGCCACATGGGAAGTATACAGGGTATTGACCCCAATACAGATCATCAGCAGGACCTTCCGTACTAAACCACAGACCTCTACCACTGGCACTAAAAGAGTAACTCTCTTAGTTAGCAGTTGTTATTCTTTATGTGATCTAGCCACTAGCAGGGGACACAACCCAGACTTTACAAATGTGTTGCATAGTGTATTTTGAAGGAGCAGGCCATTGGTGCATTTTTATGGTGATCATTTGAATGCCCTGGCACACATTATTCAAGCATGGGAATAATCACAACTCTTGGTTGTTTTACATGTTTCCTTTACTTTCCCTTTATAAGTAAGTATATATTGAAAAAACAAATAAGGAATTCTATGCCAAGAGCTATCCAAAGAGATGGTTGCTAACCAAAATGCACAAGTTCTGCAGGCACATTAAAGAGAAAATATGTCCTCCTAGTGATTAAAACATCAGTTAAGAAGTGCATACTTATGGATTTAAGGAGTTCAGCATAAAATCATAAATACTATTTTTATGATTTATATTTTTCAGAGCCCACTACACATCAAATTCTGTTCTACCCCAGGTCCCCAGTGCTACAGTGACTTCTTGTGCCCTTGTTGCCAAGAAGGCTAATGCATTTTGGACTGTATAAGTAGGAGCATTGCCAGCAGATTGAGGGACGTGATCATTCCCCTCTATTCAGCATTGGTGAGGCCTCATCTGGAGTACTGTGTCCAGTTTTGGGCCCCACGCTACAAGAAGGATGTGGAAAAATTGGAAAGAGTCCAGGGAAAGGCAACAAAAATTATTAGCGGGCTGGAGCACATGACTTATGAGGAGAGGCTGAGGGAACTGGGTTTATTTAGTCTGCAGAAGAGAAGAATGAGGGGGGATTTGATAGCTTCTTTCAACTACCTGAAAGGGGGTTCCAAAGAGGATGGATCTAGACTGTTCTCAGTAGTAGCAGATGACAGAACAAGGAATAATGGTCTCAAGTTGCAGTGGGGGAGGTTTAGGTTGGATATTAGGAAAAACTTTTTCACTAGGAGGGTGGTGAAGCACTGGAAGGGGTTACCTAGGGAGGTGGTGGAATCTCCTTCCTTAGAGGTTTTTAAGGTCAGGCTTGACAAAGCCCCGGCTGGGATGATTTAGTAGGGGATTGGTCCTGCTTTGAGCAGGGGGTTGGACTAGATGACCTCCTGAGGTCCCTTCCAACCCTGATATTCTATGATTCTGTGACTCCATGTGAGGCATAGAAGATTTCAAACTGATGCATATTCCAGGGAGGAAGAACTTTTCTAATTTAATTTCTTAGTCTGCTCTCTTCTTGACACTGCCCCTTTAAAATGTCCTCTTCTGCACTCCACATCAGTCGCAAGTTAAATCATGCCTGAGATTACCACATATCCTGCTTGGTGGTGGTGCTTATTCTTCAGAGAGAGATTGCTGAGACTATTCAGCTCTGTGCAGCACAGAGGTGCCCATGAAATTAAAGACTGTATAGGCAGCTGTGCTTTTTACTGTTTGCTACTTTTACTGTGCAGTTTTCACAGCTTGTTTACTGTGGTTTATTACTGCTTCAGGAGTCCAGTGTTAGTCTGTACTGTCCTTGCAGAACTCAAACTCACCTGTCAGTATTGTAGAAACACCTAATTGGTTAGACATTTCTATGTGTGCTTATACATAAGGGAGGGTTCCTAGATGACATAAGAAAGAATTAACTGAGATCCCATGTTTATCCAAATGTTTAGCTGTCTCTCTGTCTGGTGACATTGTAAATTGGTTCTTCTGACTGCCATAAATTCCTGCTTTGACCATAATATTATATACTATCACAGACCACTCAGATATATGCCATAAAAAGCAACTCTCTTTGTCTTTAGCTGACAGTTCTTTGTTCTAGTGAATAGGATAGATAGCATCTTTGTGCCATAAAAGCTAACCTTCTGTCTTACTTTAATCTTAGTGAGGAGGTGAAATACCTCTAGGATTCATTGTTTTATCATTATAAGATAGGTCGTGATCCCCTCTAATGTGGCTGCACTGTGAGAAAAGGGAATAATACACAACTTGTGTAAGAGCCACCTAGAAAAGTAGTCCCTAGGTTTGTGGGAGCACACAAGCTAATATTTTGTAAGCAAAAGGGCCAAATCTTGCAGCCTTTGCTGACCGTAGTAGTCATTAGTCACAGAAGTAGTTTCTTTGGGCCATTCAGTGGTGATATGTAGCATGGTGTAAGTCAGACTCTCTTATACTTGGTTAGATTCCCTGAGACATACTTACAACCATTTATCAATGTGTAAGGGAATCCAAGTTAGTGTAACTTACATCTTTTGCAGGCTGTTTGGAGTGTAGGTTCGAGCAGTGTGTGGCTATTTTAACTTTCACATTCTTATATTCTCCTGTTAGTTACTTGCCTGCTGCATTCCTTTCTTCTGGCCCCTTAGCAGGCATATTACATCAGTTTAGATTCCGTTACATTCAGAGGGTCAAAGTTAGACTCAGTGGGACAAGTTCTGAGGTGATGTGAGGGAAGGTGTAAATTACACCTTTGTAAGTGGGTGTGAAACTAAGTAAGTGTGAGCACCAGGGGGTCTTGGTGTAACATACATGTTGTAGGGGCTGGAAGGAGGTATGAATTACACAAGTGAGGCTCTTAATAGACTTCTTTAGACTCTCCTTTGTAGTTCGCCATTTTAATAGGACTACCTGCATGAGTAAAAATACTTGCATGAGTAAGAGTTGCAGGATTATGCCCATAATGATTCTGCATATCTTCAAGTTTTTATAACATGCATGCTATTCTTTATAATTTTCTAAAAATTACTGAAAAGGAAGAATAATATAATTGGAGATGTATTCCTGATTTAGATTGGGACTATGCACTTTCCTTACTCAGCTGAGCAAAGTTGAGAAGAATGTTGATATATTCCCCTAATTGAAGGAAGAACACTGTTTTTGTTTCCTTTTATAAAAGAACACCCACTAGAAACCTTTGCAATCGTACAACATGCAAATCATGCAGTTTTCTCTATGTTCTGCTTGGAACTGCATTTCTTTTGATGAATGGCAGATATATAAACTTTCATCAAATCTCTCTTTCACACACACTTACCCTCACACACCTAGTGTTAATTGCTAATTTGCTCTACTGTTGTCAGTAAAACGAGGTAATCAGGGTTTATGTATGAAGCTGTTCTGCCTCTGAGGTTCCAATGACTAGAAAAACACAGAATCTTTTGAAACCATTCTCTATCCCCTTTTTGGTAAGTGCTATGCAATGTGACTTTAGCGTCATTCACTGCCCACCCCATTATGTTAATCTTTCTGGCTTTACATAATCTCCCAAAGACCAGCCTGTGCTAGGAACTCTACACTTAGCTGTCAGAGACAGTAACACAAGAGCGTGCTCAGTAAAGGCTTGCTTTATTTGATCTACAACATTTTGTGCAGGAGCAATGTTCTTTGAATCTGGTGTAACTGCTTTAACAAGGTGTTACTTTTGAGTTTCTGCATTAGAAGCTCATGTCAACAGTAAAATGCAAAGCAGGAATTGGTAGCAGTTACACAGCTATTTGGAAAACATAGTTTCTATGCAGGATTTTAAACTACTGAAATTAGGTTTGGGGTTTTTTTATCTTCAAAAGAAGAGCTAGTAAGACTAAAACACAAGTTCTGGGCCAGATAAACTGAAGCTTACTGTATTTTTTTTTTAAACTGTAAGGACCGTAAGTATGAGACACCAAGAAGTTCCTGCTAGTGAAGCAAATGCATTATATACAGGGATAGGACCTTCATGTACAGGTAACAATATTACAGTCAGCTCTGTGCATCACATGAAGGACAAACCTTACCTCACCAAAAGAAGAGGATGTCCCAGTGATACTTGGACCGTGAACCAAGCTACTGGTACCAGTACTCATGTGCATAAACAAACCATCAGCAATCAGTTCCCCAGCTTGGTTAACAGCGAATTAAACTGCAGCGATGAATGCTACACAGGTAGGTTTTGTATGACTAATGTTTTGTATATGTGTGCTCCCACAGCAAACATATTTTTGATGAATGGGATAGTTGTAGGCATAAAGGCTAAACTCTGTTCTTAGTTATATGCATGCTGTCCCAGCAATATTAATGGGGTTGCAAAGGTGTAAATGAAGACTGAATTTGGTCTGAAATGCTTTTCATCCTAAACTTTTAAAATTATGATTCTACCTGCAGGGATCTGTGGTTTGTGCTTCCTGCTGAGTTAAAAAAGACTGCATGTTCAAGTGTTGCATTTTGAAATCCCAGAGGTGTCCCGGGTCTAGATTTTGCTATACATTTTAATTCCAGTTAGTCTCTTTGTTCCGAAGGATGCTGAGTTCTGTGTCATTGAAACTTTTGCGGCTTTCAGAAAGGCCTGGCCTAGCATAGCTCGTGGAAGTGGCACTTGCTCCTATGGCTGTACTAAATACTATGTCCTATGCTGAGCACTTTGGCAATAAGAGCAGGGCTGTCTCATTTAGGCTCACCAAAGAGCCCCAAATGGAGGAGCAGGAAGAGGAAGTATTTGAAAGTGATTTATCTGAAATTATTAACAGCAGCTCAAAAGGAGGAGGACGCTATCAAGAAACAGTTTCTACATAATTGACCAATAAAAATACCTGTGTGTGATTAGTACAAACTATTGCTAAACCAAGAGCTGGTCTAGTGCACTAAGAACAGTGCTAGGAGTAAGGCACTTCTGAGGTCTAATCCTGGTTCTGCCACTGATTTAGTTTATAGTTCTGGACAAATTACTTAGGCCCTAATCCAGCAAAACATTTAAGCAGGTGCTTAATGTTAACTACAAGTGGTCCCATTTATTCACATGCTTAAAATTAAGTATATACTTATTTGCTTTGCTGGATCAAAGCCTTAACTTCACTACGTCTGTTTCTCCATAAGTAAAATGAGGAAACTAACACTTAATTAGGATGTGGTGATGTTGAATATTTGTATGCTAATTATTATGACCCTTCCTAAACTGACCGCTGCATGGGCTGGAGTGTTAGGTTATATATAATAATAGTGAGCATGGAGATGTCAGAGAGTCTCGAGTGTTTATTAAGCAATTCTTCGTTCTTGGCACAGTCTCACTGGTTTAGTGGCACAGTTACTGCTGGCATAGCAGCTCTGCTTAAATTACATTATTGTGATGTGACTTCCAAAAATACTTACGACACGCACTTGTTTGAAAGGAGGCATAATGTTTTTTCACAAACTGTAGTCTTTGAGGTTTTAAAAAGTCTTTGTTAAGCCTATCCAATGCTCACATTGTGGTTGGAACTGTGCTGGCCAGTGCTGTATACATAATGTATCTATATGCTGGGTTTGTAAACATCACAGGGACCAGGCTTCTAGCCAAGTTATTATGACCAGTGTGAACAAGGATATTTTTAGAAAAAATCCTTCATAGATCCATGCTATAAAAGCATGCTCAAGGCATGGGATAATAAATAGCACCATTTGGGTAACTTCAATTCCTATTCCACTGCACAGATTGTGCTTGAGCCCTATAGTAACAAAAGTTGTGGCTAGTACAGGATTAATGTAAGGGTGAATATGGCTTAACAAGTAATGGCCCAATCCCGCAAAGTCTTGGTCACATGATTGTCAGCAGTGAGATTATTTATGTGAGTATAAGCTATTTGTGTGATGAAGGATTTGCAAGCTCGGACCCTAATAACATAGGAAAGATATCATAAAAGTGTGATTCTAAGAAGCGTTATTTGGCCCTAGTTAGCTGAACATGCTCTGTCCTTTTCTTTTTCCTAAATACATTGGAAATGGAATCTAGGTTTCCTGAGCAAGCTTGAATCATTGTTGATCTGAGTAGGGCTGTGTAACTCCCTATCTCATTCCAGTCACAACTTTTCCCACAAGTTGTATCTATATCATGCAATTTGAAACTGAGGTTGACAGTGTATATTTGCCTTTTATATAGTGTCTTTGATCAGCACATTGTATGGTATACAGGAATCTCTTCACTGAAATGTAGGGTATGTCTACACTACAATAAAACACCCACGGTTGGCCTCTGTCAACTGATTTTGGCTTGTGGGCTTGAGCTGCGGAGCTATAAATTGCAGTTAAATTGCAGTATAGACAATTAGGTTCAGGCTCAAGGACTCTGCCCCCTCACAGAGTCCCAGAGGTCAGGCACTAGCCTGAGCCTGAATGTCTGCACTGGGATTTTGCAGGAATTTTACAGCCCTGTAGCCCGAATGAGCCTGAGTCAGCTGACACGGGCCAGCTGTGAGTGTTTAATTGCAGTGTAGACTAGTGTAGTTTGGACTAGAGCTGGTTGAAACCTGAAATTTCTGTTCTGCTGGAAATTCCAGCACTTAAAAATTTTCTGTCATCCCAATTTGAAACAAAAAGTCAACATATTTCACAAAACAGAAATTCTGAAAAAATTGTTTTGGAAATATTGAAACAGCCTTATTGAAATGTTTCAATAAGGTTGATGTGCTTTGTTTTGACTATCATTTTTACTTAAAAGTCAAATGATATGATTGAAACAAAGCACTTTGACCTTAAAAATATGAAGTGCTTTGACTTTGTTGAAACAAAATATTTGTTTTCATGGAAAATACATTCCTGCTAAATGTTTAGATTTTGTCAAATCAGCATTTCTTTTTATGGAAAACTGTTTTGTTGGAAAAATTTTGACCAGATCTATTGTGGACATCTCATTAAGACATCAAGTTTGAATATTGTGCATTACCAACTAAACTACCAAAACCACGTCCTGTTGCACCTTTCAGTGTCCTTGGATGTCTGCTATCCAAGCACTTGTCAGACCTACTTCTGCTTAGCTTGTGAAGTCTGACAGGACCACAGTTTGATGATGTGATATGGCTGGAAGATAGTCCCTTCTAGGACTGCAGAGTCAAATTTACCTCCATGCTACTACTCTAACCTGTTTTATATTTTATGGTTTTGCTTTTTTTGTGACTGATAAAGGGAATACAGTAGGTGTAGAGTATTTGAACTTTAATAAAGCGTGTCTTTGTGTCACAAAATCTTAATAGAAAAATATATTTAAATTAGCTGGGAAAGAGTTGCTATCATATATGGATTTAAAACTGGCTGTGTATCAAGATGGAGGGGGACTATTTTAATTTTCCTGGGATGTGATCCTGTAGGTTTCACTTCTGAGGACTCTCACCTCCTTTTAAATTGAAGTCAATAGAGTCAAGGACATTAAGGCCAAGATTTTTTTTAAACATTGGAGTCTAAACTTAGAGTCCCAGGTCCATACTTAGGTTTCTAAATAACTGGTCTGATTTTCATAAGTTTTGAGCAACCAGCAGTTTCCAGTGACTTCATTGGGAGTTTCTGGTTGCTCAGAACTTAAAAATCAGACTTGTTATTCAGGAACATACATAGAAATTTAGGCCCCTAACTGTAGGCTACTATTTTTTTAAAGTCTTTGTCTAAAAGTCTTGCAGGAGGTGCTCTGCATTTTACAGATTTAAACTACTGTTTTTCCTGTATCTCTAATTTCGTCCCATGTAATGTTCCTCACTTGAGTTTTGGCAATGAAAACTAGGATTATGCACTTCAAAGGGATAGGAAGGGACCTGAGAGCTTGGCTGAAATCCTTGCTGCACACCCACTTGCCTGAGAGCAAATGTAAATTTTAAATTGTGATGTTTAATCAGATCTATAAAATGTAAACCACACTTCGCCCAGCATGTTTTGTCCTGTTTTTAGCCATAAGGCTTCATTGATTTTTGGCTGAAATGTATCTATAGGAATGTAGACAGTTGTTTCTTTGTATCCAAAAGTAATGTGCTAAGAAGCAGTTTTAGAACTGAAACAAAATAAGTTTATATAGAAAAACATCACGCTGGTTTTGCACTATCGTGTGTTTTTTGGTCTGCTTCTGTAATTTATGCATCTGAAGGGAGTTACTTTTTTTCTGATAATAGACAATAGTGAAGGATGGAAATATCAGTACGTAGCTTAACTCTGATGTGTGCTTTTCTGAGACAAATTTAGAGCCAAATCCTCAGCTAGTGTAAAGTTAATGTAGTTCCTTTGACTTCACTGGAGCTATTTCAATTTATAATAGATCAGAATCTGTCCTATATTTTAGACCATATTTGTTTTATTCTGTTCTTAGCATTAATAGTTTTGAATATCCTGCATGACAATAATATTGTAATGCTTTTTAAATGTGATCAATTACTCTAAATTTTACAAATTTTAATAAATGGTAGGGCAAACCTATCTGTCTGTCTATTTATGTCTCCTGTGAGTGTCTATCACTGTAATATCCAAGTACCTTTGAAGAGGTAATAACCAAAATGACAATAAGCGAGGTATCTAATTTTCCTCTCTGCTTCTCCCAAGACATTCACAAGATAGCTAAATAGTATATCACTTGAAATAATATGTCTGCAGAATATTAGCATTAAAACTTTGCAAAACATGCCACATATGCTCTAATTTTACTTCTTGAATGTTGTTTCCTAGGAGCTAGAAAACATAAAATCCCAAACCTGATTTACAATAGCTGTACTTTTTCTTTCAGGTTTACAGTATTTCATCTAAGTGCTTTGGCTGCTTGTTTATGAGGGTTAGCAATCAAACTATTATCACTACGTTTTGAAGTTTAGTAACCCATTAAGGTGAATATAGTCACACATCTCCTGAATGTTGACACTGTTTCTGTCCGCAAACTCAGCAAAACAGAAACATATTGACATTAAGAAAAAGGCAGTCTTCACAATCATAAGGTGGAGCTGAATGGTGAGGGCAATTGTGGGGATTCCATTTATTTTTAGAAAAAGTATGTGGACAAGGCCATATTATACTATACTTAACAGTACACTATGCAGATTGTACTGCAGCGCTGACGGGCCTAACTTGGTTCAGACAATTTTCTGGTTACAGTGTCTGTGGTTTGATGCTAAAAGTGGCAAACAAAAATGTCCCACTGCTATTAAATGTCTTTTTGCGCTAGAGAACATTTAAACTAGTTCTGATTTTTTTCCTCTAAGGAGTCATCATACAGTTAAATAGTTTTTACAGTAGCTCATGTAAGTATTGCTGTACTAATTTCTGCAAATAATAATCAAATGTTAGTGAAAACATGATACAATATAAGTGGAGCGCATAAGCTTGCTAATACTATACAACACTGTACCAAAATATATAAGGGTAGAAATTATATTCACAGACATTGATATTCTCATTTAATAGTTTTTGTGTTTAAAAACTGGTGCTTTCTGCATTTCACTGAGCCCTTATAAAGACCAAAATTCTGAATGAGAAAGAATAAAAAATCCAAGGAAGATGTCAGGCAGCAGGATTCCACTTACTTGTAAAGAGCCACATCGCAAAATATATACAATATAGGGGAAAGACTTCTAACAGTAGCAAAGGCTGTGGCAGATCGTGATGGATTTGCTGGCCATTTTAAGGCCTCTCAATTTGTGAACTGGGTGAAAGACAGCAGTGAAAATTTGAGATACTTGCCTTACAACAGGGTCAGTAGCACAACATCAGCAAAACAGCCTGGAAAAGACTGGCCAGCTGTGTGGGGAAACTTTTAAAATACAGATTTTTCCAGTTTTAGCCTAATTTTGAATATTCATTCTGTAAGGTGTAGCCAGTATCTAGCATTCATGTTCGCTTTCCTGGAAGATTAATAATGACTACTAACATTTTACTTTCTTCAAATTTGACTGGCTGGCTCCTGAATAATATTTGTCATGCAAACTATAGTACAAAAGCTAGGTGTTGGTACATCCCTAGTAAAGTAGGGAGAACCTAATTGGTCTAAGTAATTCTTCCACTCTACTCCGCGCTGATTAGGCCTCCGCTGGAGTATTGTGTCCAGTTCTGGATGCCATATTTCAGGAAACATATGTGGACAAACTGGTGAAAGTCCAGAGAAGAGCAATACAAATTATTAAATATGTACAAAAATATGACCTATAAAGGAAGATTGAAGAAATTGGGTTTGTTTAGTCTGGAGAAGAGAATACTGAGGGTGGACATAGCAGTTTTCAAGAACATAAAAAGTTGTTACAAGGAGGAGGGAGAAAAAATGTTCTTATTAACCTCTGAGGATAGGACAAGGAGTAATGGGCTTAAATTGTGGCAAGGGATGTTTAGGTTGGACATTAGGAAAAGCTTCCTAGCTGTCAGGATAGATAAGCACTGGAATAAATTGCCTGGGGAGGTTATGGCATCTCTGTCACTGGAGATTTTTAAGAGCAGGCTAGACAAACACCTGTCAGGGCTGGTCCAGATAATACTTAATCCTGCCTTGAGTGCAGGGGACTGGATTAGAAGACCTCTTGAGGACCTTTCCAGTAGGGTTGCCAATTTTGGTTGGATGTATTCCTGGAGGTTTCTTTGCATGACATAATCTTTAATTAAAGATTAATCTTTAATTCCTGGAGACTCCAGGTCAATCCTGGAGGGTTGGCATTGGCAACCCTACTTTCCAGTCCTATGATTCTATGTCAGAATTAACTGGTTTCTTGGTTTTCTAATTCACCCAAAATGGAACATTAGCAAGTGGGATGGACTGGAATGGAATGCAGAACTCTGTATGAGAAAATCAATTATTTACTTCCTTTATTTAAGAGAGACAAGATAGGTGAGGTAATATCTTTTACTGGACCAACTTCTGTTGGTGAAAGACAAGCTTTAAAGTTTCACAGAGTTCTTCTTTAGCTTGAAAGCTTGTCTCTTTTGACCAACAGAAGTCAGTCCAGTAAAAGATATTACCTCACGCACCTTGTCTGTCTAAAATCCTTGTTCCAACATGGCTACAACAGCACTCATTAACATAAGGCAGCCAGCACTGATTTATAATTACAGTCAAAGCTGGCAAAGAAAATACAGATTTTGAACTACCCAAAAAAACAGAACTGACATTTTCAAATGCAGATGCCTAAATTTAGGAATCTTAATCCATGTTAAAATTGGCCTCATTTTCAGAATTGCTGTGCACTCACAGATGCTACTGAAGTCAGTGGAGGCTTCAACAGTACAACATACAGGAGATACAGGCACTTCTGTTTTAGGTATCTAAATATATATTTAGACACCTCACTTTAGGTATCCACATTTGAAACTGTTGTTTTAAAAAATGTTTTCAAACAGCTGCAGAAATGTGAATCTCAGGACCCTGAAGGTAAAACAATTTTTTAAATATTTTCAGATCCAAAAAAACCCCCAAATTAATTTTGCAAACTGCAAAGAGAAAACAATTTGTAACTGTTGTCTTTTTTCCATGAACCCATCTCTCATCCTTTGTTTTTTAGGTTTTTCTCATGCTTTGGGATGTCTGAAGCCAGGGCACTGACAGCAACCTTGGTCTTTGCTTCTTTTGACCAAGAACCTGAGCTGGACTTAAGTTCAGGCCTCCCTCCAGTCTGTCCTCCGAGGCCACGGATCATTTACCTGTCCTCAGGACAATATGCAACAGTAATCCCAAACCAGCCAAAAACTTCCTTAAATTAAAAACCAAAAAACTTCAACTTTGGGAAAACAGAAAATCAATAGAAATAAAAGTAAACCTTACAGTTTTGCACTGCAGGTTGAAATTACCATACACCTAGCTGGGTAAACAGACTTTTTCACATTACGGGTAGACTTAATGTAGCCTTAATTTTACATCGTGGATTCAGCTATATCCTTGTTGTCTTTCTGCTTAATGCTTCCTGTGCTCACTCAGCATCCAGCAGTCATGTTTTTCCAAGTCTGATCTCCTTTTCTCCCCCGAAACAAATTTTAAAAACATGATCTCTATTTGTGCACGTGCAGTTGATAGATAGAACCTATTACCTGCATGCAGAGGTGACAGTGCTTAAACACATGTACGACAAGTGCAAGACCAGGTTGAAGTCTGAAAATATAGTCTGTATACTGTAATTACAATATTATCCAACATTTCCCAGCATCCTCTTTTCGTCATCCTATTTTGGTTGTTTTGTTTAAGGAAGTAAAAGCCACAGAGATTTTTTTCATAATGTGACCTACGTTTCATTTTTAACATTTCAGTGCTTTCTAGAAGTGATGAAATAAATGACTGATTTAAAAAAAATCATGAATAAGAATTTATATTGCACAATCCTTCATCAAAAGTGAGATTCTTTAAAAACTGCCATAGGGAAAAATACTCCTCGGAGACCCACACAGCCAGTCTCAGCTCTAATATTCCGCCCTCGTGTATGTGCACAGAACTCAAATGTCAGCTCAAATATTCTGCTTTCCCCTATATGTGCAGAACTCAGAGCTCATGTAGGGAAGAGCAGAGGGATGGTGCTGGGAGCCATGATCTGAGCAGATGGAAGAGAACAGAATATTGTGGCTAGGATCCATGCTCTACACACATAGGGAAGAGTAAGTTTTAGACCAGATATCTGAATCCCTCATATGTAAGGGAGAGCAGAATATCAGATCCAGGTTTCAATTCCTCACATGTAAGCAGTATATTGGAACCAAGATTGGCCATCCAGCTGATTCACAAATGAGTTAACCAGGCAATTCTAATACTTGCCGTAGGGCATGGGATCATTTTACAACTCTCAAGGCAGGAGACATTAGGCCAGGTCTTTTCTAATTCAGCAGCTTCAGGGGATTTGTAGAAAGGGAAAAGGAGTCTAGTGGGGATTATTTATGGGCAGGCACTCCTTCTCGTGGCTGAGAGTGGTGGATTATTCCTGTCCTAGTATTCAGAGGCAACTCCTTTGGCAAGCTTCTGCGGTGACTTTTTTTTCCCCAACAGCTTCCTTCACCCAAAATTAGTTGAACTGCTCAGGACTGGAGCAACCTGGTCTTATCCAGCCTCTCACCAGACTCTGTCTGTGTGTCCTCCTCCCTGTAATGAGGAGGTGGGGCTGCCAATCCTACCCCTCCCCTTTCTTGGCCTTTACTCATTGTCTGTGTGTATGTCCGTGACTACTGCTGCTAATGACAAAGGGCCACCTCTTCCTTGGGACACTATGCCAGTCACTGTGCCTGTTTGTATGCCCCCTGCTGATGCTAAAGAAACAAAGAAGCTGTCCATCTCTTCCCTCTTCCTTTCCCAGCATGCAGCAGCACTGACAGTGTCAACCCTGTTCAGCAATGCAGAAACCACAAATTAAGCCAAGACCTTTATAATTAACATAGTCATTTGAGTGTGCAAATTCCCCAGTGTTACTGGCCGTACAGCACTGATTAGTTAGGTCTGCATCACTCATTCCTAGTTAGGATGTCTGTACAATATTTTTATTTAAACATGCTAGAAATTTAAAAAGTTTATTATAATTTGATACATAGGATTTTATTTTTTACAAAGATTACTAATGGGTTCACTCCAGGAGAATGCTGCATGGCCTGAACACCCACAATACCCACACTACTGGGGATACACGGGATTTTCCCCTGTTTTTGGTAGCAGCAGCATAGATCCCTGAAAATGACATGACTTGATCCAGGTGGTATCAGTAACCTCTCATTAAATGCTCTGAGAAGAGCTCTTTCCTCAGGCACAGGAGTTAATGGTGATTCTATTTTCTAAAACAGAATACACCTATTAATGTCTTAATGAGCACTATTATATCCTAGCTCCACAATTTTCTGCCATAAACCAACCAATTGTAAATCTTTCCTCAGTAATTCCCAGTTTAGAACTGTTATTTCAATAACAAAAAGTTAATAGTGTTCTGGCAAAGGGTTTTCTAACTCCTGCAGCCTTCTAGCTCCAGCCAGGGTGACTCAGTGATAGCTGATGTGGAATCAGCGAGTTCCTTTCTCAATTCTTTCTTTGCTAATGCAATATGCTACAGGCTTTAAAATGGTAAATGTATCTTAAAAATACTGTGCTGAATTTTACATTTTAAGAGGTAACTTGAAAGTGTCCTTTAGTATTTAAGCTTGAACCTTAATAAATGGGGGGTTGGGGAGGTAGGGAAGAGAGAAAAATAGTTTGTATTTAATAAATGAATATCTCAATGAACTACTGTTGTTTATATCAGTGGTTCTCAACCAGGGGTACATGTATCCCTGGGGGTACACAGAAGTCTTCCAGGGGGTACATCAACTCATCTACAACAAGGAATCCGGTGGCACCTTAAAGACTAACAGATTTATTTGGGCATAAGCTTTCATGGGTAAAAAAACCCACTTCTTCAGATGCAACTCATCTAGATATTTGCCTAGTTTTACAACAGGCTTCATAAAAAGCGCTAGTGAACTCAGTACAAACTAAAATTTCATACAGACAATGACTTGTTTATACTGCTCTGTGTACTACACTCTGAAATGTAAGTACAATATTTATATTCCAGTCGATTTATTTTATAATTATATGGTAAAGTGAGAAAGTAAGCAATTTTTCAGTAATAGTGTGCTGTGACACTTTTGTATTTTTATGTCTGATTTTGTAAGCAAATAGTTTTTAAGTGAGGTGAAACTTGGGATATGCAAGACAAATCAGATGCCTGAAAGGGGTATGGTAGTCTGGAAAGGTTGAGAGCTACTTCCCCCTCTGCTGGATAGAATTGGAATTGCTCATCTAAGTGCTGCAGCATTTGTCTTTTGCTGCTATCAGCTAACAGATTTTCCTTTAGCTGAAGTTGTAGGGGATTGTGCTTGTGGAGCCAAAGCTCTCTTCGTGCTCTCACTGTGAAAGTCTATGGTGGGCAATATAGTGACAACCATGAAATCTTTGGTGATCGCAGATGTGTTAGCATTTCATTGCCAGAAATACTGATGTGACTAAATTCAGCTCTTGGGTAAGCAGGAGTCAAAATAAGATTAAGGACTGCAAGATGAGCGACAATATTTGTAAATTACTTCGAAAATTTAAAGAATAACTATAGTAACACTATTAATTATTACAATTATTACCTTGTTTTTAAATTACTACCAGTTCATTTCAGTGATAATCAGTTTCATGTTTTTACACCTGGTTTCTGTGAGCAATACTTATTTACATGGGTAATTTAACAATTGTTCAAACATTTTATTACTAAATGTTAAACTTTTTAATGCAGGGGTGGCCAAACTTACTGACCCTCCGAGCCACATATGACAATCTTCAGAAGTTCGAGAGTCAGGGTGCATGTACCGGGGCTTGGGGCTTCAGTCCCACAGGAGGACCTGCCAGGACTCAGGGCTTCAGCCCTGCAGGGAGGGGGGTTTTAGGCCTTCAGCCCTGTGAGAGGTGCCTGCTCGGGGCTTCAGCCCCGCTCCTGCTGAAGTCCCGAGCCCCAGCAGGCACGCCCTGCTGGGCTGAAGCCCCGAGTCCCTCTTCTGCTGGGCAGAAGCCAGAAGCAATGTGTGTGTGGGGAGGCGTGACCTCCCCCCAATTTGTCAGAGTTTGCTGGCCTCGCTTGGTTACATGGTGCAATTGGGCCCCATCACTGCTCTGCAGCTGCTGGAGCCAGCATGCTGGGAGCTGTGGCTATGGGGAGAGGCAGCGGCAAACAGCTGGGAGCTGCAGGGATAGCTGCTGCTTCTCCCCATGGAGCTAAAGCAGCAGCCCCTCCCTGCAGCTCCTAGCTGTTTGCCACGGCCTCTCCACAAGGGAGCTAACACCTGGAGGCTGCAGGGAGGGGCTACTGAGAGTAAGAGGGAGGTCTGGGGGGGCGTGACTTAAGCTGTTGGGGGGAGGTGAATCTTTAAATTATGCCCCTCCCCCCTCAGCAGACACCAATTGTCTCTGGCAGAAACCCCTAGCCCAACACCCCAGCGGAGGGTGGCAGAAGCCCTGAGCTTCCCGCCCCTCCAGTCTGGTAGGTAGAGAATGGGGGGCGGGGGCTCTGTGAGCTGCTTTTTAACTGTAAAAGTTGGTTTGGCCACCCCTGCTCAAATGGAAGGCTTATTATACCATTAAGTGACTTTTGATTGTGCAATTAGAACAGTTTGACCACCAATGGGTATGCAAACCAAGATAAAGATGTCACTCTTATGTTTGCAGAACTCTGGGGGAGGGGGGAAGGGGAGGGTAGATATTTTAATGTGTTGATCCTGTGGGAAGTCCCAGTTATAAAAATCACAACTTTTGTGAGGTTTCAGCCATCTCAATGTTTTTTAAATGGTGAGTGGCAAGTAGGGTGATCAGATACTCTGATTTTATAGGGATAGTCCCGATATGTGAGGCTTTGTCTTACATAGGTGCCTATTACCCCGACCCCTTGTCCCGATTTTACATTTGCTGTCTGGTCACCCCTATGGCAAGACGCCAAATGACTGGAGTGGGCCAAATTTTGCCTCTTTCTTTGCAATTACATCGGGCCTTTCATTACTGAAAGCAAGGGTTTTTTTCAGTCTGCTTGCTGCACTGGGGTTGTATAAAGGCCTGAGCTTGAGTAATTGATCCCAGGCAAATCGCGGGTGAAAGGAGTTGCAGAACTGGGGTCTTGAGTCCACTGGTTGAAATAACTAGAAAATGTTGGGGGCGGAGGAATGAAAATGGGGATCTATTAAGAACAGACTACAACTCAAATCAGCTTGTCCCCACTGCACAGCCTCTTCTTCCTGGAAAGGGAAGACGAAAGGTCCTGAACCAGTAAATGACCAGGTTCTATTTGAAAACAGTGGCTGCATGGCTAGCCTGGCGCTGCAGAGAAGCAACCCCAGAAACTGTGTACAGAGCCACATGCAGAACAGACTGTGACTGCCAGATATCACACTGGATGCAGCTGTGTGTGGGACTGATTGGGGGGCAGAGGGGGACAGCAGCAATTGGGCAGGGAGCCAGTGCAGAGGGGCCCCGATCAGAGACACTCTGCTAAAACTGATCCTGGCCTGGAAACCTGTAAGCCCCTATTTGCTTGAATAGAGACTGGACTGGAGAGGGCATCCCAGGCACTAGGCCTGAAGAGTCCCAACTCTCCTTTGGGCTTCCCCAGGGACCCAAACAAGAACCGCTATTGCTCACTTAGAACTGTAACTTTTTAAGCCTCTGTACCTAGGGTGTTTGCACCTTTCCTTTTCTTGCCAGCCCTGGTACATTACCTTTCACTAGGCCAATGCCTACCAAGTCTAGCTGCTGAAGCACATAAAGCATTTGCCTCCAAGTCGCTGACATGTTACTGGCACGGTAGGGGCTTGACGTTCTCCAGCACTGAGCAGCCCCCCTAATTACAGAATGCAGAAGAATGGACAATAAAACTGTGGTAGTGGTGCCACGTAGAGTTGCCAACTTTCTAATTGCACAAAACCCGAACACCCTTGCCCTGCCACCTGCCCTTCCCCTTCTCTGAGGCCCAGCCCCCACTCACTCCAGCCCTCCCCCCATCGCTTGCTCTCCCCCACCCTCACTCACATTCACCAGGCTGAGGCAGGAGGTTGGGGTGCAGGTGGGGGTGTGGGCTGCAGCTGGGCGGCGCTTAACGCAGGCAGCTCCTGGTTGGTGGCACAGCAGGGCTGTCAGGCTCCCTGCCTGCCCTGGCTCCTCACTGCTCCTGGAATTGGCTGCCATGTCCAGCTCCAAGGTGGAGGCTTGGCCAGGCGGCTCTGCATGGTGTGCGCTGCCCGCGCCCACAGGCGCCGCCCCCGCAGCTCCCATTGGCCGAGGAAGCAGTGCCTGTGCACCCCTTAGTACAAGGACCTCAATTGTCCCAAACACTTGTGGGAGGTTTCAAGGGTGGAGTAAACCCTCCCCCCTACACCCCTATGTTATAGCCAGAAACTGTTTGGCTATAAACTAAACAAACACTGAACATGAAGATAACAAACAAAAGAAAGGGTTAGGAAAAGGGGGAACAAAGGTTAAACCAAATAAAAATAATGTGAGTTATATTAGGTATAGTGTCTCATTCAAATCATTCTTAAAAACTGACTTCTGAAGATAACAAAAATTGAGTATTTGCACTTAAAAACAAACAACAAACCTCCCAGTGCTTTTGAACCATCAAGAATTATATATATCTTAATTCAGTGACTATGCATGCTCATTTCTGTAACTCATGTACTTTTTCCTCCTTCTCCTTCCTAGTGTATATTAAATATTCATATGTCTGTCATGGTCATCATTTTAGTTCCAATCCGGTAAACACTTACACACATGCTTAACTTTACTCGCATGAGTAGTCACATTGAAGTCAGAGCCTTCGACTGTGAGCTCTTCAGGGCAGGGATGTGTTTTCTGTGTATTTTCTATGAAGCACATAGCTGTCACTACAAATACTAATCAATAATAATGTAGAAAATCTTATAAACTTGAATCTTTTAGATTAGAGACAGATAGCACAGGAAGTGGGGATTATGGGAGGACTTGAATGAGAGCAAGGATATTTGGCAGAGAGGAATAGAGATGACTTTCCAATGATACAGAAGAGCTCCAAAAAAAAGGCACCCAGGTGAGAGTGGGAGGAAGCAAAGGATGGTGAGAAGAGTAGGCAGGGTGAAAGGACAAAGGGCGAGATTCAAAGCCACTGAAGTCAATGGAAGTATTTCATTGACTTCAGTGGACTTTGGATCTGGTCCATAATGATGAATGATAGGAAATATGAGAGATGTTGTAGGCTGGGGCAAACCAGCATGTAGTCTTGAAAGTTATGACAAGGAGTTTGAATTTTATGTGGGAAGAGATCCTGAGCCTGTGGAGAGACTCAAGGAGGGAGAGGTGTGACCTGGCCAAAGTGGTTGCAGGGGAGCATTTTTTAAGCTACTGAATGCTGGATGAAATTTAGAGATGTTTTAGACAGGAACTCAGCTACTACAGGGATGAGGCTAATTGATGTTGCTAAAGGAGTTGGCGGATGTGATTGCAGAGCCATTGGCCATTGTCTTTGAAAACTCATGGCGAGCGGGGGAAGTCCCGGACGACTGGAAAAAGGCTAATGTAGTGCCCATCTTTAAAAAAGGGAAGGAGGAGGATCCTGGGAACTACAGGCCAGTCAGCCTCACCTCAGTCCCTGGAAAAATCATGGAGCAGGTCCTCAAGGAATCAATTGTGAAGCACTTAGAGGAGAGGAAAGTGATCAGGAACAGTCAGCATGGATTCACCAAGGGAAAGTCATGCCTGACTAATCTAATTGCCTTCTATGACAAGATAACTGGCTCTGTGGATGAGGGGAAAGCAGTGGATGTGTTGTTCCTTGACTTTAGCAAAGCTTTTGACACGGTCTCCCACAGTATTCTTGCCAGCAAGCTAAAGAAGTATGGGCTGGATGAATGGACTATAAGGTGGATAGAAAGGTGGCTAGATTGTCGGGCTCAACAGGTAGTGATCAATGGCTCCATGTCTAGTTGGCAGCCGGTATCAAGTGGAGTGCCCCAAGGGTCGGTCCTGGGGCCGGTTTTGTTCAATATCTTCATAAATGATCTGGAGGATGGTGTGGATTGCACCCTCAGCAAGTTTGCAGATGACACTAAACTGAGAGGAGAGGTAGATACGCTGGAGGATAGGGATAGGATACAGAGAGACCTAGACAAATTGGAGGATTGGGCCAAAAGAAATCTGATGAGGTTCAACAAGGACAAGTGCAGAGTCCTGCACTTAGGACGGAAGAACCCAATGCACCGCTACAGACTAGGGACCGAATGGCTAGGCAGCAGTTCTGCAGAAAAGGACCTAGGGGTTACAGTGGTTGAGAAGCTGGATATGAGTCAACAGTGTGCCCTTGTTGCCAAGAAGGCCAATGGCATTTTGGGCTGTATAAGTAGGGGCATTGCCAGCAGATCGAGGGACGTGATCGTTCCCCTCTATTCGACACTGGTGAGGCCTCATCTGGAGTACTGTGTCCAGTTTTGGGCCCCACACCACAAGAAGGATGTGGAAAAATTGGAAAGAGTCCAGCAGAGGGCAACAAAAATGATTAGGGGACTGGAACACATGACTTTTGAGGAGAGGCTGAGGGAACAGGGGATGTTTAGTCTGCGGAAGAGAAGAATGAGGGGGGATTTGATAGCTGCTTTCAACTACCTGAAAGGGGGTTCCAAAGAGGATGGATCTAGACTGTTCTCAGTGGTAGCTGATGACCGAATGAGGAGTAATGGTCGCAAGTTGCAGTGGGGGAGGTTTAGGTTGGATATTAGGAAAAACTTTTCCACTAGGAGGGTGGTGAAACACTGGAATGCGTTACCTAGGTAGGTGGTGGAATCTCCTTCCTTAGAAGTTTTTAAGGTCAGGCTTGACAAAGCCCTGGCTGGGATGATTTAGTTGGGGATTGGTCCTGCTTTGAGCAGGGGGTTGGACTAGATGACCTCCTGAGGTCCCTTCCAAGCCTGATATTCTATGATTCTGTGATTCTAATTGGTCTGATCCTGCACCCACTAAAGTCAAAGCAACATCCCCATTAACTTCAGTGGGTGTAATATCAAGCCTTATATGAGAAGGTGGGGTGTAATAAGGTACTGTTTACCAAGGACTAAGCAAAAACTGAGTAAGGACATTAGTATTTGGCCCAAAATATTATCTGTTTAATCTATCTAGCATTCTTATTGAAATGAAGAGAGAATTTTGGGTGTGCTTAGAAATAGACTTAATGCCATAGTATGTAAAGTATTTGGGGATCTTGCTATATGAAAAGCATTATTTTTGGTCTAAAAGAAGCTTAAAAATATGGGGCCGAATCCTGCAGCCCTAACTAGGTACAATTCACAGTAGGCTTAATGGGAGTTTTGTTTGAGTAAGGACTGCAGGACCAAGCCCTGTATTTTTAGAAGATGAGAAATACCTTGATTTTAAAATTTTCAGTGGATCCCAGTTTAGTTTTAAATGCAGCATTAGGATAAATAGTTTAATTCCCATGTTCTAAAAGTGACCTCTTTCCTTTTCCAGAGACATCAGTTATTGCTCAGCCCATATTTGTTTTTGAAAAGAAAGAACGACCTTTTAAGGTAACACTTAAGCTTCTTCCTTTTGCTTTTGTCATAAAGCAGCCAGAAAATCAGGAAATAAAGGGCCTGATTGTGGAGCCTTGACTCCACGAGGGGGAAGTGTTTCACAGCCCGGGCGCCAGCTTGAGCCCAAACATCTACATTGCAATTTTATAGCCCTGAAGCCTGGAGTCCCATGAGCCTGGGTCAGCTGACACGGGCCTGCCACAGCTCTTTTACTGCAGTATAGACATATCCATTGATATATTTTGTTCTTTTTTTTTTCCCCCCCAGAGGCCTGCAGAAGACCTGGTTTACAAGGCTGAGAATGGTAATTGCATAATTAAAACTCTTTATAATAAACTTGTTATAAAGGGTGTATTTATTTGTAAGTGCTAAGTCTATTGCATGCATTAGTAGTGATTAGAATTTCACTTTGTATGTAACAGGGCAATTTACCATGGGTGGATTAAGACTATATATGGGGCACAGAGTCACCACTTTTGTCCTCCTTTGTCACACACACCCCATCCAAATTTCAGCTCCCCTGCAGCACTGACACAACTATTAGATTTTGAATGATCTCTTCACTTCCTTCAGGTCTTGTTATAAGGTGACCCCATAGAGGGAAGAGTGCTGTGGATCCAGAGTCCTATTTCAGCCGTCTCTTTAAAATCAGTTGAGTGCCATACAGCCTGATGCAGAGTGAAAAAAGGCCTAATCCAAAGCCCAGTGAAGTCAGTGGGAGTGGAACTGATCTCAGTGGGCTTTGGATCAGGCCATTACTGAGGCATCAAGAGCCCCTTCCATAAGTAGATTCTGCTAGAGCCTTGCAACCTGACCCAAACCCAGTGATATCCAACTACAAGTGTCAGGTTTGGGTCAGGTTGCATCTAAAAACAGGCCAAAACCTCTCAGGTCAAGTTGAGTGTAGTCAACTCTGAGCACCTCCTCCTGTCCATGAGGTCAGCACAGTGGGTCATGCCACTGGGTTGCAGTGCCTCTCACTCTGCAGCACACGCAGCACAGCAAGGCAGCAATGGCCAGCAGGATGAGGCATGCAGCCCCTGCTGCACCGACCCCATGGGCAGGAGGCAGCTGGAGACTATTTGCAGACATGAGATGTGGGGAATGGGAAGCCCCCAGCAGGCCAAGCCCCAGGGACGAGGCAGTCACACTGACTCAGGGTCAGGGGGAAGGGTTGGGTTGGGTTGGATCTAAAAATGACTCAACACTTTTGGGTTAGGTTGGGTTGTCTGTAGTCAGGTCTGGTCCAGGTCAGGCTTTAATATGAGACCTTTAATATTAGAATTCTGTACTGCAATAATTTACTGAAATCTGTTGGAAAATTTGATTTTACAGTACATGATATGTTATATTTCTCTTAGATTTCATTGGTTCCAGGAAACGGGCAAGGTCTTCATCTTTTACTTTCCAAACGTCTGACTCGCAGTTCTACATGGGTATGGCATTTAGATCAATTACATTATAATTGTAATTATATTTTCTAGATTGATAAGCTAGAAAAAATATTTTTCTCGTTATTCAGATTTTGGTTTGAAGTGATCACTCTCTTGTTACAGTGTGTATGGTAACACCCATTGTTTCATGTTCTCTATGTATATAAATCTCCCCACTGTATTTTCCACTGAATGCATCCAATGAAGTGAGCTGTAGCTCACGAAAGCTTATGCTCAAATAAATTTGTTAGTCTCTAAGGTACCACAAGTACTCCTTTTTCTTTTTGCGAATACAGACTAACACAGCTGCTACTCTGAAACCCTGTCATTTTGGTTTGAATAATTCCAAGTCAGATAAATTTTTAAACTTCAAGGTTAGTCTGCAAGTAATGCTCAGTGAAGAATTGCACCTTCCTAAGTCTGAAAAAATATTGGTTTTAAATTAGCAGAGGGCCCCAGGTCCATGTACGAGTTATTTCCACATAAGGCTGTGGAAAGTCCATGTGTCTCAATCATGAGTTTCCCTGGAATTTTTTGACTAGGTCCAGGGAAAGCAGGATTTCCTACCCTGTGGAAGATGTTCATGGTTCAACCCCAGGGAGACCCATGGAATTGAAAAGCCATGCTGACAAGGGCTTTCCCCTCCAACCAGTTATCATCCGACTTGGAAACCCCTTCAAGGTGGTAGGATTATTTCCACAATATTGAGGGGAACACACACACAAGTCACTGCAGACCCCTGTGTACTGAGCATGTGCAGTAGAAATTCTATTTTAAAATGTGTCATATGCTTTCCTCAAAATTTGGGCCTTAATGTAGGTAAATAATATTAACCCATTTAGTTAAAAGAGTACAGTTAATCTAACTTTATCTACCCTTAAAATTACATCTAGATCATTCCTACATCTACTTAGACCTGAACAGCTCCATACCAAAAAAAAAAAAAAAAGACTGGTTATAACATGACCAGAATTTGTGTGTCAGAATTTTGCTATAATAACCCCCTTCGCCTGTGCCTGTACTATATTTTTCCCACCTTTGTGTTCAGTATCATTGGTGTTAGCAACACTAGGAGTACCAGTGTAGACTAGCCTCTGGTACTTGAACAACCATGACATCTAGCTCTAATTTGAGAAGATCTAGATGATGGGATGGTCAAAAATGCTGGCACCTGCCAGCTTTTTCTCTATGCTGAAGCTGCACTAGTGCTAGCAGTGGTTGGAAATTCGAAGTCTACACTACAAAGCCTTAGTAGTTGCCTGATACAGGTAGAGTCTGCTCATCCGTGACAAATACATTTTGCTAACATGAAAAATCCATATTCAGGTACTGTGCTTTGAACAAAGGATCATTTCAGTCTCTTATGTTTTCAGATACAGCAATCTCTCGGAAAAGAGTGAGATCATCTTCCTGTACTATCCTTCCTACCTTTCCTCCATCACAGCCAGGTAATTAAAAATATTATTCAGTAAATATTCACATAAAATCAAAAATCGGTAAAATAACAAAATAAAACAGCTCTTTTTGTGGGACTGAGCTAACTGGGCTGGGCCAAGTCAGTATGTGAATGTGAGGAAGGAACTTTGCGATGTTCAACAAGATGTGTTGGTGATTCAGTAGATGGCATTCATTTCTGTCAATGTTGCACTAATGTCTCCTTGTGCTAGGGAATACTCTGCACATGGGAGAGCTGCTGTTTGGATGGGATGCAAGCATCCTATGTCATATGCTCCTCTGGGTTGTGCAGAGTCTACTCACTGTTGCAACTCAGATGTTTTTGAGATTTACAAAGGCTTGTAGCAAGTAGGTGGAAGGTTATATTAACCTATAAAATATTATGTCAAATATTATGGACAGTAAACACAGAATGGAGTTGAAGAAATGGTGTGAGCTAGATGTGCTCGGACTAAAACAGTGATTCACATATTTATCCATACAGACACACCATTTTCCATTCTGGGAACACCCTGCATTCTAGCCAAGATTTAGCAGGGATCACCGTCTCATTTATCAATAAGGGAAGGGCAGGGGGGTCACAAACCCTGACACCTGTTTATAACTCCCAGATTGAAAACCTTTGGATTAAAGTAATTGTTGATGAGGGGTTTCCAAATAATCTGGTAAGTGTACAAAATTGGTATAGCAGCAAACTAGAATCATCTTGGAATGGAATGGAGGAGTTCATATATGGATTATGAGACATGTAATTTTGTAGCACACTATTGATGGGACAAGGCTGGCAGCCCTTCTGAACATTTCTGGGTAGCATTTGGAAACCATATAAAAGCAGCGGTGCCACACACTGACCATCATTACACTTATCATGGTGGTCATCACTACCAGCACATGCTGGATCTCCAGCATTTACCATCATGCTCTTGGGTCTCTTTTTTCCTGATCTGAAAGGATATTCTGACTTGGTGACGTTATCATGCCTGTGAGCTGTAAAACTAAAGGACAGTTTTGTGGTTAAAGTAGTGGCTGACACCCAGGATGTCTGGGTTCAATTCCTGGCTCTGTCTTAGAGTTCCTGGGGAAGTCACTCTCCCTGTGCCTAAATTTCCCCTGCCATAAAATGGGGATCATATTTTCCTTCCTTGAAGAGGTGGTGTGAAATAAATTAATGTTTGTGAGATGCTCAGATACTGCAGTGATGGGGGCTAGAGAAATGCATATAAACAATTAAGCACTGTGGATAAACAATTCTTTTGCAGTAAAGAATAACATATTCATGACCTCAGCTCTTCTCCAGAGAAACCATGACATCACAAGAACAGAAAAAGGTAACTATTTGTTAATATCGCAATATTTATTAGTTGTTGATCCACAGTGTGCTCAACACTATACAGAGCAGGTAAAACATAGACAGTCTCTGTCCCGGCCAGTTTACTCTCTACAGCTGATATTCACCCCCCTGTGCAGAAGGCCTATATTATAAGCCTATAAACCACTTAATTCCACTTAAAGCCCTATTTTGAAAACTTAAGTGGTTCATGGGCCATGTTTAGGGCCACTGCTCAGGAATGAATATCATCCTGAATAAAAATTTCTGATACATAATGTTAACAAGAACTGAACTTTGCTCCCAGTGAAGGCAAGGCAAAACTCCTGTTGACTTCCATGGGTGCAGGATCAAGCTTCATATAATCAGAAGATGGATTTATCACAATCAGTGCAGATTTGTTTTATTAAATATTACATCACTCCTTTATTTGGCAGGGTTTTTAGAAGGGACTTAAAATAGGAAAGGGAGGCAGGTATTAACAATAACACTGAAATACAATTAATTTAAAACTCCACCACACATCCACATTATGAGTCAGAAAAAGCAAGACCAAAATTTGTTGTTTAAATGTAAAGGAAAGATTGTATATATTAACCTTTTATTTTGTATTTTGCAAGGACTCTCATCACCAATTCAGCAGTGGACTGTCATAAGACCTGCCGTTTTACAGCCACCACAGTCTCAGATATGTGAGGAAAGAAGGCAGATGTGCACTGAAAATACACTGGCATCTTCCAAAGCTAAAGAGAAAGCAAATATTCAGGTAAAATGTAACTTCAATGTCAAATATACATGTCTGGGTTTTTTCCCATGTGCCTGAGCTTTAATAATATTTCACTGAAATTAAGTATTTTACAGGGAAGTCTTCAGTATTAGTTTAATTCTGTTCGCATTGAAGTCAACAGGAGTTTTGCTTTTGACTTCAGTGGAGCAATTGTGCCAATGCTGAGCGCTTTGAAAAATCCAGCCCTTGCTAAACTGCCCATATGGCTGCTTGATGAGTGTGCAGATGCTGTAAACTTGTAATTCAATCTGAATTTAGGGTAGAGGGTTGGGAAAACTTTTTACTTTCTAAGGAATTTTTTTAAAAATCTGGTTAGGAATTGCACTGGCTTGCTTCACACAATAAACATGGGCCTGTCTCTGCAAATCACCACATGAATTATCTTAACTCATGCAAATGGACCCATCATGCATGGACTTACTCTTGTCAGTAATACTTTCTCACATGCATTTAGCTTTGCAGGCCCTAATTTCTGGTAAAACTATTTATAGTGCAAGATGAGCCACAATTAATTTTTTCCAACATTTCTGAATTGATCATATTAATTATTTCCAGTTGTCTGAAGAGAGCTCTCGTTGCCCAGCAGAGAATTCAGCAAGTTCTGAGACAACAGTGAGGCCATCTATCTCCATGCACCTTACTAGCCCTAAAACAGTAGGGTAAGTTAGTTAAAGTGTTGTGAGTTTTTTAATGCGTACCTAGAGAATAGCAAGTGTTTGGTTTTGTCCTCTGGCTTGTTGCTCTATGTGTGTCTGTGTAGCTGTTAGGTGAAAAAATGCACACATCGGCCAAAAAGGAAAAGAAGGCTTATGGGCAGATTATAACTTGAACTTTTCCTTACACCTCTGGATGAGTTACCTGGACTTGAAGGGTATGTCTACCCTGTAGTGTAAGCCCAGGGTTAGTGGGATTCAAGTCAGCTGACCTGGAGAACCCAGGGCTTGAGTGTCTACACTGGATGACCTTGTAAACTGGAGTAATAGTAATAAGATGAAATTTAATAATGAAAAGTGCAAGGTCATAAATTTAAGGATTAATAACAAGAATTTCTGTTATAAACTGGGGACACATCACTTGGAAGTAACAGAGGAGGAAAGGACCTCGGAGTATTGGTCGGTCACAGGATGACTACAAGCCGCCAATGTGATATGGCTGTCAAAAAAGCTAATGCGGTCTTGGGATGCATCAGGTGAGATATTTCCAGTAGAGATAAGGAGGTGTTAGTATCATTATACAAGGCTGGTGAGACCTCATCTGGTGAGACCTCATCTGGAATATTGTGTGCAGTTCTGGTCTCCCATGTTTAAGAAGGATGAATTCAAACTGGAACAGGTACAGAGAAGGGCTACTAGGATGATCCGAGGAATGGAAAACCTGTTTTATGAAAGGAGATTCAATGAGCTTGACTTGTTTAGCCTAACTAAAAGAAGGCTGAGAGGAGATATGATTGCTCTCTATAAATATATCAGAGGGATAAATACCATGGAGGGAGAAGAATGATTTAAGCTCAGTACCAATGTGGACACAAGAACAAATGGATATAAACTGGCCATCAGGAAGTTCAGACTTGAAATTAGACGAAGGTTTCTAACCATCAGAGAAATGAAGTTCTGGAACAGCCTTCCAGTGGAAGCAGTGGGGCAAACAACATATCTGGCTTCAAGACAAAGCTTCATAAGTTTATGGAGGAGATGATATGATGGGATAGCCTAATTCTGGCAATTTACTGATCTTCCACTACTAGCGGTAGATATACCCAATGGCCTGTGATGAATGTTAGATGGGATGGGATCTGAGTTACTTCAGAGAATTCTTTCCTGGGTGTCTGGCTGGTGAGTCTTGCTCACATGCTCAGGGTTTAGCTGATTGCCATATTTGGGTTCGGGAAGGAATTTTCCCCCAGGGCAGATTGGCAGAGGCCCTGTGTTTTTTTTTGCCTTCCTCTGCATGGGGCGCAGGTCACTTGCTGGAGGATTCTCTGCACCTTTAGGTCTTTAAACCATGATTTGAGGACTTCAATAGCTCAGACTTAAGTTAGGGGTTTGTGACAGGATTGGTGGGTGAGATTCCGTGACCTGCGTTTGCAGGAGGTCAGACTATATGATCATAATGGTCCCTTCTGACCTTAAAGTCTATGATTCTAACCCTACCTTAAGGATTTTCTAACCTGGGCTTCGGTTTGAGGCTCTGGCATCCACAATGCAGCATATAGACCTGAGTCAAACCATCCGTATCCCAGGCTCCCTAGTGCCCTCCTGAAATGTGGCCACTCTAGCTTGTTGTCCATGGTGCACTGTGGGAAAACTTTACTGCCCACCCTGCATGTTACAGGAAGGTTGAACAGCCCACCAACACAGCCAGCTGAGCAACATTTCAAGAAGTTGTCTGGCTTGCACTTTCACTCTTGTAAACAGTAAACAGGCAGAGCTTCCATGAGGCACTAGTGGACATTTCAGCAACGTTTTCTGACCCACCAAACGCACGAGATGGACCAGGAGGAAGAGGTGAACCATTTCCCCCTGAATGGACCTATGACAGCAAGGGGCCACTGAACACTCAGCCAGAAAGTGCACTTACCACAGCTGGAGCTAGATGCACCCAGGCAACAGCATTCAGGGATGCTCTGTGCTCCTACGTTATGGGCTTCCATAGCCCGATGGAAGAGCGGGGATAGTACCTCTATGAACCTGCTTGTGGGAGTTAAGGGGCTAATTGATTTGGGGGTTCACTGCGTGGGGAAGGGTGCGAACTTGATCGTCATGCAATGTACTTATGAATGACATGCTGAATTATGAATTGGGGATAGAATGGGGGATGATTCACAGTATGGATTCACATCAGGAAGTTATTGATGTGTGACTTGCTGTACCTAACTGTATAGAGGAATAGCATTTGTGTAGTAATTCCTAATTGTTCCTGATCATGTGTTTAGCTTTGTTATTTCAAATCATGATTGTATGATGAAATGCAGTATAGCAATAAACTTTCCTGATGACATAAAAGGCTTTACTTATAAATGTGTTAAAACAGTGCAACAGTCACCCACTGCCATTAAAACACCGAAACACTGACAAAAAAACATTTCCAAAACAAACAAATGAAGTGTATGAACCAGTGCAAACACAACAGAATCACCCTACCACTGCATGTCCCCTGGCTTCTGTTCTCCTTTCTCTTCTTTCCTTGTTTTCTGTGCACTTGGTGCCGAGGCGGAGGTATCAGTGGGAGAGGGGGCAAGATGGAGAGCTGTATAGTGTTTAGCTGTCCTGCCCAACTGTTTTTGGGGCCTGATTGCATGAGTCACCCAGATGTGGAGTTTTCCAAGTTGTTTCTGGACTGAGAATACGTCGCAGAGGAATCAGGCGATGGTGTGGGAGAGGCAGCAGGAACCGATAATCTTGCAGCCCTGACTGAGATGACCTGCTCAAACAGTTCTCTCTGCTGAGCTCTATGTTCCTCCCTTAGCTGCTATTCCTGTTCCAGGAACTGTGAAGCAAGTGCCTACTCTTTTGTTAAAACCCTGTCCTCAAGCTGTGTGGTAAGCCTCAGCCTTTCCTCCTGCCTCTTGGCATGCCTCTTCTCCAATATTAAGATCCTCTGCTTCTGGTACTGGACCTGCTGGTTGGCCCACTCAAGAACTTCGTCCAAGTTCACCATGGAAACGCTCCTCTTGGAACAGTCTGTGAAGGTACGCTGGGCCAGGCGCGTACTGCACTGAGGTTGAGCTGTGGAGATACAGCAGCCAGTAGAGGTCAAGGAGCCTGCAATAGGACAAGACACTGAAGGTTATTGTCTCAAATAGCTCACTGGAGGAGCACAGAATTAATGCTTGTGGAATTTCAAGAACATAAAATGTTACATTCAAAACTGAACTGCAATATATTGTGAAAGGGATGCTTCAGTCCACAGAATGTCCCTGGGCACAGCCCGGTTAATCGCAGTTACAGTAGTACACAGATAATGGTATATTAAAAATTCCAAGTTGCTTTTGTTTTACAAAAAATTCCTAACTACTTGTGTTGGGGGTGGGAGGCCGGTCAGTGGCCTCGCAACAAAAGGTTTTTTCTATCATTTCAGGTCTTTCACATTTTGGATGACATAACTGTGAGGCAAACCCAAACTAGAGCTGCTCACTCAGCTGCCCCTCCAATGGAGCTGAACTGTGTCATCGCTCAGGCATGCAATAACTTAGCTTCACTGATTTACTTTTCCAGCAGTGAATCAACCATCAGGCATGCAGTAGCAACCTCTCCCTGAACTGAGCCTGGGTCAGATGACCTCCAGGCTCAGGTATTTCTCCAACCCCGCCAGATCATTCTGTGAAATAGCACTATCTGGCCAGGAAACCTCCTGCTTCCTTGCAGTGTATCAGACTCTCGAGACTCCCAGCCGGCTCTTGATCCTGTTCCTGCCCCAGCCTTGCCTGAGCCCTGCTCCTAGACCTTGCCCTACTCTGATCTTGCCCTGTTACAAACACGCTCCAGCCTTGCCTCCTCCTCTTGACTTTCCTTGGTCTCTGACTATCCGGCTTTGACCTTTGGCCTGTGTCTCCACCCTGGCTATGGTACTGACTTGGTTTGTCTCTGGTCTCTGACCACCCGGCTTCAACCCCTGGCTTGCACCTGGACTTTTGCTCTGGTACTGATTCTGGCTTGTCTACAGCCTCTGATCTTGGTTCTGGCCCTGGCTTGTCCCTGGATCTTGATTCCAGTGTCACCCTTGGCCCAGGCCCAACACTACATCCTGCTTTGACCTCACTCCGACCACTAGGCCTGACTACTGGAAGGTAGTGCTTGACAATAACTGTTCTTGTGGTGCCCTATTGACAAAGGGAGATGTTATTCTAAGCTGCTATTGAAAAACCTGCAGTGTATGCATCCGAAGTATTCAAACGAAAAGTGACTGAACATCACATCTGTGAGTGGAGTGGGTTGGTCAGCTACTGAGGTGGCCCTGGAAAATACGTCTTTCTCTGCAATGTGACTACTGATCTGGAGTTCCTGCTTCAGGAAAAGTTTGCAGCTATCAGCATTTGGGAGTGGGTCAGAATCCATGAGGGAATCAACAGGATGCTGTGTTAGCTTCCACATGGCTTACAGAGCATCACAGCCTTCCCCCTCCCTGCCCCCTGCACTTTTCTGAACAAAAATTCAAACCCTGGTCATACTTGGGACAAATGATTTTGTCACCTATGGACTACCTCTCACTGAAATGGGCTAGTTTTGGAAGTGGAACACGCTTCCCCAAACACACACACAGAGTTCAGTGTTTCCAGGCAGCTCCACAGACTGTTGAGTGATTATAGAGCAGCAAACTTAAAGGCATGGCAATGTAATGTTGTTGTTTTTAAGAAACAGGAATGGCCCTAGCAAAAATCTGTGCCTTTCTGGTAAAAATACACTTTAAAGATGTTCTTTACTATTGGCATTTCCCAGTTGCCATGTTGAATTCCACGTGGTGGCAGGGAGTGGGGATGCCAAGGCACTGGGATACAATCCACCAGTAATGGATAGATGCTGCTAGCTGGGGAGTCTTATAACTTTTGCATTAGTTCTTAAAATGGAAATCCCTCTGATTCTGTAGCAGTACATTTTAAATTGGAGGCAGAAACTTTCCAGGCTCGGGGCAGCTTCTGTCCCTCCCATGTCTGCTGCAGGCTCGGCAGTGAGCTGTTCCATGTGGGGACAAAAAACAGCTCCTCTGAGTATGGACCCAGAATTTGCTGCTGATCCTGTTCTAAAGCATGATCTGGGACTGGTTTCAGCAAGAAAATTACTTCATGGTCCTCACTTGATCATAGAATCATAGAATATCAGGCTTGGAAGGGACCTCAGGAGGTCATCTACTCCAACCCCCTGCTCAAAGCAGGACCAATCCCCAACTAAATCATCCCAGCCAGGGCTTTGTCAAGCCTGACCTTAAAAGTTTCTAAGGAAGGAGATTCCACCACCTCCCTAGGTAACGCATTCCAGTGTTTCACCACCCTCCTAGTGGAAAAGTTTTTCCTAATATCCAACCTAAACCTCCCCCACTGCAACTTGAGACCATTACTCCCGTTCGGTCATCAGCTACCACTGAGAACAGTCTAGATCCATCCTCTTTGGAACCCCCTTTCAGGTAGTTGAAAGCAGCTATCAAATCCCCCCTCATTCTTCTCTTCTGCAGACTAAACAATCCCAGTTCCCTCAGTCCCTCCTCATAAGTGATGTGTTCCAGTCCCCTAATCATTTTTGTTGCCCTCCGCTGGACTCTTTCCAATTTTTCCACATCCTTCTTGTGGTGTGGGGCCCAAAACTGGACACAGTACTCCAGATGAGGCCTCACCAATGTCAAATAGAGGGAGACAATCACGTCCCTCGATCTGCTGGCAATCCTCCTACTTATACATCCCAAAATGCATTGGCCTTCTTGGCAACAAGGGCACACTGTTAACTCATATCCAGCTTCTCGTCCACTGTAACCCCTAGGTCCTTTTCTGCAGAACTGCTGCCTAGCCATTCAGTCCCTAGGCTGTAGCGGTGCATGGGAGTCTTCCATCCTAAGTGCCGGACTGTAGACTTGTCCTTGTTGAACCTCATCAGATTTCTTTTGGCCCAGTCCTCTAATTTGTCTAGGGCCCTCTGTATCCTGTCCCTACCCTCCAGCATATCTACCTCTCCTCCCAGTTTAGTGTCATCGGCAAACTTGCTGAGGGTGCAATCCCCAACATCCCATCAGTCCCCATGCTGGATTCTGAGGCCAGCAGGGCACCATCCTGGCTGACCAGGTCATCATGCACCACGGTTGACTCTGTATTGGGTGCAGTGCCCAGCACCCAGTCAAAGGCCTCATAAAATGGGCACAATATTGGCAAGTTGTCTGAGGTGCGGTTCTGGTCCCTGGTCCACTGGTACTAGCTTTTGAGCAACCTAATCTGTTCCCCGTATTGGTCAGTGATCCAGTAAATTTGCAAAGCTGCCATCTTGTTTGCTATCTTCAGGTATGCATGATCATTCCTGGTATTTTTACTGAAGGTCACAGTTTTACTCGCCTCACACCAGATATTCACCAAAGTCTGGGTACATTCCCATGACCATGAAGCTGCCTGCTTTGCAAAAGGCTTGTTCTGTTGAGTCTCCATTGCAAACACAGAAGCCTCTCGAATAGTGTGTTTTCATCTTAGAATCATAGAACCACAGGGTTAGAAGGGACCACAAGGGTCATCTAGTCTAACCCCCTACCAAGATGCAACATTTGTTGTGCCTAAGCCATCCAAGACAGATGGCTATTCAGTCTCCGTTTGAAAACCTCTAGTGAAGGAGCTTCCGCAACCTCCCTAGGCAGTCTGGTCCATTGTCCTACTGTTCTTACAGTTAGGAAGTTTTTCCTGAGATTTTAATCTAAATCTGCTATGCTGTAGTTTGAACCCATTGCCTCTTGCCTGACCTCTATGGCACAAGAGAACAACTTTTCTCCAGCCTTGTTATGGCAGCCTTTCAAGTATTTGAAGACTGCTATCATATCCCCCCTTAATCTTCTCCTTTCCACACTAAACATACCCAGTTCCTTCAGCCTTGTTCATATGGCTTGATTCCATCCCTTTTATCATCTTTGTCGCTCGCCACTGGATTCTTTCCAGTTTCTCTGCATCCTTTCTATAAATTGGTGATCAAAACTGGACACAGGACTCCACCTGAGGCCTAACCAGTGCTGAGTAGAGCGATACTGTCACCTCCCGTGACTGCTCTGTTGATGCAACCAAAAATTGCATTTGCTTTTTATTGTAACAGCATCACATTGCTGACTCACTTTGAGGTTGTTATCCACCACAACTCCCAGATCCTTCTTAGCAGTGATGCTGACAAGCCATATCCCCTATTCTGTATTTGTGCATTTGGTTTTTCTTCCCTCAGTGTAGCAAACTTACATTTGTCTTTGCTGAATTTCATTTTGTTGTCTACAGCCCAGTTCTCCAATTTATCAAGATCCCTCTGAATTTTAGCTCTATCCTCCAAAGTATTGGCAAACCCCCTTAACTTTGTCATCTGCTAATTTGATCAGTCTGTTCTCTACACCTACATCCAGCTCATTAATAAAGATGCTAAACAACACTCTACCCAGAACAGATCCCTGTGGAACCCCACTTGAACCCTCCCTCCAATGTGACATCATTCCATTAATAGTTATTCTTTGTTTGTGGTTGTATAACCAATTATGTATACACTTAATGGTAGTTCCACCAAGCCCACATTTCTGCAGCTTATTTTTCAGAATATCATGTAGGACTGTGTCAAAAGCCTTGCTAAAGTCCAGGTATATTATGTCCACCACATTCTCCCTATCCACCAAACCAGTTACCCTGTCAAAGAAGGCAATCAAACTAGTTTGACATGATTTGTTTCTTAGTAAATCCATGCTGTCTGCTTGTGATTACCCCTTCATCCTCCAGATATTCACTAATTGAGTGTTTTATACATTTCTCTAGTAGCTTCTCAGGTACTGAAGTCAGCCTGACTGGTCTACAGTTCCCCGGCTCCTCTTTTCCCCCCTTTTTAAAGATGGACACTACATTAGCCCATCTCCAGTCTTCCGGGACCTCTCTTGTCATCCATGAGTTTGCAAATATTGCCAGTGGCTCCAAGATTTCTACACTAATTCGTTCAGTACCCTGGGGGTGAACAGCATCAGGCCCGTTGACTTGAATTCATTCAAATTGGTCAAAAGATCTCTGACATGTTCTTTACTTATCCTGATTTGCATCTCTTCCTTTTAGTGGTTAGAAGAAAATGACTCACTGAGCTGTTGCTGTACGCCAGGTGGGGGCATCCATTTTCAACTGAGTCTATTAGAGATTTTTGCAATAGAGAGGACAAAAGAAGATGGCCTGTGGGATTATGGGATACTTTTGGCAGACTCCCAGGACCCAAGTTAAGCAGGGCTGCATCTATACTTCAAAGCAATAGGGCTTGAACCCTGGGTCATGGCTTGAGACTGGCTTCGACCCTCCATCCCTGCAGGGTCCTAGAACCCTAGGTCTAAGCCTGAGTCTGAGAGATTTGTGTGTAGACAGAAGGAGGATTTGGGCTCAACCCAGAGTCTGAACCCACGCTTACATTGCAGCATTGACATAACCTATATCTAGGTATGCTGAAGTAAGCTTTGCGCCTGCCTGTCTGTGTTCCCCAAGCAGATGGACAAGGAGTAGATGAAGATAGGGGAGAGGGTGGATCTGGTGGCCGGCACAGCTAAGCCGACACAGGGAGGGTAGCAGTTTGCTGGAGTAAGAGGAAGTAGGGAGAGAAGTGTGCCTCTTTGATGCAGGATTCTTTCCCTATACTGCTCCTGGGGTGCTGCAACAGTGGCTTGTGGCTTTGCCACTATCTAGGCTTTAAGGAACAATCTCATTATTCTACATGAAATACAAGGCATCTCCCTAAATTCCTTTAATGAAGTATTCTCTGTGGTTCCCAGTAGGCCAATATTTTTGCTTTAATGTAGGATTTGGAAAGGTAAATGTATGCAGTTATAGATGTTATATTTGCATCTCTTACAAAGTCTAATTGATATTTTTCACATATTCCTCTAGAAATCAGCCAGTTGAAGATGTAACTTTTTTAAACAACAGAAATTCTACTTTTGTGTTTGGAGAAAACATGGTAGAGAGAGTTTTGGTAAGATTTGTAAATATTGAAATTTTTCTTTTTTCTTGTTTCTAAAAAAGTTGGCATTTGAATGCTGAGGTCACATTTTCAAAGATGGTCACCTAAATTGTGACCACAACATTTGTCTTATGTTCATACAAAGCCCCCAGTCCTGCAGATGCTTATGCACATGAGTCATCACTTTGAAGTCAAGTCATGTGAGTAAAGTTAAACATGTATTGCTGTTCACAGGTTTGGTCCAAAATGAGTAATTATATATGTTGGTGCTCATCTGCAAAGGCAGTTAGTTGTTGGGTATGCTCGGCTGGCTTGTGCGCACATTTCATGGGCACAACTTAGGTGGCCCAAATTTTAGATTTGGTCCTTCAGTAGGAAAATCAATTCTAGTAATTTTCTGTTATAGCACAAACCATTTTAGACTTTTTAACATTCAGAGCTGTAGGCTTTCTCCCCTCTGACTCCCAAGAAAATATTTGATTAGCAGTATACAGATATACAGGAGATGTGAACAATGAGAAAACTGTAACTCTGCAGAATCAGCTAAATGTAATAGTTTAAAATATCTCAGAGTGATTATTTCTAAATTCTGCAATGCCTTTTTTAAATTTTTGGTATATATGGTGGTCCAGTAAAATGAGGAATTAATTTGGAAAGATATCTGGTAAACTTCTCCACTGCTATTATCAGATCACCTTAAACTTAAATGGAAAGAAGCTTATTCTCCTAGCCCAGAGTCTTTCTTAAGAAGAGACTGCAGTTCCTGCTTAATGAAGGCTTTTATAATAATGGACAAAGTTCCACTATTGACTGAAATACCAAACGCTTGTTTATTTATATCCTATGTCAGTATTTGTATGTAGGAGTAAAGTTTGCATGTTAACCTATTATTTCAACTAATCTTCACCCCTGCTGTGTATTTTATGATTCAATATATTCCTGATCTTTCAGCTTGCTGCTAATGTCAAACATATAAACGTTACAATTTCTTAATCTGTTTTTCCTTGTTTCTTCAATTTTTTAGAGCCCTCAAAAATCTCCCAAGCTGCATAATGAAACTGATCTAGGCAAGAGAGAAATAACATCCACAGATGCCAAATCTTTTCATACTGGTTATTCACATACAAGTAAGCATTACTAGTTAGCAAACAAATACAGTGAGGCTCTACCAATAGGTCAATTTCAGTGCATCATAGAGGACATCAAATTAGTGGTGGTCAGTAATTATAATCTATTTACTTTAAATAGTTAAAAGTTTAAAGTTATCCAGTCATTAGTATACTATTGGGATGCGCACCATAAATTTAAGTGTCCAGAAAGCAACTGCCATTTGGTTTGTGACTCAAAACTAGAGCTAGATTATCATCATAGCGAATGATTTATTATTTGATTAATTTAGACTATTTTTTATTTGTAAGTTTTCCTTGAATAGCCTTAGAGTTTTACAAATTTATTTGTTATCCAAAACTGTGTGATGAATACTTTGTGAACACATTTCAGCCTATAGCTTGTTTATGAACAAGTCACTTCAGCTACAATTTTAGCTAGTTATTCATGTTATTTCCTGCTAAATATTCACACCGCTCTTATTACCATTATGATTTATGGGACTTATGTTTTTCATGACTATGACTTTGAGCAGCAATATCTCAAAATAAATTTGATTTGGAAACTCAACTATTAACTAGTTAGGGCTTGATCCTGCTAGTTGTTCCTTGTGGACAGACCAATGTGCCTATACAGAAATGCTGGATCGTGGTCTTATTCTTTAAAAAATATACTGGAATGCCTGAAGTTTATTAAAATGTTAACTGATATCTAGCACTAAGATGAATGTACAAAGACCTAGACCATACAAATAGTCATACTGTTGACATATTCCCGCTGTAGAAATTTTAGAATTTTCTATTGTTTTTATTTCTCCTTTAGAAACATTTTTTGCAAAGAAGTCAACACTAATTGAATCAGCTGCAGCTTACATTTCCAAACCAGCACAGAAATATTTGTTAGATAAAGTTGAAGTTATAACAGGGGAAGAAGCAGAACATAACGTGTTGCAGGTATATTTTCCTAAAAACTGCATGATGAGCCTTTCTGCTTATGTTTAGAAAGCACATTATGGTCTACTGTAACTTATAATTCCATGAATATGTATGTACTACTACTTGTTGGACAACTGTATAAGTTTTTTTCCTTTTTTTAAAAATATGCTTCTGTTAACTAATTTCTTTTCAAGCTGATGTGTAGCTTTTCATCGTATATTCTCTGTGCTGAATATAGAGAGCTCTTTCAACCTCCAAAATCATGCTCCAAAGCCTCATTCTGCTATTGTCTGTTATAACTGTCTTCACAATAAGTCAGTGTTCCCTAACACCAATAAATAAAACCCCAAATTATAAGTACTCTTAAAGTTACTTTATAAACACAAAGGCTTGATTTTTTTTTTTAGCTAAGGAATTATCAAAGTAAGTGGTTTTATAATAAAACTAAGGTACATCGTAGTAATTTTAGGCCAGCAGGATAAATCTTGCTACTCGAGATTCTTAAAACTCTTTATTTTCTTGGCAAATTAACACTTGCATATATTACAAAAATCTAAAAATGGAAAGAAACACAATTGTAAGATTGCTTGAATCCACTGTCCCATCCATATGTGGGAAATTTGTATATGGATGGGTCATTAGCTTCAGTTTATGACAGTACTGGTACAATGGGTTGCATGAAACTTCTGATATCAGTGATGTCATAGGATGATGCATTCTAGGACATCTTCAGGAAATACAGAGATGTTGGTGGATTTCACAGAGAAGGATTAAAATAGAAAAGGTAAAAGTGAAATGTATTTCTATGCTAAACGTTCCCCATAGCCTGATTAGTAGAGGTACTCAACATAAATCTGGGGTTAGTGCAGTTTTCATTTCACTTTTAAAATTGGTCTTAATTTTATGCAAACTATAAAGTAAAAAGTTATAGCACAGAGACATCAAACGTATAAATTGCATTCTCCGGCACAACAGAATTCAGATCTGTTGACGCTTTCCATAACATTTTCCCCTTTAGATCAGTTGCAAGCTTTTTGTATTTAATAAACTCTCACTGTCCTGGACTGAAAGAGGAAGAGGATCCCTGAGGCTTAATGACACTTCAAGCAATAAACATGGAACATTACACTCAAGGCTAGGTAAAAATTAGTTCCACTTCTTAATCATGCTCTCAATTGCTATAGTCAGTTGGATATCACATCATTGTAATCCTGCAACCAGGCTTGTTTATATCCAGTTGCTCAAAGCCTCTTCATTATTACTCTATAAAGTTAGCTGCCTTCTAAACATCCCTAGCCACTGCAGCTTTTGTGAGCTGCAGGTACTCACAGATGTATTCTGCTTCCAGATTTCTTTAGCACTTGTTCTGTCTTTTCTGACGTGGCTTTTCCAGAGGCGCTGCTTCTTCCAAGTGACTTATGGGATGTTCTGTTTATTGAGCAGTAGTTTCTTACACTTTATTGTGTAGTTTTGAAAGATTGTTTCATTATATCATATGGCAAAAAGTATAAAATATTGAGAGAAACTTTAAAAATATCAAATCATAATAAAGAAATTTAAACCCCCACCTCTTTCAAAATGTTAGGTTATAAATCCACTGAAATGCAAAGTTAATAGAAATATGATTTTATAGCAGTACTGAATAAATCCGCTGCAACAACAGGGAGGTTTCAATCACCATGTAATGTCTAATATGTAAGCATTCCTGTTTTAGTTATGCGAAATCAAGGCAGTTTGAGACTGATTCTCAACACCAAACTCTGGACTCAGATGGCGATAGAAAGAGTAAATCGCAAGAGTTTGTGCATCACTGCGACAGACCTAGAAGACCATTCTGTTAAAGTATTTCTAATACAGGTAAGAAAAAATTGAAAAAGGACAAGTATCTAGAACTTGGCAATTTAGCTCAGATTCCTTGTTCTAGCAAGCCTCCTTCTGGTAAAAAGTGTAAGACTATAACATGTACAGAATTACCATTGAGGTCAATTGCTATTTTTTGTGCAAAAAGCTGAAGGTCTGATATGGCCCAAGGAGATAACCAGATCACTGTATTACACAGCCAGCAGGGGTCACTAAAGCAATGGTATACAAGTTGTTCCCAAACTGTGGTCTGTGGACTATCAGTGATCTGTGGAACTGGCTACTCCATGAAGCTAAATAACATTAAAAGATGCCTAAAATATATCAACACACTTTCCTGATTTTTCCTTCTGCATCAAAACAATTGCTATAGTTGCCACAGGGATATTATTCAAAGTGATCATTGTGGTTTATGGTGGGTCCATGCAATCATGACTAGAAGGGCAGGTGGTCCACAAGGGTCGCCCAGTGTCCTGTCTTCCGACAGTGGGAAGTACCACAAGCTTTACAGGGAATGTTCAGAACAGGGCAATTATCGAGTGATCCACCCCCAGTTGTTCAGTCCCAGCTTCTGTCAGTCAGAGGCTTCAGGACACCCAGGGCATGGGGTTACATCCCTGGCGAACTTGACTAAGAGCCATTGATGGACCTATCCTCCATGAACTTATCTCATTCTTTTTTGAACCCAGTTATAGTTTTGGCATTCACGCTATCCCCTGGTAATGGTTGACTATGCATTGTGTGAAGAAGTATTTCCTTATGTTTGTTTACTAGGCAGCAGGTTTAATTTCATTGGGTGACTCCTCATCCTTTTCTTATGTGAAGGGGTAAGTAACACTTCCTTATTCACTTTCTCCAGACCATTTTTGGTTTTATAGGCCTCTATCGTATCCCCCCTTTAGTCATCTCTTTTCTAAGATGAACAGTCCCAGTTTTTTAATCTCTCCTTATAAGGAAGCTTTTCCATACTAGGGTGACCAGATGTCCCGATTTTATAGGAACAGTCCTGATTTTTTGAGTCTTTTTCTTATATCAGCTCCTATTACCCCCCACCTCTTGTCCCAATTTTTGACACTTGCTGTCTGGTCACCCTATTCCAATACCCTTGTCATTTTTGTTGCTCTTTTCTAATACTAATATATCTTTTTTTGAGATGTGCTGACCAGAACTGCATGCAGTATTCAAGGTGTGGGCATACTATGGATTTATAGAGTGGCGCTATGATATTTCCTGTCTCACTATCTATCCCTTTCCCAAGGGTTCCCAACATTCTGTTCGCTTTCTTGTCTGCCGCTGCACATTGAGCAGCTTTTTTCAGAGAACTATCCAAGATGACTCCAAGGTTTCTTTCTTCAGTGGTAACAGCTAATTTAGACCCCATCATTTTGTATGTATAGATGAGAGTTTTTCCCAATGTGCACTACTTTGCACTTATCAACATTGAATTTCATCTGCCATTTTGTTGCCCAGTCATCCAGTTTTGTAAGATCTCTTTGTAACTCTTCAGTCAGTTTTAGACTTAACTCTCTTGTTGTGTAATTTTATATCTTCTCCAAACTTTGCCACATCACTGTTTACCTCCTTTTCCAGATCATTTATTAATATGTTGAACAGCACAGGTCCCAGTACAGATCCTGCTGTTTATCTCTTTACATTGTGAAAACTGACCATTTATTCCTACAGTTTGTTTTCTATATTTTAACCAGTTACTGATCCATGGGAGGACCTTCTCTTATCCCATGACTTCTTACTTTACTTAAGAGCCTTTGGTGTGGACCTTGTCAAAAGCTTTCTGGAAGTCCAAGTACACTATATCAACTGGATCATCCATGTCCACATGCTTGTTGGCACCCTCAAAGAATTCTAATAGATTGATGAGGCACGACTTCCCTTTACAAAAGCCACGTTGACTCTTCTCCAACAAATAATGTTCATCTGTGTGTCTGATATTTCTGTTCTTTACTATAGTTTCAACCAATTGCTTGCTATTAAAGTTAGTCTGTAATTGCCAGGATCAGCTCTGGAACTTTTTTAAAAATTGTCATTATATTAGCTATCCTCCATTCATCGATATAGAGGCTGACTTAAGTGATAGGTTATGTACCCCGGTAAGCAGATCTGCACTTTCATATTTGAGTTCCTTTAGAACTCTTGGATGAATATAATCTGATAATGAATATTATCAATTTGTTCCCAAACCTCCTCTATTGACATCTCAATCTAGGACAGTTCCTCAGATATGCCTAAAAAGAATGGCTCACCCATGGCTCAGGTTCAAAGATATATGACAATTTGAGAACCAATGAAAAAGGCAGCTGCTTGAGTCTAATCTACAACATTTGCAACCCTAGGCTGACTTTGTCCCTGAAAAGCTGCATATTCCTGTGATGACAAATTACTCAGTTTACAGCTGAGTTAATTTCTGCTGAAACACCAACTCTGAATTGTACTCAAGGGCTTTCTATTGTGCATGGCTATAGTGAAAGGAAAGTTTTTTGCTGCTGCAGATGTGAGCAGCATGGAAGAATAGCCAGATACTCTACTGCTTCACAACTCTTGCGGTCACTTAGACCTGTGCAAAGTGAGTATAAATTGGATATAAAACTACCAAATCAGACTAGTATCTTTCTACTCCGAATTTGTACAGGTGTAAATGAATCCACATGGTGCAAAGCAGTGGAGTATCAGGCCCCAGAAGATCATGTGCTTTCAACTACCCTCTGGTAATGATTTCCTTCCAACTTTACCAGCTGAGTTCATGGCACCTTTTCATTTGTTAATCAGAGAAAACTTATCTTTGGTTATTAATTCTGTTTTTACTTACTTCTAACCAGAAATATTACTAGGAATTTTCACAATCCATATATGTTTTATTATTGTCAGAAGTACATTTTGTTACTGAGGAGTTGCACAGAGTCGAGACTATTAAGTATTCAATAAAAGAGTTATTCACTAGATGAATCATAATTTTTGTTTTAAGGTTGCATCCATTATATCAATAAGGAAAACAACCAACAATTATTTTTTAACAAATTCTAAAACACAGACCATTAAGACAAACTTAATATTATTTGTATTTAAGTTGATTTTCTCAAAAAGTTACTAAATTGGAATCTTACATGCATTCTTTTGACTCTGAAGGACAATAAGTGTCTGATGAAGGGATTTTAGCTCTTTTCAGTCCTTTTGAAATCTCTCCCTTTTACATCTGCACTTCAGTGGTTGGTTGGTATGCAGTCAGAGTTATTTTGCAGTTATTTTTCAATGGTTGTATGCACTTTATTTTCTACAGGCAAGTTCAAAAGATACTGAGTACCTGTATGCAGCAATACATCACCGTCTTGTTGCACTGCGAAGCTTTGCTGAGCAAGAATTGGATGCAAATCAGGTTGACACAGAGCCAGAAACAGCCTTTCATTCATTAAATTGTGATAGTGATGATGATGAAGATGAAACAATAACACAAGTGAGCAGCAATGAATCAGGTAAGTAGCATTTTTCCTGGGGCTTTTGTGCTCCTTTGAACTTCTCTTGGTGCCCTGAGAATCCCATTTCTACTCCCTTTTATTAACCTCTACTTTCCAACCAAGTGCCTATGTTATGGTGACCATCTCTCCAGCACTGAAGTAAGGTTTTAATATTTTGACAGGCTTGTGTCAACAGTGCCAAATTCTTTTAAAACAAATAATCAGAGTAGTCTTTTGACACAGGAATGAGTGTCAGAATATCTGGGTTAAAAATTTTCAAGCTTAAAGTTAAGGCTCCTAAACCCAGACTTGGATATCTCAGTTGAAGTAGTCTGTAGTGCTGAGCTCAATTTACACTTACTTCATTGGAAGTTGAGTCCACTTATACCAGTTCTGCATACAGCTTATGGTAGTTAGTCTATCTGAACCATAAAAATGGTCATTAGAACCAAACTTACGTAATGGCTGATTTCTTTTAAACACCAACCTATGCTGACAGACTGTAACAGTCATTTATGAATGGTAAAACTGGTTGACAATGCAAGTACCAGGAGATTTTATATTGTTACAGGACATTAACAACTTTGATAAAGTGATAGATTCGGTCTACCAGGAGATTTGTGGGGCTAGACAGCCTGCCCAGGTTTAATCTGCTTTCACCAGTGGAACGAAGACTACAACCCCCACTGGTGAAGAGTCCACCTAAAGCAGGGTGGATTGGAGCAGGATGCTCACAAATCCCACTCCAGTGGCAGTTAGCATAGCCCATAAAGTGGCTGGGGTCAACTATGGAGAAGTCAAGGGACTCTAGAGATACAGTGGCCAGAGCTGAAAGTTGCCTTTCCTTAGTGGAAGGCAGGCACTATGCTGCCCAAGTGGGGAGATTCACCCCAGGAGAGCTGCCATTGTGCATGTAGGGGTTGTAAATTGCATTTACGTCCTCTCTCAGAAGGAATACGGCAGTGATGTTTGAATTATCCTCAGCCACATGACACTTCTCCTTCCAGTGGAGCTGCAGGCTGTTCCCTTTTTAGTTGTTAAAAGAACTCTTCAGCAAGGATCATATCACATACAAATAACAGTTTTGAGTGACTGTTTACTTTAGGAAACAAACATACATTTTTTCCTGTTAGCAAGAATATGACAGTTTACAATACTTTTCCCATAATCATTTGTTGTATCTCTATAATATTCAGTTCACAGAACAACACGTCATTATTATAAAACAAAACTTTTTTCCAAGTATCCATTTGCAAATATTATTCCATTAAACAAATGGGGAAAATGTTAGTTTTGGGTTGTGTTTTTTTTTACATTAATACATTTGGTATACAGAATTAATTTAAATGAGTGTCAGGCTTTAGAATTGGTAAAATAATTGAAAATATTAACATTAAGCCCTTTTCCAAATGACTTAACATGACAACTCACTTGTTATCCCCAAATAGTCAAACCCCCTCTGTGTTCTTCCAAAAATAGTCGCCATTGGCTTTAAGAAGAGTTTCTGTTAATTTGAAAATGTCATGTGAAGCTGGATTCCTTTCCAGAATCATTGACAATAAGGACTTCTAGTTCTTGCACAAAGCCAAGGTGAAAGGTAATGTCAAAAAGGTATAGGAGAGTGGATTTACATTCAAAGACTTCTGATGCAGAAGCTGAGATAGCAGGTGACAAATAGAATCTGAGATCTGTGTTTTAGGAGCACAAAAATAAGAGAACAATATCCTTCTGCTGGTTACTCCTGGATCCTTAATCCAAACCTCTGTCTTTCATGTACAAGTGATCATTGACAGTAGTACTCACAGTCCCTTTCAGCAAATCTTTGGATGGCCTCTAGCATTTACTGCTTTACCTTCATCTCTCCTTTTATCCTTATACCCATTAGATCTTCATCTTGCATAGGTTTTGCCTTCCAGTATTCTGTCCTCACTTTACACTCACACAGTCACATCTAGTCATGCAACCCAATCTTGCAGCACACTCACCCCTGGAACTCCATTTCTAAAATGATTCATGATGCCCTGCTCTCTCACAAGCAGTTAGTATTTGGCTCACTTGTGGCTCTTCTGGTTGAAATACACAGTAAGCAGTTTCTTTTAACAATGTGTAGAAACTGAGGATTGCATAAAGTACTGCTTTCGAAAATTGGTAGGCTAGATGCTCAAAGTGCAGTGAATTCTCAAAATTTCCCTTTATCTTTCTCTTAAAGTTTTTTCTGATCTGCAGAATACAAGGTTCTCCATCACTGGCTACACGCAGATACAAACTGGCTTTGTATCTGGGTGTACAAACTGGTTTTGTTTACATACTTGGGTCCTCATTCTGGGCTTACGGATTCATAGATTTTAAGGCCAGGAGGAATTAGTGTAGTCATCTAGTCTGAGTTCCTGTATAACTCAGGCCAAAGAACCTCACCCAGTAATCTCTGCATCAAGCCGATGACTGCTGTTTGAGCTATGTTTTTTAAAAAGATATTCAGTCTTAATGTAAAGACTAAGTGATGGAGAATCCACCATGTCCCTAGGTAAGCTGTTACAATAGTTCTTCCCTGTTCATATCTCTTCTTCTCATCAGGCAGAGGGAGGAACTGACTTGGGGTCTCCCATATCCTGGATGAGTAACCTAAACACTGGGCTAATGGCTATAGCTAGAGCCCTACCAAATTCACGGTCTGTTTGGGTCAATTTCACGGTCATAGGATTTAAAAAATCATAAATTTCATGATTTCAGCGTTGTAATTGTAACTCCAAAAAGGAGTTGTGCGGTGGTTGGAAGGGTATTGTAGTGTGGGTTGTGGTATTGCTACCCTTACTTCTGCGCTGCTGCTGGCAGCAGTGCTGTCTTCAGAGCTGGGCAGCTAGCGAGTGGTGGCTGCTGGCCGGGAGCCCAGCTCTGAAGTCAGAGCTGCTGCCAGCAGCAACGCAGAAGTAAGGGTGACATGGTATGGTATTGCCACCCTTATTTCTATACTGCTGCTGGTGGGGTGCTGCCTTCAGAGCTGGGCAGCCAGACAGTGGTGGCTCTGGATGAGGGCACAGCTCTGGAGGCAGCACAGAAGGGTGGCAATATCGTGACACACACCCCCTTCCTAAAATAACCTTGCAACTCCCCCGCAACGCCCTTTTGGGTCAGGACCCCCAATTTGAGAAACACTGGTCTCCCCCATGAAATCGGAATAGTATAGGGTAAAAGCACACAAAAGACCAGATTTAATGGGGGGAGAACAGATTTCATGATCTGTGACGTGTTTTTCATGGCCGTGAATTTAGTAGGGCCCTAGTTATACGGGAGTCGTTATCCTCATTCTCCTCTGCTTTGTGTGGCATTAGGCAGGCGTCTAAGCCAGTCTTGCAAGAAATGGCTTAAGTGTTTAAGCCACCCAGCTCTAAGGGAGGGGTTCCTGGCTGCGGATTTTAAGCAGAGATGGGTACCTACCTGCAGCCTGGACTTAGGTGCAGAACTCCCTGAGAGGGGCAGGGCTTAGGACACACCCTCTCAGAGGCATCTCCTATTGGCTTGCTTAGGTGACTCCCTGCCTTGCTGGCAGGCTTTTGTGGATTGCAGTCTTAGATAAATATTTCTCCAGGATCCTAGTCTCGTCACTCAGGCTTTGTGGATCCTAGGGATTTTCTAGGCACCTAAAAATTAGGCATTGCAGTGCTCAGCATCATAGTGCCTAAACCCCTTCGTGAATTCAGGCCTGGGAGTAGTAGCAGGCCCCCTAGAGTGTAATTATCTCATCAGCTTGTGGAAACAACCATTAATCTGTGAGAAGCAGGGGGCCAGGGATCCTGAGGATGTTAGAAAAATTGGTTCTTGATGAAGTGTCGTAGTTAGAGCTGTTAGGCCAAAATAAGACACTGTGAGATAGAATATTCACATCCTAAAATCTCACATCTGATGCTTTCAGAAGAGAGGATGAAATCCCAGTGATTCCTTGCTGGGGGGCCTTAGAAGGGATGCTTCCCTTCACTTCCATCATTCCTTTCTTCCTTGACCCCCACAGAAGTCTATTTGTGAGGATCCAGATCTACAAAGGAGAAGAGATAGGTATGGGGAATATACCTGTGGGGCTGGGGAGACAGATGCTACCATCAGATGATGGCAGGAGACAAAAGCTTACAGGTAAGTAAAAAACATGGAGACCTGGAAGAAGGGTCGGAATCTGATGGGGAACATGGGCTGTTTATAGCAGGGATAAGAAAGGGACAAGAGACAACATAGTGGGGAAATCAAATCAGTATCTTAGATATCTGTATACTAATGTGAGAAGTATGGGGAATAAGCAGGGAGAACTCAAAATGCTAGTAAATAAACACAACTACGACATCGTTGGCATCACAGAATTAATATGCATGACTAAAATACTGGTATAGAGTGGTACAGCTTGCTCAGGAATGACAGGCTGGGAAAAAAGGGAGGAGGTGTTGCCTTATATATTAAAAATGTATACACTTGGACAGAGGTTAAGATGGAAACAGGAGACAGACTTGTTGAAAGTCTCTGGGTAAGGATAAAAGGGGTAAAAAACAAGGGTGATGTCATAGTAGGGGTCTACTGCAGACCACCTACCCAGGAAGAAGAGGTGGATGAGGCTTTTTTTAAACAACAAACAAAAATCATCCAAAGCACAGGACTTGGTGGTGATGAGGGACTTCAACTACCCAGTCATCTGTTGGGAAAATAACACCGCAGGGCACAGATTATCCAACAAGTTCTTGGAATGTATTGGAGACAATTCTTTATTTCAGAAGGTGGAGAAAGCTACTAGGGGAGAGGCTGTTCTAGCTTTGATTTTGACAAATAGGAACTGGTTGAGAATTTGAAAGTGGAAGGCAGCTTGGGTGAAAGTGATCATGAAATTGTAGAGCTGATGCTTCTAAGGAATGGTAGGAGGGAGAACAGCAAAATAAAGATAATAGATTTCAAGAAGGCAGACTTCAGCAAACTCAGGAACTTGGTAGGTAAGAGCCCATGGGAAGCAAATCTAAGTGGAAAATAATTGAAGATGGTTGGCTGTTTTTCAAAGAGATATTATTAAGGGTACAAGAGCAAACTATCCCACTGTGTAGGAAAGATAGGAAATATGGCAAGAGACCACCCTGGCTTAACCAGGAGATCTTCAATGATCTAAAAATCAAAAAAGAGTCCTACAAAAAGTGGAAACTACGTCAAATTACAAAGGATCAATTTAAACAAATAACACAAGTATGTAGGGCCAAAATTAGAAAGGCCAAAGCACAAAACAAGATTAAACTAGTTTGAGACGTAAAGGGTAACAAGAAAACATTCTACAAATACATTAATAGCAAAAGGAAGACAAAGGACAGAGTAGGCCAATTACTCAATGAGGGGAGGGAAACAATAACAAAATATGTGGAAATGGCAGAAGTGCTAAATGACTTCTTTGTTTCATTTTTCATCAAAAAGTTTAGAAGCAATTGGACATCTAACATAGTGAATACCAGTGAAAATTAGGTTGGCTCAAAGGTTAAAATAGGAAAAGAACAAGTTAAATGCCTTCAAGTCACCAGGGCCTTATGAAATACATCCTAGAATACTCAAGAAGCTGACTGAGGAGATGTGAGCCATTAGTGATTATCTTGAAAAAGTCATGGAAGACAGCTTCTTGCTGAAAAACACTACACGGTGGAATTCTTGATCCGGTCCTTCCTGCATTAAAACTGCTCCCACACCATGCTCGAACGCATCTGTGGTTACTAGGAACGGTTTGTCAAAGTCTGAGACCCTTAGCACAGGGTCAGACCTGAGTGTTGCTTTAAGCTGGTTAAAGGCCTTCTGACACTCTTCGGTCCACTGAACAGCATTTGGCTGTTTCTTTTTGGTTAGGTCTGTCAGTGGGGCGGTGATTTGGCTGTATTGTGGTACAAATCGCCTGTAATATCCGGCCAAACCTAAGAAGGATTGGACCTGTTTCTTTGACTTTGGGACAGGCCACTTTTGGATAGCATCCACTTTGGCCTGTAGGGGGCTGACAGTTCCTTGAGCCACCTGGTTTCCAAGGTAAGTCACTCTGTTTAGGCTTATTTGACACTTCTTAGCCTTAACAGTTAGTCCTGCCTCCCTTATGCGCTCGAAGACTTTTTGTAGATGTTCCAGGTGTTCTGCCCAGGAATCCGAAAATATGGCCACATCGTCAAGGTAGGCGACTGCATATTCTCCCAATCCCGCTGGGAGACCATCTACAAGTCTTTGGAAGGTGGCGGGTGCATTCCGCAGCCCGAAAGGGAGTACATTAAATTGATACAGCCCGACATGTGTGGTGAAGGCTAACCTTTCCTTGGTGGATTCATCTAGCGGTACCTGCCAGTACCCCTTGGTTAAGTCCAAGGTAGAGATGAACTGGGCCCATCCCAGTTTCTCTAATAGTTCATCTGTGTGTGGCATTGGATAGTTGTCTGGGCGAGTTACAGCATTTAGCTTATGGTAGTCCACGCAGAAATATATCTCCCCATCTGGTTTGGGAACTAGAACCACTGGAGATGCCCATGCACTGCCAGATGGGTGGATTACCCCCATCTATAGCATATCCTGGATCTCCTGTTTTATAGCGGTTTTAGCTTGAGGAGACACCTGGTAAGGTTGGATTTTAATTGAGTGAGCATTACCTGTGTCAATGGAGTCGTATGCCCGTTCAGTCAGTCCTGGGGCGGTTGAGAACGTCGGCGCGTAGCTAGTGCGCAGCTCCTTGATCTGCTGTCGCTGCATATGCCCAAGGGTCATGGAGAGGTTCACCTCTTCCACGCCACCAGCACTTTTCTCTTCGTAGTAGACACCTTCAGGCCACTCAGCGTCATCTCCTCCCTGGGCTGTAAACTGACAAACCTTTAATTCTCTGGAATAAAAGGGCTTTAGAGAATTAATATGGTACACCTTAGGCTTTCGGTTGGAGGTGGGGAATGCTATGAGATAATTAACAGCTCCCAGGCGCTCCTGGACCATGAATGGCCCTTCCCACGACGCTTCCATTTTATGGTCCTGGAGCACCTTTAAGACCATGACCTGGTCCCCTGCTTTGAAGGAACGCTTTCTGGCATGTTTATCATACCAGGCTTTTTGCTCTTTTTGAGCATCCTGTAGGTTTTCTTTAGCAAGGGCTAAAGAGGTTCAGAGGGTGTTTTGTAGGTTGGTTACAAAGTCCAGAATGTTAGTTCCTGGAGAAGGTATAAACCCCTCCCATTGCTGCTTCGCCAACTGTAATGGCCCCTTAACCTCACGGCCATATACAAGTTCAAATGGGGAAGACCCTAAACTGGGATGTGGTACAGCTCTGTAGGCAAAGAGCAACTGCTGCATCACTAGGTCCCAGTCATTGGAGTGCTCATTTACAAATTTACATATCATGGCCCCCAAAGTCCCATTAAATTTCTCCACCAGGCTATTTGTTTGATGATGGTAAGGGTTGGGAACCAAGTGATTCACCCCATGAGCTTCCCAAAGGCTTTCCATAGTTCCTGCCAGGAAATTAGTTCCTGCATCTGTGAGGATGTCGGAGGGCCAACCTACCCTGGCAAAAATGTCTGCTAGTGCCTGGCACACACTTTTAGCCCTGGTGTTGCTTAGAGCTACTGCTTCCGGCCATCAGGTGGCAAAATCCATGAAAGTCCATATGTACTGCTTTGCTCTGGGTGTCTTTTTTGGAAAAGGACCCAGAATATCCACAGCTACTCGCTGAAATGGAACCTCAGTGATGGGGAGTGGCTGGAGAGGGGCTATGACCTGGTCTTGGGGTTTTCCCACTCTTTGGCATACCTCCACAAGATAGGACACAGATAGAAACATCCTTGCGCATTCCCTCCCAGTGGAATGACCTCCCCAAACAGTCTTTGGCCCCTGTTCACCCCAGCATGGCCACTAGGATGATCGTGGGCTAAGCTCAAGAGCTTTACACGGTACTTAGTTGGAACTACCAACTGTCTCTGAGGATGCCAGTCTTCTTGGTGTCCACCAGAAAGAGTTTCCTTGTATAAAAGTCCTCTTTCTATAACAAACCTGGATCGATTAGAAGAGCTGAGAGGCGGTGGGTTGCTCCATGCCACCGTCCAAGCTCTCTGGAGGCTTTCATCTGCTTCCCGTTGGGTCTGAAACTGTTCCCATGATGCTGGAGACATCAGTTCCTCATTGGATTGTGGACCTAGGCTTGGTCCCTCTGGAAGCGATGTAGGGGATGGAGCTGTGTCTGTTGACTGTGAACTGCTCTCCGCTGGTGCACTATGTTGGTGTTCAGGCTCCGGCTGAACCTCTTGTGTAGGGTTATCAGCTGCTGCCGGTTCAGGTTTGGTGGTGCAAGTATGGGATTCAGTGCTGGCAACGGGTCTGGTGCTGGTTGTTCCGCCGGTGCTGGTTCTGGGGCTGGCTCTGTCTGGGTCTCTGGGACTGGATCCACTACTGCTGTTGCAGACGTTGGCATGGGGTCTGGTTCCATCACCTCTGACCGGGTCCTGGTAGAAGTTTCCGGAACAGAGGTAGGCGTGATGGCTTGCTTAGCCTGGCTGCGAGTGACCATTTCCACCCTCTTGGCCAATCATGTGAAGCTAGCCAAGTCTTCCCCCAACAGCATGGGGATGGGATAATCATCATAGACTGCAAAAGTCCACATTCCTGACCAGCCCTTGTACTGGACAGGCAACTTGGTTGTAGGCAAACTGAAAGAGTTGGACTTGAAGGGTTGAATTGTCACTTGGATCTCTGGGTCGATTAAATTGGGGTCCACTAAGGAAGCATGGATAGCCGACACTTGTGCTCCGGTGTCCCTCCACGCGGTGACCTTCTTCCCGCCCACTCTCACAGTTTCCCTCCGCTCTGAGGGTATCTGGGAGGTATCTGGGCCTGAGGACCTCTGGTGTGATTCCGGTGCAATGAACTGTAATCTGTTGGGGTTCTTGGGGCAGTTGGCCTTTACATGCCCCAGCTCATTACGTTTAAAACATTGTCCAGCTGACGAGTCACTGGGGCGAGGTGGGTTGCTGGAGAACGGTGTGGCAGAACGATAAGGAGTCTGGAGCATTCCTTGGTGTGTAGTTGGGGCCTTGGGCTGCCCCCGGTAGTAGGGTGTGGTCTGAGGGTGTCCCTTCTTGTATCCGCTCCAACTGCGACCAGGGTTGTTCCTCTCTCCTCCCTCCACCCCTTTTGTTCCGGCTTGCCCCACCTCTCTGGCGCTCTGGGACTGCTCGTATATATCAGCATAAGAAGCAAGACTTTCTGCTGAGTCCATTTCCTTATCCCATAAACACTGTTTTATTTCCTCCTTGGACGTATTCAGGAATTGCTCCTAAGCTATCAAATCACACATTCCGTCAAAGCTAGTAACATCCCTTCCTTGGACCCATTTATCTAACAGATCCTTCATCTGGTTTAGATAAGCCACATTACTTAGTCCAGGCCCTCTCTTAAGGGTTTTCTTAGCTTCTTAACCCTTTACAGGTGAAAGGGTTTTTCCTCTGGCCAGGAGGGATTTAAAGGTGTTTACCCTTCCCTTTATATGTATGACAACCCTGGACTGCTTTCTCAGTGACAGGCACTCTGCCTTCCTCCCTTCCTGAGGAGATGATGTCTTCATCTGCAGTGCAGGAGCTGGTCTCAACCTCCTCCACACTTGGAAGCATGCTGCTTTCACCTGCTGCAGAGGAATCAAAGAGACTTTCTCCCTTTTCCTTCAGCAGTTCCTGGGACTTTACTCTTTCCCTCTGGGGTCTCACCATAATATTCCTTCTTGCTGCAAGCAAACACCTTAACAGCTTGAGCTATATGGAAAAAATCATTCCCACTAAGTATGTGAATTGAGAGACCTTCTATTACCCCCACAGTCGAAACACTTTCCAAATTTTCCCACGCCAATGAATTCTAGCTAGTGGCACAGGGAATCTGGTTCCACCCTGTGATGTTATTGACATAATCTGGGACCGTATAGATCATTGTTGCAGCCAAGGTCCTGTAGTGGCACCAAATCTTGTATAAAGGGGGTCAAATGAGGTGTCTTAGACAAGGTTATGATTTGCTGGTTATGATTATGCTATCTGTTTGCATGTATCATTTTTGTATTTAAAGATATAAGTATTGGCTCTATACTGTCTGTATTTCAAATTTATGCTATGCTTCTGGGTGACACCCCAGACAAGTTGGTGTCAGCTTTGCCTAGCCTGCTTGATGGCCCATTAAGGACCATCAGCTATACAACTGACCCATTGAGAGAAGGCAGACACACCTTGTGACTCAGCAAGGATGCAGGGACATGCCTATGGACAGAACTCTGAAGGTTTTTCCATCCCATGTGATGGACAGCTTGTCTTTGGGACAAAGAAAGAAAGACCACATGGCAAGAGAATATAAAAAGCTGCTGCAGCTCCTCCATCTTGTCTTCAATCCTGCTTCATACCTCTGGAGGGACTGTGCTACACTGAAGCTTTGAACCAAGAACTGAAAGACCTATCCCAGCTGTGGATGTACTCCAGAGACTTGATTTGAACCTGGAGTTTATTCTATCACTGCTGCAAGCCTGAACCAAGAACTTTGCCATTGCTGTATGTAATTGATTCCATTTAACCAATTCTAGCTCTCATCTATATCTTTTTCCTTTTATGAATAAACCTTTAGATTTTAGATTCTAAAGGATTGGCAATAGCGTGATTTGTGGGTAAGATCTGATTTGTATATTGACCTGGGTCTGGGGCTTGGTCCTTTGGGATCGAGAGAACCTTTTTTCTTTTACTGGAGTATTGGTTGTCATAACCATTTGTCCCCATAACGAGTTGCACTGGTGGTGATACTGGGAAACTGGAGTGTCTAAGGGAATTGCTTGTGTGACTTTTGTGGTTAGCCAGTGGGGTAAAACCAAAGTCTCTGTTTGGCTGGTTTGATTCACCTTGGTGTGCATAGCCTCGGGCTGTAACTGCCCTGCTTTAAGCAATTTGTCCTGAATTGGCACTCTCAGTTGGGTCCCTCCAGAGCCAAGAATCGTTACACACCCACATCTACAATTTCTGCCATTTGACCAGGTGATACATAGAGTGTAGCACCAAACACCAGATTAACCAGAGAAATCTGTGCCCCTGTATGCTTCCACCCTAAGTATTCCGTGTCATTAATTCTGACAACATTAATGTGCTCCATGTCCGATTCTGCAGAGGCTAGTCTCACAAAACCAATATGATAAATCTCAGGTGCCTGAAACATTCCTGTCTTGAGAAGTATTAACTATTTGTTGCCTGCTTCCTCCCAGCACAGGGCATTTATTCCTCAGGCGATCAGTAGCATTACAGTGATAGTACCTTTTGGGCTCTTCTGGTTTCACAGGAGATTTGAGATAGGGATTGGCAGAATGATTTTGGGGAGGTGAGTGCCCAACCTCCCAGCCACCCTCCTTTTTTCCAGGGGTAAAACAGGAACACTGCTTTCCACAAAGTTTAATCCCCTCTTCCTGTGGTTTAGTCTCTATAGATGCCTGGGTCTTCTCAAAGGCAACAGCTAGAGATGCCATCTCATCCACAGTTTTCACATTTTTGTCCCATAGACACTGTTTCACTTCATCTTTACATATGCTTAGGAAGTGCTCCTAAGCAACAAGGTCAAATATTTCTTCAAAGCTTTCAACCCCTTTTCCCCCTCACCCATTTTCCCATCAGATCTTTCATGCTGTTTACATAGTCCCCATTACTCATACCGGCATTTTTCTTAAGTTTCCTAAATTTTACCCTATATGTTCCAGGGATAATCTGGAACTGTTCCTTTGAATTTACAATAATTTAAAGCATCCTGAGCTTGCACTTCATTGAATATATTCAGCGCTTTACCAGTTAACTTTGCAAGCAAAGAGGGGATTTTCTTGTCCTCAGGAATCTCTTTAATCACACGCAGCCTTTCAAGTGCCTATACACAAATGCAAGAAGCCTGGGAAACAAGCAGGGAGAACTGGAAGTCCTGGCACAGTCAAGGAATTATGATGTGATTGGAATAACAGAGACTTGATGGGATAACACACATGACTGGAGTACTGTCATGGATGGATATAAACTGTTCAGGAAGGACAGGCAGGGCAGAAAAGGTGGGGGAGCTGCACTGTATGTAAGTGAGCAGGATGACTGCTCAGAGTTCAAGTATGAAACTGCAGAAAAACTTGAGTGTCTCTGGATTAAGTTTAGAAGTGTGAGCAACAACTCGTGGTGGGAGTCTGCTATAGATCACCGGACCAAAATGAGGTGGACGAGGCTTTCTTCCGGCAACTCACGGAAGTTACTAGATCGCAGGCCCTGGTTCTCATGGGAGACTTCAATCACCCTGATACCTGCTGGGAGAGCAATACAGCAGTGCACAGACAATCCAGGAAGTTTTTGGACAATGCAGGGGACAATTTCCTGGTGCAAGTGCTGGAGGAACCAACTAGGGGCAGAGCTCTTCTTGACCTGCTGCTCACAAACCGGGAAGAATTAATAGGGGAAGCTAAAGTGGATGGGAACCCGGGAGGCAGTGACCATGAGATGGTTGAGTTCAGGATCTTGACACAGGGAAGAAAGGAGAGCAGCAGAATACGGACCCTGGACTTCAGAAAAGCAGACTTTGACTCCCTCAGGGAACTGATGCGCAGGATCCCCTGGGAGAATAACATGAGGGGGAAAGGAGTCCAGGAGAGCTGGCTGTATTTTAAAGAATCCTTATTGAGGTTACATGGACAAACCATCCCGATGTGTCGAAAGAATAGTAAATATGGCAGGCGACCAGCTTGGCTTAACAGTGAAATCCTTGCTGATCTTAAACATAAAAAAGAAGCTTACAAGAAGTGGAAGATTGACCAGAGATGAGTATAAAAATATTGCTTGGGCATGCAGGAGTGAAATCAGGAAGGCCAAATCACATCTGGAGTTGCAGCTAGCAAGAGATGTTAAGAGTAACAAGAAGGGTTTCTTCAGGTATGTTAGCAACAAGAAGAAAGTCAAGGAAAGTGTAGGCCCCTTACTGAATGAGGGAGGCAACCTAGTGACAGAGGATGTGGAAGAAGCTAATGTACTCAATGATTTTTTTGCCTCTGTCTTCACGAACAAGGTCAGCTCCCAGACTACTGCACTGGGCAGCACAGCATGGGGAGGAGGTGACCAGCCCTCTGTGGAGAAAGAAGTGGTTCGGGACTATTTAGAAAAGCTGGACGAGTGCAAGTCCATGGGACCGGATGCGCTGCATCCGAGAATGCTAAAGGAGTTGACAGATGTGATTGCGGAGCCATTGGCCATTATCTTTGAAAACTCATGGCGATTGGGGGAAGTCCCGGACGACTGGAAAAAGGCTAATTTAGTGTCCATCTTTAAAAAAGGGAAGGAGGAGGATCCTGGGAACTACAGGCCAGTCAGCCTCACCTCAGTCCCTGGAAAAATCATGGAGCAGGTCCTCAAGGAATCAATTCTGAAGCACTTAGAGGAGAGGAAAGTGATCAGGAACAGTCAGCATGGATTCACCAAGGGCAAGTCATGCCTGACTAGTCTAATTGCCTTCTATGATGAGATAAATGGTTCTGTGGATGAGGGGAAAGCAGTGGACGTGTTGTTCCTTGACTTTAGCAAAGCTTTTGACATGGTCTCCTACAGTATTCTTGCCAGCAAGTTAAAGAAGTATGGGCTGGATGAATGGACTATAAGATGGATAGAAAGTTGGCTAGATTGTCGGGCTCAACAGGTAGTGATCAATGGCTCCATGTCTAGTTGGCAGCCGGTATCAAGTGGAGTGCCCCAAGGGTCGGTCCTCGGGCCAGTTTTATTCAATATCTTCATAAATGATCTGGAGGATGGCGTGGATTGCACCCTCAGCAAGTTTGCAGATGACACTGGAAGGAGAGGTAGATACGCTTGAGGATAGGGATAGGATAAAGAGGGCCCTAGACAAATTGGAGGATTGGGCCAAAAGAAATCTGATGAGGTTCAACAAGGACAAGTGTAGAGTCCGGCACTTAGGACGGAAGAATCCCATGCACTGCTACAGACTAGGGACCGAATGGCTCGGCAGCAGTTCTGCAGAAAAGGACCTAGGGGTTACAGTGGACGAGAAGCTGGATATGAGTCAACAGTGTGCCCTTGTTGCCAAGAAGGCCAATGGCATTTTGGGATGTATATGTACGGGCATTACCAGCAGATCAAGGGACGTGATTGTTTCCCTTTATTCGACATTGGTGAGGCCTCATTTGGAGTACTGTGTCCAGCTTTGGCCCCCACACTACAAGAAGGATGTGGAAAAATTGGAAAGAGTCCAGCGGAGGGCAACAAAAATGATTAGGGGACTGGAACACATCACTTATGAGGAGAGTCTGAGGGAACTGGGATTGTTTAGTCTGCAGAAGAGAAGAATGAGGGGGGATTTGATAGCTGCTTTCAACTACCTGAAAGGGGGTTCCAAAGAGGATGGATCTAGACTGTTCTCAGTGGTAGCTGATGACCGAATGAGGAATAATGGTCTCAAGTTGCAGTGGGGGAGGTTTAGGTGGATATTAGGAAAAACTTTTCCACTAGGAGGGTGGTGAAACACTGGAATGCGTTACCTAGGTAGGTGGTGGAATCTCCTTCCTTAAATATTTTTAAGGCTCAGGCTTGACAAAGCCCTGGCTGGGATGATTTAGTTGGGGATTGGCCCTGCTTTGAGCAGGGGGTTGGACTAGATGACCTCCTGAGGTCCCTTCCAACCCTGATATTCTGTGATTCTATGATTCTGTAACATTGTCTGTCTCTTTGTATGCAGGACACAATTGTTCCTATTTATGGATTTTTGGAGAGGTGGGAATCAGTGATGAGGAAGGGTTCTGGTTCTCCAGCAAGGCCAGTTGGTGTCTCCGCTCTTTTACCTTTTCTCAGCTGCTTTGGCTTGCAGTTCTAAGGCCTGCTGGTGTGCTTACTCCTCAGCTTGATTCTGAGCCCCTATTTCCCATTCCCTTAGCTCCAAGATTTGCTGATGCACTTTCTCTCACCTGCAGTCTGAACAGCTCTAACTGTGCAACCTGGACTGTGGGACTGCTGAGCCCTCCAAACCCAGCAGCCTGGGTTGTCTCTCAGAGTGTGATGTTAATATTAAACTGCAAGCCTCTGACAGGCACTGCATTTACACAGCCATCCACAGGCAGGGACACATCCAACTGAGTTACATGAATGATCTCCCAGCCAGTCATGAACCAGCAATGGAGAGGCCCCAGGCAATTCCCTCCAGCTCCCCAGCCTTGCATCCCAGAACTGTACTATCTTGCACTGCTCAGAAGTCTGGCCAGCATAAGCTTATTACCTTGTTCACCACTCCCTCAGTGTTGAATGGATTTACACTAGCCTTTGTAGTCTGAATTGAGATTTCCCAAACACTTCACCCAAAACCACGCTGTTTTAGGTAAAATATAAAATCAATTTATTAAATACAGAAGAATAGATTTTAAGTGATTATAAGTATTAGGCATAGAGATCAGAGTGAGTAGTCACACTGATTTACCTAAAAAGGTGTGTATGGCTGTTCCAGGGTTAGCTAGTTAAATTATATATATATATATATAACCAATGAATATATCATATCCAGACTTTAACCTATTACTCTGTTATGAAATACTGATTTGATTTAGAATGAATATACTGAAATAACCAGATATATTTAATTCTATTTCAGATCATTCTAGATGGATCCGCAGACAGCCTGTTGTTTGCTCATGACAATTACCTATGATTACAGCAGTGCAGTTGGTAGCTCGTCTTCCTGAAAATTGTAAACCATCTCAGCAATCCTTGGAGTAAGGAAATCCTATGCATTCACATTCTATGATTTTTCAAGCAAAGATTAACTTTCAGGACAACATAAGTTTAATACGGCAGAAACGGACTTCAGAAGCACTTTAAGGATTCCAATCTTCATTCCTTGTGCTGGAATGGGGATGACAGGATGGCCTCCAGTATTCAAGAAACATTACAAAGCCTTCAGATTTGAAATTAATCATATATAGAGACATTAATAATGTGATGGATTTTATATCTAATCAAAGTTCATTCATCATATTGATGGATAGAATTGTTTAACCATCAAATAGTGATATTTCTAAAAGAAGATATATTTATTGATTGTTGTGTAATGTCTGTTGATAAAAAGATGCATATTATGAAAACTTTAAATATAGTTTCATTGGAAAGAGCCATTGTAATTGATAACATTCAAGGTTCTATGCTGCAGTCCGTATTCATGCAGAATTCATGCAGAACTCCTTGTGTATGAGAGTTTCATATGAGTGAAGTCTACGGAAACTAACCTTTAATTAAACAAGATCTTTGTTTTGAAAATATCTCATATTGTTGATTGGAGTTAGGATATCTTTTTTAAAATGGTAAGAGACAGGGGTCTGATTCTGCTCCCACTACAGTAAGTGAGAGTTTTGTCACCAACTACAGTTGGATCACAATCAGGCCTCAAGTTTTAGGAGGCATCTGAAAATTCAACTGTAATATGTTTGGGCACATCTGTTTGCACATATTAAACTCCCTTTGCCTATACAAAATAAGTAATTGCACAGATAATTGCCTATTTTTCATGTGCAAATGGATGCACATACAATATTTCTGGAGACTGGCTACAACTTTTGCCTTAAACCAGTGAACTAAACTACAGTTAAATATAATAACTTTATTATTAAGTATTGGTATTCCTGAACACTGCTTCCTTTGATGATAAAAAGAAAAGGAGTACTTGTGGCACCTTAGAGACTAACCAATTTATATGAGCATGAGCTTTCATGAGCTACAGCTCACTTCATCGGATGCATACCGTGGAAACTGCAGAAGACATTATATACACACAGAGACCATGAAACAATACCTCCTCCCACCCCACTGTCCTGCTGGTAATAGCTTATCTAAAGTGATCGTCAAGTTGGGCCATTTCCAGCACAAATCCAGGTTTTCTCACCCTCCGCCCCCCGCCCCCCCCCCACACACAAACTCACTCTCCTGCTGGTAATAGCCCATCCAAAGTGACCACTCTCTTCACAATGTGTATGATAATCAAGGTGGGCCATTTCCTGCACAAATCCAGGTTCTCTCACTCCCTCACCCCCCTCCAAAAACCACACACACAAACTCACTCTCCTGCTGGTAATAGCTTATCCAAAGTGACCATTCTCCCTACAATGTGCATGATAATCAAGGTGGGCCATTTCCAGCACAAATCCAGGTTCTCTCACCCCCCCTACCCCCATACACACACAAACTCACTCTCCTGTATTACCAGCAGGAGAGTGAGTTTGTGTGTGTATGGGGGTGGGGGGGTGAGAAAACCTGGATTTGTGCTGGAAATGGCCCACCTTGATTATCATGCACATTGTAGGGAGAATGGTCACTTTGGATAAGCTATTACCAGCAGGAGAGTGAGTTTGTGTGTGTGGTTTTTGGAGGGGGGTGAGGGAGTGAGAGAACCTGGATTTGTGCAGGAAATGGCCCACCTTGATTATCATACACATTGTGAAGAGAGTGGTCACTTTGGATGGGCTATTACCAGCAGGAGAGTGAGTTTGTGGGGGCGGGGGGCGGAGGGTGAGAAAACCTGGATTTGTGCTGGAAATGGCCCAACTTGATGATCACTTTAGATAAGCTATTACCAGCAGGACAATGGGGTGGGAGGAGGTATTGTTTCATGGTCTCTGTGTGTATATAATGTCTTCTGCAGTTTCCACGGTATGCATCCGATGAAGTGAGCTGTAGCTCACGAAAGCTCATGCTCATATAAATTGGTTAGTCTCTAAGGTGCCACAAGTACTCCTTTTCTTTTTGCGAATACAGACTAACACGGCTGTTACTCTGAATCCTTTGATGATGGAAGTCTACCAGCCATCCTGACACATACAATAATCCAACCAGTATTAAAGAAACCATCACTTGATGATAGTGACTCCACCAACTACTGCCCATTGTCTAACCTCTTTTTCTAACTAAACTGATTGAGAAACTAGAAGAATACCTGATCCCTCTCAGGCCACTGCATGTTAAAAAGACAGCATTTGATGCATAGGTGCTCTCTGCTCTTCTTGCCAACAGACAAAGGAAATACCCAGACCTTACTATATCATTTAATACCATTGATTACCATGTATTTGTTTCCTACCACCGACAGTTGCAGATGTGAAGAAAATGCCCTGAAATGGCTCAAGTCTCTTCTTTTAGACTAAACGCTGAGGCTTGTTATGGCTTCTCCATCTCAAAAGATGTCACCCGCGGAGTCCACTCAAGGCTCAGTCTTCCCGTTTCATTAAACATCTGTATGAAGTTGTTGGGAGAAGTTGTGAAATATGGGTTTAGGTGCCAGTGCACCATGAACATTCAGCTCCAGTTTTTAAAAAAATCATAAACAGCACAATCTCCCAGAATTCTCAGTGCCTCACCAAAATTAGCACCTGCAGGAAGAGCAGTTGGCTAAAACTGAATCTGGGCAAAGCTGAGGTGATGCTAATAGGAAAAGGGAAATGCCACTGTAAGGACATCTGCCCTCAAATTAAGTTAGGCCACTGCTTTGGGATCCTTTTGGATCCAATTTTATTGATGTCAAATAGCCATAAAAACAAAAAATGCTCTTTTTTTATCTGTGACTGACTGTGACCCTGCCGATCAGTTTTACACATGTCAATGGAGATCACTGCATTACTGACCTCCAGATTTTTTTATTGCAACTCATATCTAGGAACAAAGCTACACACTCTGAAAAAACTTCAACTGTTATAAAAGGCAGCAACCCATGTACTTAGCAACAGGTCATGGTGAGAATGTTGGCCAGGCACTCCCACTCTCTGAACTGGTTTTCAATTGAATGCAGAGTTTGATTCAAGATCTATCCGGATAGCTAGATCCTGTTCTTTGGAGAGTTTTGACTATCTCAAAGATTTCCAGCCATGACTTCCCACAACAACTATGTTCTTTTATAACCACAAAACAGTCAACAAAGGAAGGCTCAGGAGTGAGATAGAAGCTGGCCCAAGATGTGTTCCCAGAAGATATACAAAGAAGTTTGCGATTATTCAGAATTAAATGAATAACCTGTCTCTTGTGAGTTTGCTTTCTGCCCCCTGAAAGTCTACACACTCACATGCGCGCACACACTTAATAACTAATTGAGCTACATCTCCTTTGAACTGGAAAGGAAGAAAGAGGTGTTGTTTCTATTTTTAACTACTTTGGAGATGTTCAGATATAATGGTGATGGGGCCATATAAATACATAGGTAGAATTAAAAACATATTCATGGTGAGTTTTTAATTTTGAGGTCTTTTTACATTAAATTATGTGTGCTATTTTAGTATTGTTGCAATACATACTTTTTAAAAGTAACATATTACTATGAAATACTTTAACTCAGTATTGAGAAAGTATTTGAGTTTATTGCAGCAAATAATAAAACAATATTATAGTCAAACATTACCGATAACTTGCATTTTCAGTCTAACTAGATGTCGTCTTCTGTGTCCCAACTATAGCTCTAAATAAAAATAAATAATTTTTTTTAAAAAGGAAAGCTGTCCCTTTTATTTTTTTATTCAGGGTCAATAGGGGCCAACTTATTTCAGTTCTGAAAAAAGTCAGTGCATAGCTTGTGCAGACAAAACTTCCATTGAAGCCAATGAAATATTTGAACATACAAGGAATGCAGAAGTGGACCCTTAATCATTAACTCAGTTACAATTTTCAAAAGAAGCTGGAAGCTAACATTTCCTGGAAAAAGAACAAATATATGAGTAGTCAACATTAAAGATTATCTGCTTCTGGTAGATTGATAGGCAATCTGATAAAAATTGTTTGATGGACAGCGTGGCCCAAGTGATTAGTAATGGAATTTAGAGCCTTTCACCTTCAAGTCAGCAGGCTAAATCCCTACCTCAATCTTGTTACCATTTTATGTCTTTCAGTGACCTATTTAAAATGAGTTTATAGTTCAGTACACGTCCTAGTGAACATGAGTGCACATCACCAAATCACCATCGCATTAGTCACTAATTTTTCACTGCTACTGGCAAGCTATGCAGAGTGGCCAAGGACTGAAACCATTTGGGGACTGAATCCCCTTTCCCCTTGAGGTAGTTTTTCTGTGACTTAAAATTGAGGCATGTTGGCGGGGAAGATTGGGAAAGTTTGGACTGCTACTCCCTCTCCTGTACCAGTTCTCTTGCTAAAAATGCGGCCTTCAGAGCTATGTTATCTTTCACAAACACTACAGTCACTTGAAAAATTAACTGTAACTATTTCAATGTATCTATATTATTTTTAATTTTGTAGTCAGTGAAGTTAATTGACCTTCGTGCTGAAGACGTTTCCCTTTGTATAAGCATTGATTGTCAAGGAGAGAAAACAGACCTGGGCTCTGAGGAAGTTAATTAAACTAAACTAAGACTTGCTCCAGGGGAAATCTGGACCGGAGACGTGCCATCTCTCTGAGGCCTTCATGCTCTCAATATTTTTTTTCTTCATATTAAAAGTTTTGGCCTTCTGCATGCTTTTTGTTGTTTGACTAAGCAACCTTCTTTGGAATCTGTGAAGTAAACTCTGTGGGCCAATTTCTGTCCTGATTTTCAACTCATGTAGCCACGCTGACTTCACTGGAACTGCATGTAATGTAAATCAGGACAGAATTTGGCCACAAGAATTCAATTCCTATCTATGCCAATTAGTGGGGACAGAGCATAGGACTCTGCTTTCTAGGCAGGGGTTTCTAATGTGAGTCTGGAGCTTCTTCAAGATTATTATAGTAGTAAATTGAAAAATGTCTGTGGTTTGAATGACCTTGAATACTGCAGTAATAGAAATAGGATGAAATTTAATAGTGCAGGATGCAATATCATGCATGTAGGGATTAAACAAGAATTTTTGCTATAAGCTTGAGATGTTTTAGTTGGAAATGACAGAGGGGGAGAAAGATCTGTGTGTATTGGTCAATCACAAGATGACTACAAGCCGCCAATGTTATGTGGCTGCAAAAAAGCCTAATGCAATCCTAGGATGGATCAAATGAGGTATTTCCAGTAGAGATGGGGAAGTGTTATTACCATTATACAAGGCAGTGGTGAGACCTCATCTGGAACACTGTGTACAGTTCTGGTCCCCCTTGTTTAAGAAAATGAACTGAAACTGGAACAGGGGCAGAGAAGGGCTGCTAGGATGATCAGAGGAATGGAAAACCAACCTTATGAGAAGAGCCATAAGGAGCTTGGCTTGTTTAGCTTAATCAAATGAAGGCTGAGGAGAAAGATGACTGTTCTCTAGAGATACATCAGAGGAATAAACACCAGGGAAGGAGAAGAGTTATTTAAGGTAAGGGTCAATGTTGACACAAGAATAAATGGATATAAAATGGATGTCAATAAATTTAGGCTTGAAATTAGACAGAAGTTTCTAACCATCAGAGGAGTGAAGTTCAGGAATAGCCTTCCAAGCGGAGTAGTGAAGGCAAAAAACCTAACTAACACAGGACAGAGCATTTGATGTCCATTGTTTCACAACCTCCCTCCTTTCATTTACTTAAATTTGATTATTATTTTTCCTTTTCTTTCTCTAGTTATTTAGTTTATTATTTTCCTATTTTTCAGACAGTTGTGCTTCAAAAAAGGGGGTTTCCTGCCAATGTATGTTCTGCTAGACTTTTGGTTTAGCTCTCAGGCACTCCAGGTTACACTGAAGACCTTGGTGTTTAAACCCCAACAGACCTGCAAAGTCCTTTCCCCATAGCGACAGGCATTCTAGCTGCTTCCAGTGTTTCAGAGACATCCATGTTCCGTCAAAGTGCAAAGTCTGCAAGGGGTCCAAAGGCAGGTCTTGAAAGGACAGAGAGGCTAGGTTGAAGCTTTTTGTGACAGAATGTATCAACCCTGCACTGGGCAAACGAGGGCTGACCATGCCCCCTTATTCCTGCTGCGCATGCTCCAGGTGGAAGAGACTGATAAAAGGAGGCAGCCCTGCTAAGTTGGGGCTGGCGGCGGAGGAGGAAGGAACCATCAACCAAGGAACCATCAACTCTCCAGGCTGTAGAGACCATGGACCTAGACTATGCTGTGGACAACCAGCCGACCACAGAGACCGACTGGGATGCCGAGCTGCTGCCAGCCGAGGAGATGCCCAAGATGGGCTTTTTGGTAGAAAGTGACCTAGGGGATGTGTTAGGAGCCAGTGCCTGAACTGGGGCCCTAGAGCGAGTATTTGCCTTGCTTTGCCCCACCCTAGGAGCTATGGACTGCATGGTTGCTCTGCCCTGTCAGGGGTCCTGAGATACCCTGACTGTGATTGTTTGACCCAACAAGGAATCCGGACAAGCATGTGGCGGGGAGTATCAACCCTGCACTGAGCAAACAGGGGTGCCCCGCTCAACAGAGGCAGAAGCAGGAGCCCCCATGACACTCCTCTTAATGGAACCCTCTCTATCTCCAGTGAGGTCTGCCCTCCCCCCTTACCTTGGCCTCAATATCTCAGGCCGCTCTAGTGGCCATTGGAACGCCAGCAGCTGCTCCACAAATGAAGATAATGGAAAGAAAGAAGCCTCTTTCTCCTACTAAGGAATATAAGCAAAGGGGTAGATCACCTCATAAATCTGAGTCGGAGAGTCCTTGCTTCCTGTAAGGAATACTACTGAGGTTCTGGCTCAAATTGGTACCAAGGCATCAGTGTTGCCTAAGAAGACTCGATCAGAGAAGTCTACCAGGCAGCACAAAGAAGCATCTACCTTGGTACCACCTAATATATTGAGGCACCAAGATCCAGCCAGTGCTTCCACACTTGCCTCCATACTGTTCCCATCTCAGAGCCATAAATATCATCCAAACTGGCACTGGAATTCCTCTTCAATATTATCATCTTCATCATGTTCTGAGCTCAGAGATATCATCCAGATCACCCAGTATCATCCAGAGCCTCTCCATTCCCACATGCTCTCCAGATATGTGCCGATTCCTGTGCCAGACCCCAGTATCAACTCAGGATTCTGCTTCAGACTATCACAGTCCTCCAGCCCTCCCCAGATTTCTCTTCCGGAGGACCTTCTTATATCAGAGGAACCAGAGTCCCCTCTCCTAAAGAGCTCCACAGAAGCCCCTTGTTAGAGAGCTTATTCCTTCACTCTCCCACTTCCATGGTCTTTCTCGCATGAACAGAAAGCAACAATACCTGAAGTCCAAAGGTGCAAACAATTCGATGTTTAGTGGGGTGAACTTCCAGCAAGCTTAAATCCGAGTTCTTTTTTCCTTATTTTTGAATCCCAACTTACTTCCCGTTTGCCCCTAATTTATATAGTAATATTCTTAGCTATACCTTAACCAATCAGTCTATTGAAATTTACCAACCAATCCTAACATATTGTAACATAATTAGCTAACCAATTATGTCCCACCACCTTAGTTTACACCCAGCAAAATTAATTATACAACAGACAGAAACAATCACACAACCAGACAGACACCATGCCAATAAACAATAGCAAAGTGGGAACTAAAATGACAAAACAATACAGAAGTGAGGATTTCACAACTACATCGATAAAGACATAAGGGTTTCCTAGCTGTGTCTATTGATAAGTGAGTTCTTACCAGACACAAAACTATCAAACTAGATTTCCTTTTACATCTTCTAGGCTCTTCCCTTTCTCTGGAGGTGATAAAGCGGATCACCTTCCTATCAGCCCCCTATTGACTAGTTTGAAATGTGAGGATGTGACCGTGTGCTTCCCAGCTTATGGCTGCCTCTGCTGCTTAGCCAAAGGCATTGGCCTAAGAACAGGGCCTCAGACTGTCACAGTGAGAGAAGGCCCTTACCTAGATTCTTTCTTGTATATCTCTATTACTAGCTAAATGATAAACATATACCTAAATTCTTAAAGTACAGGCCTTTACAGGCAGGCCTGAATATCTATATCCTAACACCCCTTCCACAGTAATACTGTAACAACTGCAGCCTGAACCCTCTTGCATTGGACCAAGGTTAGAAACTCCACCCTCAGTACCAGCATCAATACCTGAGGCACTCCATTTTAGCCCAGAGAAGAATACTTATTCTTCTGGCTCTGATGTCTTGGTACAAGACTCTGCTTTGGTATCATACCATCTGAGCCTACATACTGAAGAAAAACACCTAGTCCTCAAGGTTATGAATACCCTTAGGGAGTCTTCCCCTATCCACCTCCTCAGTGTGCTTACTGGAATACCAAGTGACACCTCAGCAAGCAGTTTTATACAGTACCAGCCAGAAAAAAACCCCAACAGCTGCTGGTAATGCATCATTCACAAGCACCAATAGACCATCCTCTAGTACTGTACACCACCTTGGTACCAGAAGAGATACAAGATGAATAAGAGCCACGAACTAAGGAAAGCTCTCTCCTATCAGCCAAGTCCCCCTCCTTCCCATATGAGGCAGTAATGCCACCACCAGCAACTTATGCTGATGACTTCAGGACCTTCCAGATCCTAATGAAACGCATAGTGGAATCCCTCCAAATCCCATTAGAAGAGGTCCAGGAATCTCAATGCTCCCTGGTTTACGTTTTCAGTATCACCTCCCAGGATAAAATAATTTTACCAGTTAATGAGGCTCTGTTATCACCTACATGTACTTTATGGCAAACACCTGCCACTATTCTGTCCATCTGCTAGTGGCAGATAAAAAATATCATATTCCAACCAAGTACTTCTTTTCCCATTCTGCCCCCAATTCCCTGATTGTAGATGTGATTAATGAAAGAAATTGCCATGCTTATGCCAGACCCTCTCCTTCTGACAAGGAGTCCAAATGCTTAGACCGCCTGGGTAAGAAGAGTTACCTCTTGATGGCTCTTTAATTTCAAGTTGCAAATTATCAGGCCTTGATGACTAAGAACATAAGAATGGCCCTACTGGGTAAGACCATGGGTCCGTTTAGCCCAGTATCCTGTCTTCCGACAGTGGACAGTGCCCTGTGCCCCAGAGGGAATGAACAGAACAGGTAATCATCAAGTGATCCATCCCCTGTCGCTCATTCCCAGCTTCTGGCAAACAGAGGCTAGGGACACCATTCCTGCCCATCCTGGCTAATAGCCAGTGATGGACTTATCCTCCATGAATTTATCTAGTTCTTTTTTGAACCCTGTTATGGTCTTGGCCTTCACAACAGCCTCTGGCAAGGAGTTCCACAGGTTGACTCTGTGTTGTCTGAAGAAATACTTCCTTTTATTTGTTTTAAACCTTCTGCCTATTAATTTCATTTGGTGACCCCTAGTTTTTGTGTTATGAGAAGTAGTAAACAACACTTTCTTATCTTCTTTCTCTACACCAGTCATGATTTTATAGACCTCAATCAGATCTCCCCTTAGCCATCTCTTTTCCAAGCCAAAAAGTCCCAGTCTTATTAATCTCTCCTCATACGGAAGCCTTTCCATACCCCTAATCATTTTTGTTGTCCTTTTCTGAATCTTTTCCAATTCCAATATATCTTTTTTGAGATGCGGCAACCACATCTGCACGCAGTATTCAAGATGTGGGCATACCATGGATTTACATAGAGGCAACATGATATTTTCTGTCCTATTATCTATCTCTTTCTTAATTATTCCCAGCATTCTTTTCAATTTTTTGACTGCCGCTGCACATTGTGTGGATGTTTTCAGAGAACTATCCATAATGACTTCAAGATCTCTTTCTAAATATGATGTCAACAGTTATTCAAAGTTCACACACTTTATTGAATACCTCCCACAAGACCAGAAGAACAAATTCAAGCCCTAATTTTGGAGGGTCAGTTAATTGTGAAAGATTCTCTGAAGGCAGCTCTTGATGCCACTGACAGCTTCTAGATCCCTAGCCACTGCTGTGGTCATGCAGTGAACATCTTGGCTACAGTCTTCTGGACTTCCTAGAGGTACAGAATACTGTTGAAGACATCCCCTTTGAAGGAACTAAGCTAGTCATCCCCAATTTTTTTCTTGTGCCCCCCTTACCTAGTTCGTGCCTCCCAGAGCCATGGTTGGGAGCCTTGGGAAAACTGGTGCCAGGAGCGGGGCTGCAGCCTAGAGTGGGGCTGGGAGTGGAACTGTGGCTGGGAGTGGGGCCACGGTCAGGGCCAGGGCTGCAGCTGGGGCTGCAGTTAGGGCTGGGAGCCAGGGGCTGAGGTCAGGGCTGGAAATTGGAGGCCACGGCTGGGAGTGGGCCCACGACTGGGGCCAGGAGCCGGGGGCCACGGCCAGGAGCGGAGCCACAGCTGCAGCTGGGGCCGCAGCTGGGTCAGGAGCAGACCTAGGGACAGAGTGGCTCTCCCTCCCCCAATGGGGGCTAGTCCAGGCCCAGCAGCACTCCGCCGAACATTCCTCCATGGCCCACAGTTTGGGGACCACTGGCCTAAGCTCTTCAGTGCAGACACAGACTTCTTGCTCCACACCCTTAAGGATTTAAGAGTAATGCTCAGGCCTTCATGAGCCTGCAATAAAGAGATGATTTAGCAGGTCCCAAACTGCACAGTTTTGCAGATCATTCCAATGCCCTGCAAGAGACACTTCCCAGATCTTCAGAGCCTCCAAGGATACCTAGATCTCCGAAAACAGAACAGACCTCCTTTCCTATCACTCTGTCTGCACCTCCTTCAAGAGACCATCTTGACACTTAAGTCAAGATCCCTGAGCAGCCTATTTCCCTGTATCATTATCATGCCCCTACCACCAGGCAACCCCCCTTTTTCTCTGCAGCTCCCAGCTATTCCTCCTGCCTCTCCCTACCCGGCACAGATCCCCTAAAGGGAGGGGGCCCGGCCACACCATGTGACCAAGCAATCGGGCGACCAGGGGGTGCGGGAGGAATATGACTCCACATGCTCCCACCCCCCACGCATTGCCTCTGCCTGGAAGCAGATAAGGTATGTTTGGTAAATGTTCCATGTTGATTCAGAACTACCACATATAAAGATGTAAATTCCAAATAAGAGGTATTGTAAGAGCAAAAGTGGATAATTTATGCTTAATACATTTTCACAACTAGTCATGTGAAGCCGGCATAGTACATTGACCAATGAGATAAGTAAGATTATGCTAAATCCTATGAATCAGAGAAAGTTTGGCCTTTCAGCCAAACACAGGATTGGGGACTGGGTCAGCAGTTCTGAGTTTCATTCCTTCTTCTGCTGTAGACTTCCTTGGTGATGTTGGGCAAGCCATTTAACTCTTTGCCTCAGTTTCCCATGTAAAATGGGAATAATGTCACAGTTGTGAGTTTTAATTTAGAAACGTGTTTTGAGAATGTTTAAATTTATTCAAGTTTATATAAGTGCAACGTAATATTATTATTTCTATAAATTCAAAGGGCCCAATACTTGATTTTCTAGCTCTAGAATACTTCCCATGACTCAAAAAAAATAAAAGTGCACCATTATACACAAGCATATACCCGCAACAATAGCTTAAGTTAGATCACCTTGCAGTAGGGAAAACATCACCAAACAAGTTGAAAATAGTCCAAAAGGACTATGTAACATTATGTGAATCATCAAGTCCTACAGGAATAATAAATCAAATGTCACAAAGGATCCTAAAGCAGGTACCATTTGGAAAAGAACCATGGAATATCTTACCTGTTCATTACCACTCTTATATCCAGTTAGTCCAATAAACGATATTATCTCACCCACTTGTCTCTCTAATAAAAATGTATACAAGGATTCCCCTGGGTGCTCTTAGAATGGGGAAATGTCTTAGCTCTCTTTGTAAGATGTAAAGGCAGCTCACATCTTGATTACTACAACATGTTTTTTTCTGGCTTGACAAATGCAATCTTGTCCTGCTCCTATCCATTCAGTGTTGCTGGCGTGACCCGAGGTGGGGAGGCAGCCCAGGCTATGTGGAGGGGGTCATAGCATGGCCTGGGGGCAGCCTGGGGCACAGCAGGGAGAAGGTTGTTGAAAAGACTGGGGTATAAGATCTGAGGCCTTCTTCTGCAGTAAAATCAGCAGCCCTGAGCTAAGTTGCAGAGAGTCACATCCTCAGTTTCTATCTAAATTTCACCAAAACAATGTAATATCAGGCTGTTAAGAAGGCACTGTTACTATATCAGAGGATTTCTGTATGATTTTTAATTTTATATAGTTTAAAGATCCCAAAGTAATGTTCATTAGAAGGCCTTTCCTTTTTCCTTTCTCTGTGAGCAGTTTGCAAGGCCAAACTGCTCAGCACATCCTGGGACAGAGGGTCTGTTCTCAGAAGAGATAAGACTTTGCAAAAATAACTGTTCCTCAGAACAGCACACAGAGATTCCCACCCTTCTCGCGTTCTTTATCTTGCTTGTTATGTATGTTATATGGTAAGGGGGTTAAGCAGTTTCGTTACACCCTAAGAGTTGTTAAAGTCAGAAGAGATATATGTTGAAATAAAGCTTGAGAATGCATGTGAATGGATGTTGTGTGTAAATAGAAGATGAATGGTTAGGAGTGCCAGCCTAAGAGTTACCACTTCAGTATCGACTGGCCGAAGAATGCACTAAGTGGAGATAACCGGATGAACCCCGGAGCGAAGACTGGAATCCACCCAACAGTCTCAAGGATGGGAGGGCCGAAGAACAAGATAACATCTGGCAGCACGGAGCCGTCAGGGATGTGCCATCTGCTGGATTGATTCAGCAACAGCATGATGAAGCCATCTCCACAGACTGGCATAGGAATAAACTCCTATAAAAACAGACCCTAAAGACTAAGGACTTTGAGTCTGGTTCTGCAACCACCCTCCAGGAGCATCAGATGCGCATCTATCAAAGACTCGGCTCCACCCCCATGCCCAGGTTACCTGGCCAGTAACTTGGCATGAGCAACCTCTAGGCTGGTAACTATAACAACTTTGCAGAACTTGTATGTGTATGTGTGTGGGAGTGAATGGAATGTAGTAAATATGACTTTTTACTTGCTTTGCTTCTTTTGGTATTTTGTGTGAGTACATGGGATAGAATATTTATGATTACTTGTTTATTGTGCCTCTTTTTGTATTCACAATAAATGTGGCATTTTGCCTTATCCTCTTTTAAAAGATCCTGTTGGGTTTTATTTTATTGGTATAACAGCACTCCTGTCCTAATAGTACCCACTGTGACTTTATTGATGTAAACTGTGACTGTATAGATCATTGTTGCAACCACGGTCCTATAGTTGCACCAAATCTTGTACAAAGGAGATCAAGTAAGAAAGGTTGTAATTTGAAAAGATTGTAATTTGCTGGTTATGATTATGTTGTCTATATGTGTATATCATTTTTGTATGTGAAGTTATGAATATGGGCTATGTACTTATATCTAAATGTGTCTGATTCTAAGTAGCATTAGTGAAGCATTTGGTCAACTTCTTGAGAAAGGACTATTCAGATTAAGTGCCCAATTAAGAAACACCTGACAATGGACCTTGGGAGATTCCAATCCACATATGAGGAGCCTTCCTGGGAACATTCAAGGTAGCATGTGAGCAATGGCTGCTCTACCTGTAAAGAACTGAGTCATGCAGGGACTTGTGACTTGCCCATGTGACTCTAAACTCCATCTTGTTTCTGTTCTGTGATTTTCCACAGTAAGAACAAAGGGGCCTTTCACATGGCAGAGGATATAAAAGGCCCTGGAAACCCCTCCATTTTGTCTTCAATCCTATTTCTTATCTCTGGAGGAACTTTGATACAAACTGAAGCTCTGAACAACGGACTGAATGACCCATCCAAGCTCTGGATGTACTCCAAAGACTTTACTTAAGCCAGCAGTTTATTCCATCACTGCTACAAGCCTGAACCAAGAACTTGGCCATTACTGTATGTAATTGATTCCATTTAACCAATTTTAACTATCATCTATATTTCTTTCTTTTTATGAATAAACCTTTAAAGGATTAGCAATAGCGTGATTTGTGGGTAAGATCTAACTGGTGTATTGACCTGGGTCTGGGGCTTTGTCCCTTGGGATCGGGAGAACCTTTTTTCTTTTACTGGGGTATTGGTTTTCATAGCCATTCATCCCCATAAGGAGCGGCGCTGGTGGTGATACTGGGAAACTGGAGTGTTTGAGGGAATTACTTGATGACTTGTGGTTAGCCACTGGAGTGAAACTGAAGTCCTTTCTGTTTGGCGTGCCTTAATAGTGAAGGAACCCCAGCCTTGGGCTGTGACTGCCCTGCTCGGAGCAATTTGTCCTGAATTGATACTCTCAGTTGTGTCCTGCTGAAGGCCACTTTGTTACACCCACCATCACCAGATAAAGAAACAGACCTTAAGATGTTTAAAGAAAATGTTGCTTGATAGCATTCTGTCTGGCAAGAAACCACTTATCAAGTTATGACAGTGAAATCTATACTTGTCTATTGTTTTGCCTTTATGGCCCTGATTTCTCTATTGTTTATCTGTATGGTCTCCACACTGGATTTGATTTAAATCATAATTTAAATCACTAGTCAGGAAGACTCGATTTAATCATGGATTTCTACATAAAAGTGCATTCTTGTTGGTTGTTATAACCCTAATACATATTCTTCACAACTCAGAGATAGATGTAGGTTTCATTTTTAGAAGGTACACACTATACATTTTTAAAGTGATTTATTTTGAAAGCTTTTCAGATTAGTTTTACAGCTATATCAGAAAATGAATGTTTGTTTGGTTATTTCATTTACCAAAGGTAATTGAAGCAGACAGTTCACCTCCCAATGACTTCAGAAATATCTCCAATTCAACAGGTTAATCATTAATATTTGGAGAATTTTCTTGCCATCCTGTATTAGGAGGAGAACATCACCAGACAGACATTTAGATTGTTGTATTTAACTAAAACAACAATGTTATGTATTCTGGATTTTTTTCTTCAACAGCAAACATATAATATTTTAACAAAACAAGCATATGAATTTTTGAATTTAGTTAAACATTCAAACTTTTAAAATCAGGTTTGTTTTTGTTAAAATTGTTTTTAATTAAAATAGTTAAATGAATTTTTAAAAAAAACAACAAAAATTAAATCAACCATGTCAGCCAGGTCAACATGAGAAACTTAAAATATTGGCTTCTATATTAAATATTGCAGCTAACTCAGTTGTCTTCACCTTCATTTTCCTGTTTGTTTATAATCTGGAAAAGAAAAACAAGCTTTCCTGCTTTTTAAGGTCCCAAATGGTTTCTCAATTTGGAATTTTAGTCCAAAGGAAAAAAATATTCTTTCTACCCGGAAGAAGAAGCTACTGCTGTTAAAAGTGAGATTATCACTTCAACAGTCTCTGAATCCAAGTGCTAAAGTGACTTCCACCAGTTCACTGGTATGACTTTCTTTTAAAACATCATCAGCAAACCTATATTTCTTGAATGGTTCACCCTTAGCCCTGAAGTTTATTATAGTTGGCATTATGGAGGGATGATTGCTGGATGTCCATGTCATAGGCAACTCCTCTTCTTCAGCAATTAAGGTTTGACCCTGGTACCAAGTATTGAGAATATTTGCAAGAAAATGAGCTGGATATAGTGCTTGTCCCATTCGTTTTTTTAAGGCTTGTAATTTAACTTTGTCATTGCATATTTCTCTTTTTAAGATCTCACTCAGTTCCTTCCAAATTTCAACACCGTCAGCAATAAAACAGCTATTTCCCTGCGTTTTGTTCAAGGCTACAGAAATAGGCTTCAGGGTACTCGGCATGTGTTCAACATTTCTCTTAAGCCCAATGTTGAGAACCTTGGCTGTGGTAGTGCCATATATTTTTTCATGATTTTGTTCACAAACTGTCATCAGATTAGACCAGTTCTTGATCTAGTGCTCAGAACGGTCCACTCCTGAGTTCCATCGCACATCTTCTGGGAGTGTTAGCTTGGTTCTTCCCAGTTTTTTCAGAGCAGCTGCGGCAAAGTGGTTGTTACAGAAGTATTTTGCAATTTCAACATTAGCCTTTATTTCTGGAACACTGAAGTCTTTGGCTAAGAGGTGCATCAAATGAGCACTGCAACCGTATCTTATCGCTTGGGACTCTCTTCTAAATAATTTCTTCTCATCTTGGATATATTTTCAGCATTGTCTGTGACCAAGCTGTGTACTAGACATTTGAATTTTTTTCACAGTTTGTTATAGCTTTTACTGATACTTCTTGTAAGTATTCTGCTGTGTGTGCATTTTCTGATGTATCAATTGTTTCTGTAAGGAAGACATTTCCTTCTTCTGTTGTCACACAAGCACATACAACAGGATCGCTGTGGACATTACTCCACCCATCAAAACTCAGGTTAACAATTTTACCCTCTAGACCTTTTGCACAATGCTCAATTTCTCTTTCATAAAAACACTTTATCTGGCAAGTTGCCTGTGACATCTGCTCTGTTGGGTGGACTGTATCCTGGTCTTAAATGACCAAACCATATTAATGAAGTGTGGGTTCTTAATCATACAGAAAGGAGAGTTTGTTGAATATACAAACCGGGCAATTTTTTCATCAATTACCTCCTTTTGTAATCTGCTGGTTCTTACCACAAACTTATCCATGGTTATTTCTGGATGATGGAGATTTTTTTTTTCTTTTTGCTACAGGTGATGTACTATGACTATGTGACATACATGATGTGACTGAAACATTATCATTGGCAGATAACTCTGAAACTATAGAAAATGATAGTGATCTTGAAAGTGGATAGTCTTCAGAAGCCTGTATGTTGACGATGGATTCTCCTAAACAAAATAAGTCAATGCAGTTATTTAATTATTATTACCATACTGCTCATTTAATATTACTCATTGCATTAACTGACACTCAGTACTACTCTAAAGGTGAAATTGTGCAAGGAAGATCTGCCTATTTCAGCTATTTATTTTTTATCACAACTGCATCTAAAATGATAGTACCATACAGTAACAACTATATTTTTTCCTCAAACATGAGAATTCAAGAATAGTCCAGAATGAAGACAGGCAGTCCTTAAGAAAGAAGTATGAAATAAAAAAGTTTACCAACCTGAAGATCCTGCATGTTCAGACAGGTTCCTTTCATCATCTTCAACACAGCTTCCTCCTGAGAAGGATCACTTCTCATGATGTTGTTTCATTTGGGCAACCAGGTCTTGCATTTCTTTGTTGCACATTTTGCATGCATGCCTGTCTTACCCACAGGTAGAGGAACTTCATTAAAATATTCCCAAACTGGGGTTTTTTTTATGGCCTGCTGCCATTATAGGTTTTCCCTTCTAGTGAGAGAATGGTGTGGAAGATCTCAAATCAATGAAGGCTACACTCAGAAAGACCTCAAGACTTCTGGAATATGCTGCTCAAACAGCTTCACTTTTGTTTCTACTGCCTGTCCCTCCCTTCTCACATTTATCTCCAGACTTCTTCTCCTTGTCCAGATCTATTCCGACCCCAACAATCTTCTATTCATTGAACTTTTTGAAACTTTGCACTTTTAGAGAGAGGTAAGGGATTGACTCTCTGTACACAGATTTGCAGAGGGACAATAGAGTTGAGGTCTGTTATTTCTCACCTCTATATATTTATTTAAAACCTTTTTTCTGTTAACAAGCATGTTATCTCTGGAGACACAAATCCAGTTTGAGAACTGCAAAACTAAGCATCTCTGATGGTATCTTCTACCATCACTGAGTCATAGATTCATAGATATTTAGGTCAGAAGGGACCATTATGATCATCTAGTCTGACCTCCTGCACAACGCAGGCCACAGAATTTCACCTACCACTCCTGCAAAAAACCTCATACCTATATCTGTGCTTTTGAAGTCCTCAAATCGTAGTTTAAAGACTTCAAGGAGCAGAGAATCCAGCAAGTGACCCATGCCCCATGCTACAGAGGAAGGCGAAAAACCTCCAGGGCCTCTTCCAATCTGCCCTGGAGGAAAATTCCTTTCCGACCTCAAATAGGGCGATCAGCTAAACCCTGAGCATATGGGCAAGATTCATCAGCCAGATACTACAGAAAATTCTTTCCTGGGTAACTCGAATCCCACCCCATCTAATATCCCGTCACAGGCCATTGGGCCTATTTACCATGATCCCACTGGGTAGCTAGAAAGATTAACCTAAATAATCTATACAGAAGCCCCTGGAACCCCCCAAAATTGGGTCCCTAATTCATGAACTATTGGAACTCATTTACAAAACTTTTCTTAAATATTACATGACTATATTGTCTCATACTATAGAATTAGAATTTATAATCCCTATTCCATGATGAGATAGCTTTGAGCTATAATGTAGCTTAATTAAAACTATCTTTAGATAGGCTTTTCTCTTCAAGCATTTTATCAAAAAAACTTTTTTTCTTTAAATCATTGATTTTTAATCCACCCTGATGGTCTCTGTCTGATTCTTTAATTGATTCTGTCTGTTGCATAACTAATTTTGCAAGATTGGAACCAATTCAGGTGGTGGGGCATGATTGGTAAACAAGTGTTTCACTATGTTAGGACTGGTTAAAGAATTATTTCATAATACTTTAGTAAAAATAATCAGATCACATACAGATCGTCAGGACTCAAGTTTCACTATAAAAATTGGGGTCCAAGAAGAAATGGAAGAAGAACCTAACTCCAGAACACAGTCCAACATCAAAGCTGCCAAAATCATGACACCCTGCCAACTATATACTGTTCAGAAGCTGGAGTCCTGGACTACCTGATCCTGACTGGCCACCAGGAAAAGTTTGTTAGCCTTACTGGGAGTGGTGAGCACTGTACACTTAGCATGTGTATTCTGTCAATCAATTGTTAATAAATATAGGTTAAGGATATTATTGTGTAAGACTCTTACACTTGGAAAAGGCCCTGCAGACCGTGAAGCCCAAAGCCCACTGGAATGGGTGTTAGCCCGGAGCCCATGGAGGGGTAAAGTTGGGTCCCTTACTTCCTGAGTACCCAAAAGAGAGGAGGGGGAGTGAGAGCCCTAAATTGTGTGTGTAACAGGGGTGGCCTGGGGCACAGTGCAGGGTGGGAGGGCAGACTGGGGCACTGCAGGGTAGGATCGTGGCACAGCCCCAGGGGATGTAACTGGGGCACAGTAGGAGGGGGATTGTTGCATGGCCGGGGCGGGGGGGAGAGGAGGGCTGACTGGAGCACAGCAGGGCTGTGTGGCCATAGGCAGTGTCTTTATGAGTTACTGGGGGGAGCTCAATCCCCTGCCCCACTCCAGGCCCTGCCCCCACTCCACCCCATTCTGCCCCCTCTCTTGAGCGCACCCTGCCCTCACTCCTCCCACAAGCTGCTAAACAGCTGATCTGCAGCAGATGGAAGGCGCTGGGAGGGATGGGAAGGAGCTGATCGGTGGGGCTGCCGGTAGATGCTGAGCTGCCTGTGGTTATGGCACAGGCCAGGGGAGGCAGCCTGGGCTTTGTGGACGGGGTTGTGCGTGTGGCAAGACCTGGGGAGGGGGGTCAGTCTGGGCTTTGCCAATGGGGTTGTGGCAAGATGGGGGAGGGTCAGTCTGGGTTTTGTGGGGAGATGAGATGTGTCAAGACCTGGGGGGGGGGGGGGGGAAGAGGATGTTCAGCCAAGAGCACAGTACGGGGGTCCTGGCACAGGTCAGGGGCAGCCTGGGGCACAGCAGGGATCATGGCCCTCAGGGCAATTTACGGGCAGTTTACGGTGCACAATTGGGGTCGTGGCGTAGCAGTCGGCGGCCCAAGGTACTCAAGGGTGGGTGTCACAGTGCACAGCAAGGTTTCACTGGGGATACGGGGGGGTTGTGATGCAGTATGGCAAGGTGGGGTGGGCATGGGGGTTTGTGGCATGGGGGGCATCATGGGGTGTGCAGGGGATTCATCAGAGGGGGTGTATATATATATATATATAGACACACACACACATATATAGGTTTTTAGCTAGTGCTAGTCAGAGCCCGCCCGTAGCACGATGCTGGGGTGACACGGTGCTCTCTGTGCACTCTGCCTCATGTCTCGCAGACAGGGAGGCTGCCCTGGACAGGCGGCAGTTTGACAGCCCTGCGTTCCCTGCCTCCAGTCAACAACTCCCCTCAGGAGGGGCGCCCCGCCCCCTGCGAGCCAGTTCTAACTGGCTCTGTGATGGCAGTCACTCTCCAGCTCGCGCACCCAACTTCTCAGTTCGAATCCAATCGCTATCTCTTGACCCCTCCCAGGCTCGCTGGGCTTCAGGACAGGCTGGTGCCAGGAGGAGGAAGCGCATGCGCACCCCTCAGTAATGCCAACAGGACGGAGCGGCAATCTGTAGGGGTTGATGTAGATAAACACCCCACGGCCTTTTCCTCCCGCCCTTCCTCGGTTTGGCGTTCTTTTCTTCCTGATTGGTTGAAATGCGCTGTTCGTCCTGTCAGCAGCCGGGAAAAGTTTCCCCCTCTTGGTTTGATTGAGTCGGGCGCATGCGCAGTCCATATTATGTTCCGGCGGGTGAGTATGTCTCTCTGTCCTAGTCCTTGTGTTGGGCGCGTGCGCTGTCTGTTCCGTGAGCTGGGTCTCTAGGCCGGCGCGCACGTACCATGTGTGTTTAGCGCTTAGGAGGCGGCGGGCTCTGGTTTGCCGGATCTGTCTCCGCCCCCCTCGAAGAGCTGCGCGGTTGGAGCGGCCAGGGGTGGGCTCCCGGCCATTACGGGTCCGGGGGTAGTGAAGCCCGGGCTATGACCTGCTACCCGGGCTTCCTGTGCGGCTGCCGCTGCGCAGCCAGCCGGGCGGCCGCCCTGCGCTCCCTGCTGAAATACCAAGCAGCGCCTGCGGCTTCGTCTCTCCTGGCCGGGCTGCCGCTGCCCGGCGGGCTTCAGCGGCGCCTCCTCACGTGCAGCCGGCTGAGCCGGGCCGAGTCCTTGCTCCCCTCCTTCGCCGCCGCCGGGTTCCCACCCCAGCGGCTCCTCCAGCAAGAGCGCTCGGGCTCGCCTGGACCCGGACCCTTCGCGCTGGGCCCGCAGAACTCTTCTGGGTTCGCCCTGTCGTGGCTGGATCAGCGGCGGGGGAGGAGCGCGGGGAGCGCGCGGCTCGCTTGTGGCGGGGGGTTCCGCCCCTCCCGGGTCGTGGTGGTGGCCAAGACCACCAGATACGAGTTCGAGCAGCAGCGCTACCGCTACGCGGGGCTCTCGGAGGAAGATCTCAAACAGCTGGTGAGTGCGGCACAGCTCATTACCCCCAGCCAGGCTGGTACCCTCGCCCCTACGGTCCTCAGCGGGCAGGATGCCCACCTAGGGTAATCTCAGCCGCTGCCACCTGCTCCAGCTTCACCCGTTCAGGGAAACAGGCCAGATTAGCCCCTGATAAAGCTCACTTTTCAGGAAGCACAGGCAGGTCTATAGGCACCTAGAGTCAAATAAATGTGAGATCCTTAACACTAAATAAACTTTCAACAACATTGCCTTGGCTCCAGCCCCACAGGTGGGGGTAAGGAGGTGCACTGTTACCATTCAGTTTGAGAGAAACAAGGTGGATGAGGTAATATCTTTTATTTGACCAAATTCTGTTTGTGAAAGAGGCAGGCTTTCTATCTCTGTGAAGCTCAAAAACTTGCCTAAAGAAAAGGAGTACTTGTGGCACCTTAGAGACTAATCAATTTATTTGAGCATAAGCTTTCATGAGCTACAGCTCACTTGATCGGATGCATAGTGAGCTGTAGTTCACGAAAGCTTATGCTCAAATAAATTGGTCAGTCTCTAAGGTGCCACAAGTACTCCTTTTTGCGAATACAGACTAAGACAGCTAAGCAGACTAACATGGCTGCTACTCCAAAAACTTGCCTATTTCACCAACAGAACTTGGTCCAATACAAGTTGCTACCTTACTCACCTTATCTATCTTATTTCCTGGGACCAACTAGGCTTAGAGCAGCTACACTAGAGAGTTTCTAGTGTAGCCATAGCCTCTGTAGTGCATTTTGAAAATATAAAGTAATTAACTGTTACAACTGTATTGCTTTCCTACTTCCTTAACAAGTGGGATGAATATAAAAGCGCCTTGCTCCATAAATAGAAGTAAAGCCTCTTTTTTGCCTCTGTTTTGGGTTAGTTGTCTTTACCTTTTTGGTCTCCAAGGCTTCATTTGCACTGGAGAATTGAACAGCTTTAAATTGAACTGGTTTAAACACAGAGACCAATCTTGCAATGACTTAGGTACATGCTTAACATTTCCCACTAACTGTGAAAATCTTTGAATCTAGAACTGAAAACTTACCATAATACCATCTTTTAAAAATCAGAATGGAGCACTCTAAATCACTATACACTGTGAGCAGTCCCACCAAAGTCAGTGCATAAGTCCTTGCGGGATCCAGGGCAAAAATACAGCATACCTTGTCTTTCAGTTTCCCATTCCTTGCTTTCTACCCCTTGTCACAGAAAACTGCCAAGAAAAACTAAAAGTATTCCTTCATCATAACACCTTAGAAAATGAAAACTGTATTACGCCAGTAATAAGTGATTCTGACTTCAGAGGGAGAAATGACATAGCCACAAAAAACTGTTTAAAGGAGTCCTGCATAGTGTGTTCTCCTGCTTGCATGTTACATTAGAAATATCGGGAAAGTCAAGTCTGGCCTTCCCTTTTGCTGAAGGTAATATTGGGGATCACTTAGGATGTTTTTTTTTGTGATTCCTTGCCTTAACTTATGTGGCAAATAGTTTTTGAAAGTGCCTGAGTGCCACTGAAAGTCAATAGGACTGAAGAGCGTAAGTCACTTTTGAAAATTTCCCCCTGAATATTTAATTTTTTCTTTGTCCATTGATTAAACATTAAAGTTAAATGCTTTTAAACAAAATTTTTAAACAGTGTTACTAAAATTTTTTCCTGTCATTGTTCAGCTTTTACTTTCTTGGCCTTTGTCATCATTTCACTAGTCCTCCAGTTATCAGTCTTTAAAGCTAGATGGGACCTGAATTTCTAATGTAAATTAAACACATATGAAAAAACTTCAGGAAAAAAACCTTTCAAGTCTTCTTTATCATTTGTTCAAAAAAAAAAAAAAAATAGCATCCCCCAAAAAAGGGCACATGCCCATTCCAGCCTCCCCTACTGTGCCTTGCTGCTGTGATGCCACACGAAGCCCTGTACATGGATGGGTTCCCTTGTGTATTTGTTGACAAACTACTTGTATCAAATTTTTTCCAGCTGTCATTGCAGTAATAGGCTGATATCCTTATACGTTTGTTTGCATGACCTCCCCATATGTTCTGTACTTAACTGTTTATTCAAGCATTTACGTTCCTGTAACTATCCCTTTAAAACCCAAATGGTTGTAAAAAGGAGAAATCTTCTACATTTTTACCATTCTACTTACTTCTAACATTTCCTTCATCTTGAACAATGGAATTAATCACTTTCACTGTATTGTGATGGTGGTCTTAAAAATGTACTCAAGATGATTTTTTGCTCCTTACTGAGTGTGTCTTACATGAAGTAAATATCTCCAGAAAGCACTTGCTTGAGAGGATTTAACTGCATGTTGGACATATGTATGCGAATTTCATTGCTTCTATGGAAGGTGACTTCGCAACCTGAGGAAATTATGGTTGTCAGCTTGCCCTTAATCCATTTTCCTGTCATCTCAGGAAGAAAAGCATTCATTGAGATAAGTAAGGGTTTGACATGAATGAGCAAAAATAAAGACACTAGATTTTAGGCTTCCTGTTCTAGCTCTTCATTGTGTCTAATTATAAACTTGGTATCAGTTTTATCCAATATTCAAGAACAGTGTATAGTGTCTAGGGGCTCCGTTGCAGGGAATGTATAAACTGTGGTATCTGTATACAAAGTAGTAACGAACTCTTTCTCGGCATTAGTAGGTTTTTTAGAACCATGTATGCTTTTCAAAGCATTCCATGGGATTTAATCATTCAACTCTTATTAATATCAGTGGGGCAGTCTTCAGTATCTCGGGGCATCGGTAGTCCCTCCAATCACAGTCAGGAGAACATTGCAGGTGCTTCCAAGAAAGACAGTGTCCTTTGGCTCTGCCTGCCTGCAGCATCTGCTAGTGGATAATTATTTTGATGAGCCCAGAACCCTGAAGTAGATCTGATTAAATCCACCTTTTCAGGGACAATCTTTTTCTTTTTCTTTCTGTATGTAGTTGAATTCATTTGAATTGGGTGTTGAAAATGGAAATAAAAGTAATTGATTTTTGTTTCATTTGTATAGTTTCCTATCCTACTTCCATGAGAAAATGCTGAGGTGAAAGTTTCTTTTCTAAACAAAGTAGGAGAAACTAAATTCTTGCACCAGTATAAGGGAAATACTTACTCCAAGTTCTTCTAATTTTAAAGATAAAAGGTCTGTCTCTCTATTGGACTAAAGAAATCTGAGCAAATTCATTCTGAGGTTCAAATGGCACAATTGCTGCTGCTATCTCTTACTGAGTTCAAAGAACTGGTTCAGGGTTGTTTACCTGACAGTCATCTTTAAGTAAAGTTTCACACAGGAAGTACCTCAGATAATGAATAGAGAATGATTACTACCAATACAAGGTTTCAGAATAGCAGCCGTGTTAGTCTGTATCCGCAAAAGAAAAAGAGTATTTGTGGCACCTTTAGAGACTAACAAATTTATTTGAGCATAAGCTTTCGTGAGCTACAGCTCACTTCATTGGATGCATCCAATGAAGTGAGCTGTAGCTCACGAAAGCTTATGCTCAAATAAATTTGTTACCAATACAATACAATACAAACAATTTGTTTGGCTTTGCTGATGGCTTCCTGAGACTATACCAAATACCTGGCAGGCGTGTTAGCTCACCTAAGAAGTACAAATGCAGCCTTGTGGTTCAGTTATAAACAGAAGCTTTTGGCTATCAGGGCTCTATGCATGTGTACGCCTCTTAATCAGATTGTGAATAAAGTTCTTAAGGCTTTTGTGAGGAACTACAGTTATCCCTCACTTAACACTGCTTTCTTGATTTAGAAGTGAAGTCTAATCCTCTTTGGAAGTACAGTCCTTCAGTCTTTAAATGCTCTTCATGTGCTTTCTGTGGTCACCGCCAAGAGTGGAGATCCACTTGAACAATTCACACTGGAAAAGAAAAGGCTACCTGCCTGTCACTTGAGTTCCCCAAGCCTATGCAAATCCTCACTCTGCTTCTTCAGTCATCAGATGGTAGTTTTCTTTGGAAAGGAACTGCAGCTGATTAGTACTGCAGTCGCTCATATGCTTGCACCAGATATTTGGGTCTAAGATTATGGCTACACGCACAGCTTACAGCAGAGCAGCTGCATTGATGCAGCTATGCCGCTGTAGCGCTTGCTGCTTGTGCAGATGCTCTGAGCCGATGGAAGAGGGCTCTCCTGTTGACTGAATTACTCCAGCCCCCACGAGTGGCAGTATAGCGCTGTTCACACTGGCGCTTAGGTTGGTGTAACTTATTTCACTCGGGCTTATTCACACCCCTGAGTGACATAACTTATAATGATATAAATAGTAGTGTGTGTACACAGCCTTTAAAGAGAGTACAGTAGAACCTCAGAATTACAAACACTGTGGGAATAGAGGTTGTTAGTAACTCTGAAATGTTTGTAACTGAACAAAACGTTATGGTTCTTTCAAAAGTTTACTACTGGACATTGACTTAATACAGCTTTGAAACTTTATTATGCAGAAGAAAAGTGGTACTTTTGACCATTTTAATTTAAATGAAACAAGCACAGGAACAGTTTCCTTACCTTGTCAAATCTTCTTTTAAATTTCCCTTTATTTTTTTTTTAGTAGTTTACCTTTAACACAGTACTGTGCTGTAGTATATAGTATTTGCTGCTTCACACACCCGCCCCCCCACACTGCCTGATTGTGTACTTCTGGTTCCAAATGAGGTATGTGGTTGACCGGTCAGTTCATAACACTGATGCTCATAATTCTGAGGTTCTGCTATGTGTGGGTCGCTCTAACAATTGCCTTCTAGATGGATCCTTGTGGCTCATGACACCAAAACAGGCACTCAAGAGAGTGCAGATAAATGCAATATGCTTGGATTCCTGAGACACATTCTTGTTCAGTAACTTTCCTTTCTTACAAACAGCTTCTGGCTAGAAATTTAAGTTAATAATAGGGCAATACTGGAATTCTTTCTGGAAAGAGGCAACTGTAGCCGTTATAGACTTTAAGATTGTTTGAAGAGTTATTCCCATTTCCCACTAACTACCAAAATCTTTGCATCCAGAGCTGTAAACTTACCATAATGCCATCTTTTAAAAATCAGAATGGAGCAATACCAATCACTTCAAAGCTTAGCAAAATTGATATGAAAATTTGTGCTGCTGCAACTCTAGATCAGCATTCATAATGAACTAAATTATAAATGCTGGCCTCTTTTTAAAAGCCACAGTGGTAGACTATCTTACTCAAATTTTACGAAAGTGCTATAGAGAAAAATATTGAAGATTAAGGTCCTGATTCTGCAACCACTTAAGCAGGTGTGTAATTTTAGTTGCATGAACAGTCCTGTTGTCTTCATTTGGACTACTCATGCTTAACTTTAAGCATGTGCATAAGTGTCTGCAGCACAAGTGGTTAAAATAACATTTTCATTAAACTTAATGGCATAAAATCTTTGTAAATTAAAACCAAAATTGTTTGTGTTAGAAATAATTTTATTTAGCCTTTTAATACTTTAGTTATGGTGAAGTTTTTTTTATACACTTGCTAAAATTATCAAGTAACACTGGAACACAATTCCTAATGACTTCAAACCGCAAATCCTGATGGAGTGTACCTTGGTGGAACATTTCAGCTTTCTTGACTTATGGAAATTTTAATATCAAATTCAATTCTTGACATAAAATTTCATAGTGAAAAACTATGTAAAATCTAAAATTATAACAATTAGGAAACTAAAGAAAGAAGCATAAAACATGCACTTTAATAATTTAAGATAAGTTGTGAAGGCAGTAAAGAATTAGCAAAATGTTAAAATATTACATTTTAATAATATTTGTCCTTTTTAGGAAAAAAAATTGCTTTGATTCAGTGTTTAGAAAGAAGTAAAACAGCCAGCCTGATGACTGCTCTTGGGAGATAACATGTGAAAATTAGGACTAATCTTGGTCTGCCTGGGATTGTTTTGCTGTAATTAATAAAACTACTGCATATTTTTTTTTACAAGTGCAAAACCTTTTTACAGGACCTTCATAATTTTTGTATTTGACTTGTAACATTTTTCTTAAGAAGTTAATCTCGTAAGATTTGCTCAGTAAGAGCATTATGTAAAAAGCTTTGCCTGGCTTAATTTTGTTGACTAGCTACAGGCGTTTCTGGCAATGAGACATTAGGAAAGATTTACATCAGTAACTGTCAAAGAGAAGAATAGTTTTGTAGCTAAAGCACAGGACTTAATCAAAACCTAATTTCTTTACTCCAACCAGTAGTGTAACCTTGAGTAAATTACTTCTGTGTCTGTGAAATAGGGGATAAATGATGCCTGCCTTACATGGGTTCTCTGAGGATCAGTTAATTGTTTTGAGGTCCTCTGAAAAGTGCTAAATAAATGCCAACTATCGGTGGACCAGATTGTTGGTCCATCTAGTCCAGGAGTGGGCAGACTATGGACCGTGGGCCATTTTAAGCTGACCTGTGAGCTGCACCGCGTGGCTCAGACCTGCTTCAGCCGGGGCGCTGGGTTGGGGGCCGGACCACACGGCTTGGCCCCGCTCCGGCCGGGTTGGTGGCCGCACCACGCGGCTCGGCCCCGCTCCGGCCCGGGTTCCGGGTGCGGGCTGTACCATGTAGCTCCTAGAAGCCACGGCATGGCCCCGCTCTGGCTCCTACGTGCTCCAATGGGAGATTCAGGGGCGGTGCCTGCGGATGGGGCAGCGCGCAGAGCCGCCTGGCCACTCCTCCGCATACAAGCCAGAGAAGAGACATGTCACTGCTTCCGGGAGCCGCTTGAGGTAAGTGTCCCTCGGAGCCTGCACCCCGTGAGCCTCTCCCCACGCCCCAACCCCCTGCCCCAGGCTTGATTCCCCCCGCTCTCCAAACCCTTCGATCCCAGCCCGGAGCACCCTCCTGCACCCCAAACCTCTCATCCCCAGCTGCACCCCAGAGGCCGCACCTCCTCCCACACCCCAACCCCTATTTTGTGGGCATTCATGGCCTGTCATACAATTTCTATTCCTCGATGTGGCCCTCGGGCCAAAAAGTTTGCCCACCACGATATTCTGTCTTCATTGGTGTCCCATGATTGATTCAGAGGAAGCTCAAATTACCCACTGATCCCAGCAAGCAGTTAGCCATTCTCATATTTGAGCATAAGCCATCAGATATTTTTGGCTGTTAGAGCAAGAGTTCTTGTGTTTTTCATAGTGTTACAATTGCAATCATAACATCCCTGTGAAAGTTATTACAATTGCTTATGTCGAAAATGATGAACTTTTTTCAAAGAGGATGTATTTATTGCATTAATAAGTTTGTTCACTCTTCTCCATCTCCCCCTTCCATGTGTTCTACTTCTCTATCTGGTCCCTTTCCCCATTTCGCTTTCCTTCTCCCTCTCCCTTGGATATGTTGACTGATGGTCATGTTTCCTTTTCCTTTAGATGCTCCTCTTGCTGGTTTCTTCTCTTCCTCTTATATACCAGCGGCACATACTAGAAGCACCTAGGCTGGCTCACTTCCAGCTGCTCAATAGGTCTTTAAGCTCCTTGTAATGAAGATGCTGTACACTTCTGGAACAAGGCTGAAATCTAGTACAGTGATCAGCCAGCTCTTTGTGGGTGCCTACAGGTTCTTTGTGAACCTTAGTTTTTATTTATAATATTATTTCAGTATGATATTGTAAATATTCTATTATGTGCAGTATTCAGCCCATTTGAACAGCCAAGCATTTGAACATCCTGGTCTTTACTCTTGTCTTTGTACTGTTCACCTTGATAGACCCAAAACATTCAGTTGTTAGTATGTTCCAGCACTCAAGTGTTATCATTTATGAAGAATTTCCAAGTTTAGTACCTGAAGTCTCTGCTAGCTTTTTTAAAATATATATCTATCTATATATCTATGCAGTACTTTAATTTTCCTGTAAATACATGGATTTAAAATATAATATCTGATCTGGATTGAATGATCTTTTTGGATTTAATGAAATCCACAGATTACCCAGGTTGTAGAATCCAATATGCCCTTACGTTTTTAAACTTGTTACCAAGAATTGGCCAGTTTTTACAGACTTAAAATACTTTCTAAGTATGCTTTCTAATAGAAGCCATCTTTGAGACAGTTACTTGATAAAAAAAACTGTTTCTCTTTTTGTTCTGAACTGCAAAATCAGAATAGAATTAGATCAACTTGAATTATCTCCTTAGCAATATGTTGGTTCAGTGTGCCCTGGTGACAGAGTTCAACCGTTGCTTTTTTCATATTTGAAAGAAAATTCAGTGTGTAAGGAAGAGGACAGAACATGACTTCATTGGTACTTAAAAGGCCTAGGATTTTAGCTGGTATGATTTTAAAGACAATCAAAATCTAGAGGAAGAACTGTTTAGATATCTTTCTGCTTGTGTAGTTAAAGGTGGCAGTGCACTGTGGATCCTGTAAATAGCTTATTTTTATTTCTTGATGTCTTTAAGTGCTGGTAACACTAAGTACTAAGATAACAAAAACAGCCTCTTCTCCTCCCACCACCATGTACATGTATGTATTATAGGTAAGGCTACAAGTTGGTCACGGATTCCATGATTTTAAGTGACCTCCATGACTTCAGCCCCGGCAGGGCTTGGGCTCAGACTGTCAGCCCTGGGCGGCGGTGGGGCTCAGGCTTCCATGATTTATTGTTTATTGCCCACGACCTGCCTGTGACTTTTACTAAAAATACCCATTACAAAATCTTAACGTTAATTATAGGTGGTTCAGGTAGCAACATATGTCGTTAAGTTTGCCTGACGTTTACCATTGTAAGACCGTGTTTTCAGTTACTTATAACTGCCAAATTTAAATTGTTTGGGCTGAAATTTTCAATGTCAGGTCTGACTCTGGCTGAATGTTCTTGGAAAGTTTCAGATAAAATGGTTCGCCCATTTCTGAGAATAAGATTAAGGAAAAATATTTTACCTATTTTACAGATCTTACGTCTGTTTCACTGAAAAGCTCTAGTGCCTATGCTTTGGAGAAGGGACTTGATATTTGGCAAGGGAGTGGTGGTGTTTGTGGCAGGATGTGCTTCTTAGTATTCCTGTGGGAGAATTTCTCAGATTTGGCCAAGTTATAAGCCTCTGAAAAGTCTGTTTGCACATGTTCATAGGTTTGTTGGTTCAGCTGCTAAATTGTGACTGTACCATTCCCTCAGAGCTCCCACATGACAGACCACATGTGCCATCACCTCAGAGTTACTGAGCATACTCCAGCCCAGGGCTGCAGGGGCTTTCCCCGTACCTTCTCTCAACATTTGGGGACCATTGTGGTGCCAGTACTGGAATTGAGAGCAGACAGATTTTTCAGTGTTCTCATTGGTCATGGAGCTGGTGCCCAGGCATTGAGAAGGAGGCATCCTGAATCTAATGTAGAGGTGTGAGGGGAAAGGGACAAGAGATGGGGGTGTGGAGCAGCAGCTGGGAGGGATAGCAGCAGGGATGGGAAAGGGCAGGTGCAGTGGAAAGAAGAACATGGACTGGGAGGACAGGACCAGAGGTGAGGGTCGTTATCGTTCTACATGATTAAATTTTTTTTCATTTATTTTTCTACAGTGCTCTTTTGTAGTTTTTGTTCTTTACAAACACTGACGAATTTACCTTCAGAACACTCCTAGGAGGTGGTATTGCTGTGCCCCATTTTACAAAGAAGTGTCAACTAATTTTGGTTGCCTGATTTGACAAGCCTAGGAGCTGATTTTTCGGAGTACTTAGTATTTTACACCACTTCATATATTCAGAGCAGAGCTTGCATTGATCTTAGTTGCAGTTCAGCACTCAGCATTTTCTGCATCAGACCCCAAGTGTTTCATGTTCGGTAACCAGAAAATGAGGAATACACAGAGGCCTGCTGTGAAAATGTTTGTTTACATGTCATATCCAGCTTCACATAAAAACCCTGTGGCAGAGACAGGAATAGAAACCAATTCTCCAGGAGGGCAGTAAACTCCCTAAACCATTAGGGGGAGAGTTTCTCTTCCTGCCATCTTCTCCTTCTTTACTTTCCAAGTTTTGCAACAAATGATGCAGAGGCGCTGCAGACAACAGCCTTCTTTATTACACAACCCTGATTCATTCCCATAGTACCATCTGTTCTGTACAGTGAATGAGGCAGGGTCCTGTGGAAAAAAAATAGCATTTGATTGTGTCATTGAAGATTGTATCATAATGCTTATGCACAGAGGGGCCAAGTTAAAGTTGCCAGCTTAGGAAACACACGAATTATTAACTTTTGAATGCTTGACTTTGCTACCTAAACATTCTTTTAATGTGTTATTTTCAGATGTTACAGATCCACACACAGTCTCAAAAATCAAGGCTGAGAGGGGCATTTGGCACATAATTGATTTCAAGCATACCTGTTTTTAGGACTTCCAGTTCCCATTACGCATCCCAGGTCGCTAGTTTCTGTGCAACATGCAGTATGCTGCAAATGCAATGAGTGCCATTGACTTATGTTCAGCCTCTCCACAAGCATGGAGCAGGCACTGATCAGGTAGGGGACTGAGGTCATGTAAGTAGTGTTGATTTCTTTTGTACTAAATGACATAGTTTTGCAAGTTATATCTTAGTGTAAAAAAGCTTTGATTATATCAGCTATCATAGTTCAGGGACTTCTTTCCAGTTTCCACATAAGCATGTACACTTGATGGAGTGCATGATGATCCATACCTACCTTGGACTGGAAATGAAGCCCTCTACTTAAAATGGTGTTAGTGCAAATGATCTACTTAAAAAGGCAGTGTATTTAGAGTGGGGTCAGCGTACTTACAGGGGCAATGTGCCTCCCTCTCTCTCTCTCTCAGGACGTGTGTCTCTGTCTCTCTCTGCCATGCTGTCTCCTCTCCCTCCATTGTGCTGCCTTGTAGAGTGTGAGGCTACGTTAACAATGTGCTAACCCTTGAGGGCTCAGCCGAGTGCAGTTCATCATTTAGCAGTAAGGCATTCCCTGGGAAATATCCCACCCTCTCCCACTCCCTGACTTCACCATCTCAACCAAGCTTCACAATCATTGTTGTGTACAGTATTAAATTGTTTGTTTAAAACTTATACTGTGTGTGTGTGTATATGTGTGTACAGTCTTTTGTCTGGCGAAAAAAAAATCCCTGGAACCTAACCCCCCTCCCCCCCCATTTACATTAATTCTCATGGGGAAATTGGATTTGTTTAACTTTGTTTCGCTTAAAGTAGAATTTTTCAGGAACATAACTACAATGTTAAGCGAGGAGTTACTGTACTAAAGGTAAGGCCTGGAGACCTAAATACTGGTCAGAAGAATCAGCAGAAACTTCATAGGTTAATTTCTCTGACCTGCAAGGAATAATCTGACCCAACAGCCTTAATTGAATATTGTGTACCGAAAATAATTAAAAGGCTTTAAATAGAACTTGTATATTCTGCCTAGGTATATTAGAAATCCTTATCTTCACTGCATTATCTAAGTGTTAAGATATTTAGCATTCCTGTTCTAACAGGTCTATCTAAAATAAGACCATTATTACTTTAAAAGTTCTCATCGGCAAGTAATACAAGTACTCAGAGAAGCATTAGTTCAAAACCTCATTCACCAGACTGTTTGATTGTTCTGGAAAAGGAATAAAAATTCTTGCACTCTATTGGCCCATCAAAATAATTAGTGATTGAAATAGGCTCTTGTACCCAGCAATATTAATTGCAATACAATGGAAACATATTTGATCTAGCAAGAATAGTGAGTAGAACTTTTCAGAAGATAAAGCTCTATTTTCTTTTCTAAATGTTTCTATTTTACAGTAACACTGATTACAGGTAACATTAGCTCGTCAGTATCTTTAACATTAACATATTTTTATTGCTCTTCAGTTTAAAAAAACTTCTATTTATATCACAATATACGGGCTCCATGTACAGTAACTGCTTCTGTATTTTAACGGCTTACTTCTATCACCAATTGCTTGGTTCCCCTTTCTGTTAGGAAGTAGGGCAGTCGGCGAGTAGTCAGCCTTTATATTTTCCAGCTGTTAACTTTCCATCAGGATTTTTTTCCCTTGAGGTTATTCACATCCAGATCTGTCATCTTGTACATCCTGTCAGGAGTCTCACTTTCTGCTAATTATTTAAAAGAATTTATTAGTCAGACAAAAACAGCCAGAAAAAAATGTGTTCAGGCATCAGCCCTTTTTGCTTCCCCAAAGGAGAGCTTTAGGACAGCATGAAGATAATGTGTTACCCTGGATGATACAGCCTACTAATAAGAGTACATATTTCCAACATGCCTTTTAATTCCCCCACCACCTTCTTAACTTTGTGCACATTGTCAGAGCAAGTGATTTGCCCAAGTTCTTGGGAGGTTCATGGCAAAGCTGTGACTGGAATAGAGATCTCAAGACTCCCAGTCTTGCTTTGTCTAAAAGCACATTTCTTCTTCCTTATGCTTAAATTGAGTAAGCACATTTGTGCTTAAAGTTTCCACTCAAGCCTGTTGTTTGACAAGCTGAGGTTAGTATAGCACTAGAGCACAGAAAAGAATAAGTATATTACAGATATATTACCAACCTTGATGTAAGGTAAAGAGCTGGCCTCTGTCTCTCTTCTGTAACTGGTGGGAAGCCAGCAGTTTGCACTTCCTGAATTTACTTTCATATGGTGTGAGACAAAACACCTCCCTTTTGGAGGGAAAATTGCTTTCCCACGATTAATTACCAATCATGGAACATAATTAAATCATAGGCACCCTTTATAAATCACCCAGTCTTGTTTATACCAGACTTCTATAGACACTTTTTTTTATCAGTTTGAGGGGTTTTTCCCTAGACATCTGTATTCCCACAGACTTGGAGGCACCAGTAACAATGAAGTACATCCCAATACTTGATCACATGAAGTTCCTCAATACAGGTCACTCAGGATATGTCTATACAGGGATAAAAGACTCTCAGCATGCCTATGGTTGTCCTGTGGCAGCTAACTCAGGTTCGCAGGGCTTAGGCTCCAGGGCTAAAAATTACTGTGTAGACATTGGGCTATGGCTGGAGCCTCAGCTCTGGGACCCCCTCCACCCTTGTGTTGAACTTTATTTGCATGTCTTTCATTGCAGTATAAATACTGGTTATTCCGGTTAAGCTGTCTAATAATGCCAGATGGGCAAAATATTCCTTAATTTTTCCTAATGACCTAAATTCAAGGTTTTCTTTTGCATCAAAGTGTTTGAAATTACCAGCTCCTGTAGAAGAGAGAGAATGCAGGTTAAACTCAGGTTTTAACTGACAAGACTTTCTCTGGGTTTTTAAAACAAAATACATTTATAGAACATTTTGGTTCATGTTTGTGTGCACTGAAGTTGCCTAGTAAAGAGCAAATATGTACATGCTCCAAGCTTGAACCTATGAAATAGTCTTAACCAAATACTTTTTAAAAATTAAAGAATTTTTAGTGCAACGCTATTCTTTGAGCTATACCTCTAAGAAGGTACAGAAAAGCTTAATGCAAGGCAGTGGTACTTTATATTAGTATTGTTGAGCTTCATCCTAGTTTCTGTGCTGTTTCACTAGTGTTATGTTGTAGACTGGCACACAGTCTTATTTTTTCCTGTAATATGTGTGAAATTCATTTCCTCTGACACCAATTCCTACTTTTAAAAAGCACTAATACTTCTACTAACAAAATACATTTGATAGAACTGTTGGCATATACCTTCACCCAGCCCCTAACATGCTCTCCATTGTACTAAGATACATAAATCAGTTGTAATGGGTGGGTACTTTAGCTTGCTTTTTGCAGCTTGGGGGCAGAAGTAGATCTGGCAGCTTGGAAATGCCCTGGCCTCTAAAGTTCTCTCCAGTTTAATCTGCCTCTGCAGGGACAGAGAGATTTCCCAACTGCAGAGCTTTTCTGAGGGAAATTCCAAACTTATTTCAAATTTTTGATTAACCATTTGGCTCAATATGTTTGTCTGACTTCCAACTGTGTCCCAGGGCTGCGATTACCTTTTGGGAAGATTGTCCCCTCAGCTCTGCTTCCCCTTTGAGATGTTTGCAACAGCTGGAGACAGCAGGCTTCATGGAGAGAGCTGGTTTGAGAAAGCCAAAGACAAAAGGGAAGGTCTGTGTGTTCTGCTTCACCCTCATCTGGTTAGAGAGCTCCAATGGCACTGTGGGCAACATGTAGTCCCTCCCACCCTCTTAGCCCAGTCTGGGTGAGGTCACATCAGCTGCCTTCCCCTGAACAGGAAAGGAGGCAGGATTGGAATAGTTGGTTTCAGGGTGAGAAGCTCCTTGTCCCCTTGGGAAGCAATGCTGGAAGGCCAGTGCTTCAGATGGAAAATCATGGAATTCTCTGGAACCCACACCAGCAGTCAGTGCCCCTGACTGCATAGCTCAGCAGTCTTTGCCTTCTCTTGGGTCGTGGATGGAGGGTACAGGACACAGCGCAGACACTGCAAATGCAAGGGTGTTGTAAAGGGCTTTCAGGCTCAGCTTCCTCCCCTTTTACCGCCTCTGTAACAGGTCTTCCAGGAGAAACACAGACCCTTCTGGCCTACTGTAAATCCCATACAGTGGAAGGTGGTAGAACCTCAGGAGAGTCCATCCTTGAACCCCAGTACCCTAAAGAGGTCCAGAAGGGGCCTCTGTTGTGAAGAGAAGCCAATAAGACCAGTTTCCTTGGGGGCAGGGAAATCACTAGCCACTTGAAATAGTTTTGGAGCAATATCTGAGCCTTATTTTGCTTTCCAGGATCATGAGGACAAACTCCCCAAGAAAATGTAAATAAAATCAGGTCTTGGTTTCCTAGCTCACCTTCAGAGGGCTGCATGGCAGATTAATGCAGACACAAAGGAAATTCTTTGTCCTTGGGGAAGGAAGTCCAGCTGTCCAAATCACAGCTAGCGGATTATGTAATTTTCTTTTTTAAAGGGAAAAGTCCTATTCCTGTATTGTATCCCCTTCTATTTATTTTATTTCATGTGGGTTTTATTGAGAATAGCTTTTGTATAATGTCTGAAGACACCTATTCAATGCCCTTTAGGGTGTGTTGCAAAATCTTTAGATACTTGGACTAGCTTCCTGTTTCTTTAGATTCTTTATTGACTTGAGCTGTTAAACTGTATGGAGTAATTAGACTGAGATTATGACGTAAATAGATCACAAGTGTACATGTCACAATACCAGTTTCCGCTTAATTAATTTTTAGACAAAAAGGTAATTATTTAGAGTAATGCCACCAAATCGCTGTTTAAGACACTTTTGCACTTATAAAATATTACATTCTGTAGTAATTGGCTGCCTTAACTATGCAGTGGGTCTTCAGATGCCCTTTCATAGGGGAGGTAAGGAATAGCATACCACACGGTGAAGTGTATGTTGAGTTCTGTAGCCATCAAATGTGGAGGGAGACAGTGAATGACTGGCACCATATTGGGTCTTGACAGAAATTACTATTAATTTTTATGATAGTGCCTAGAGGCACCAGTCTGGATTTTTGGATCCCATTGTGCTAGAGACTGCACAAACACGCAGCGACAGGCCCTACCACAAAGACCATGCAGTCTAAAGAAATAAGATAAAGGGTGAAGGGAAAAATTGTGGTATACTTATTTTACAGTTGGAAAAACTGAGAAAAAATGACTGATTTGCCCAAGTGTGACATTCCCCTGATGTCATCTGGACCACTCCAATCCTCAACTCTGGGAGCCAGCCTTACCCTGCTCTTCTGTGAGAATCCCCACTCCCGGGCTGTTCACACACAGCTGCTAGCATGTAAGCTGCTCCCGGCTACGCGAGTGAGCACTTTTGGCCAGCCGCTGCTTGGATTGTGCAGCCAAATGACACTAGCCCATATCTCCGGTCCCAGACACAACCCTAGGATCCTCCGTCCTGTAGTGTCCAGTTATGCCCACTGGACGCTGCCAGCTTATATGAGTTTGTCAGTTTAACAAAGAAATTGATATGCACCGGGCTTGTTATCCCAAGGGGAGTCTCTGATGCGCTTCAAACCGAGCGCGCTGTTTCAGGTAGAATAAACAAACTTATTAATTACAAAAGACAGATTTTAAGAGATTATAAGTCAAAGCACAACAAGTCAGATCTGGTCAAATTAAATAAAAGCAAAACTCATTCTAAGTTGTTCTTAATACTTTCAGTGCCCTTACAAACTTAGATGCTTCTCACCACAGGCTGGCTGGTTGCCCTTCAGCCAGGCTCTCCCCTTTGATCAGTGCTTCAGTCGCTTGGTGCTGGTGCTAGATAGAGGTTGTCAGGACTGATTCCCCGCTCTGGCACTTTGAGTGCAGAAGGTGGGGGCCTGCAAGGATTCTAAAAGTTAATACTGGCCACTCCAGGCAGGTACTAAACTCCCAAGGTCACAGTTTTTCTCTGACCTTGGATGGGTAGATGCTGCCACCACCCAAGTGCAAAAAAAACCCCTTGAGACCAAGGAAGGCGCACTTGGGAATTCCTCCGTGTGGGGTAACCTCAAGCCCTTTCACGCCCCGTCTGGGGAAGAGCTGAGAAAGAAAACAAAGGAAATCAGCTGTTGCCACCAGCTAATTAAACAAACCTCTTGGGGGGACCCAAATACATTCTTGTTCTTAAAAAAGGTAAATTTTATTAAAAACAAAAAGAAAAAAATACATCTAAAACTTACGTGTTTTTCTAGATCTTAAAAAAACCCATTTACAAAAATTAAGCTTTAAGATAGCTCTCTTGAGGTTTATCTTAAAGGTTACAAGCAAAACAAAAGCATTTGGGGATTAGTACAGAGGAGTCCATAAGCCAATAAGACATAACTCTAATTGCGTCTTCCTAGACATTCTCTGATTTACTTACATATGGGGGGTTTCAGATAAGCAATCTCCAGGTATGATCTGATGGTTTTTCATACCAGTTTTAAAGCTTCTCACAGCATAACTGTTGCCCTGTTCCCCTCTTCTTTGGAGAATCACAACACATAGACAAAGGGAGTCTTTTTCCAGTTTTAAAAAGTTCTAATCCTCCCATTGGCTCTTTTGGTCAGGTGCCCACTCACTTCCCTTTACTTGTGGACTTGTTAACCCTTTACAGGTAAAGCAAGTAGAGAACATCTACTATCAGGGGTTTTATAGCTAACTGGCTGGCTGGGTGCCCATAAAAGGGAGCTACCCCACCCCTTCATTTATTACAGAGGTGGAAGAGAGAGAGCATGGCAAAGGTGTCTTCCTTTTATCATGTTCTTTCTTCCCTCTTGGCTTTGTGCCCCCCTCTCATTCCCCCCCCCCCCAGGCCTTCAGAGTGCGTGAGCATTACCTCATTGTAGTCCCAAGCTGACCAAGGGAAGGGACTCACTCGAGAGTCCAACAGATCCTTTGTTGCTGCCTAGGCCAGTGTCCTTTGTTCCTGTGAGGCTGGGCTGGGTTTGTCCCATACATGCCCTGATGAGGTGTGAACTGCCCCTCTACTCCTGGAGAGTTTTGCCTTGGCTTGTTTTAAGCCAGAAGGACACATTTTCAGGCTCATGACTATATACATGAAATTACAACCTGTAACATTACTATAACAACAATGCTCAGTGCATCATGAGTCTTCCGAAGACACCCAACATGACAAACTTTGCATTGGATACCACACAATTATATTATAAGGATGAACATGTGGGTGCAGGGTGTTCCCCTGAGGTACAGAGCGTCACACCAAGATCACATGGGAAGTCTGTGACAAAGCTGGGAATTGAACTTGGATGTCTTGAATCCTCATTCTTCATCACAAGACCACCCTTTCTTGCAGCTGGGTGCATTCCTCTGTAGTGTTAAATATCTGAACTGTTCTTCAAAGCATACTGAAAAGAGATGCTCCTTAATAAATCCCTTAGCTGCTTTTGAAGGAGAGAGTGATGCTAGAATGCAACGGTTAACTATTTACTTTATCTTGTATTTGGTACAGATTGTTTAGAAAATCTGTTATGGGTCCCAGGGACAAATTTCAAAAGCTGTTTTTTAAGACTGTACATTTTTATACAGGAGGGAATGTTGTTTATGACTGTGTTAGGCAACTTTGTTCTTATCTCAAACATAGCTCGAAGAATATTGTCTCCTTTTGGCTAGCCATGCCAAAAATAATATAATTATCAGCTGTACAGAGCAGGATTGTTTCAGAGTTTCATTCTTTTTTTTGCCCTTTCCTCCTGTTCTGCGGACAGGTTTTATAGCACAATATTCAATTTAACTCTTTTCAGATTTAACTGATAATCGTACTCCTAATTCTCAAATGCATTCTGGTTTGTTAGTCTTAAACTAGTACTTTAAGTCAGCATGTGTTCATTTTCTGTTTACTTTATCTAATAGCATTCTTTATAATGGTTGGCTGCTTCAAAGTCACTTTGTCTTCTACAGCTTGCATTGAAGGGATCTAACTACAGTGGACTACTGGAGCGACATCATATTCATACAAAAAATGTGGAGCATGTTGTAGACAGTTTACGGTAAGAGCATACAGATTAGTGATGGTCTGGAGAAGTTTGGTTTGTGACAGACTAAAATAATTTTTCACTAAATGTATCTGGGGTGACAAAATGTCCCTGAAGTCTGGGAATGTCTGTTTTCAAGGTCTATACTGGATTATTTTACAAGAATTAGCATCCTCTATCACAAACCCTTACTCACTCCAGCTGTCTGCGCTGGTGATGTTGGCTGGCTGGCTGCCTGGTCACATGTTTTCGAAGACCGTTTCTACCAGGTCTATAGCATGTTGTCCTATCCCCGCTCTACCCATGCAATCTGTTTCTTTAGATTCTTTATTAACTTGATCTATTACTCCATATGGAGTAATTAGACTGAGATTATGATGTAAATAGATCGCAGGTGTACAGTGTATAGTGCAGCCTTGCCCCAGGAGTTGTAAAGTAAATAAGACTGATGATAACACTTCAAATGTACATACATTGGTTGATCAGAAGTCAAATTGCGGTAAATGCAGATAATCTCTTTTAAAAATGAAGGTTGAAGTGAGGGTTTTTTTAATGAAGAGTTTGAGTAAAGAATGTTGTGATTTCTGGTTAGACCAAGTGTATATAGTGCATGAAGTTTCTGGCTAGAGCGAACAAATGACATAAATGTTAGTGATTGTGTACAACAGTGGAACAACTTAGTGAAATACCTTTCGCAAAACTGATTTAATTAAAATGTTGTGTAACTAGCTTTTCATACACAAGGCATTTTAAGTCTTAAGTATTTTATACTTATTCCCCCAGGATAATAGCTAACTCATTATATTAACTGTGTAGTACTAGTTCATATTATGTAGATCATGTCAGAGTACATTGACCAACAATATTCATAAACTAAATATAATTGTAACTTAAAAATTGCCCTTCATATTCCCCTGAAAGCTTTAATTAGTATGCTGTGTGGTTCCTTGTCAAACTATCTCTGTATCTTTTAGGAATGAGCAGATCGAGGTCCGTCTTGTTAAACGCCGAGAATATGATGAAGAGACAGTTCAATGGGCAGATGCTGTTATATCAGCAGGAGGTATTAACTAGTGCCTGGGGAAAGGTGTCTTGGATTTAAGTAAATTTTAGTAGATATGTTTGAAGCAGTATGAAGAATTAAAATGCTTCATACTCATAAGAAAGTATACCTATTGTATTGGAAGTATATCTGCTATGATTAATTTGGCATTATTGAATGGCTTGGCCCATTTATTGTCTTTTTACTCTTGCTTTAATTTTAAGATTTTTAGTAAGTGAACACACATGCTTAGTGGCTTTGGGGAAGTTTATGTGATACAGCATGAAATATGTAAATTGTAGAATTGAATAAATGCTCAGCTTGTGTAAAAAGCAAACAGTATGTTCTGTTGGAGACCCTGTCATACTTAGGTGTCTGTGGTAGTAAAGATGAGCAATTTATTTTTCTCCTGCTACTTTCGCTCCCCCCCCCCCCCCCAACCAAATCTCTTGCTCACACTCACATTCATCCAGTTAGCTTGATCATTGAACTAAAATAATAGCCAAAAGACTAAACCTACTAGTTCAAAGACTGATCATAAAGAGGGGGATCCCAGTGCAAAACAAATACCCTGCTAGCTGTTGGGATTCTTTCCAGGCAGTTGTCCCTAGATGGTGCTTGTGGGTTTCATCGTTAGTGTTAGCCTAACATCGTTAGGATAGTAGGTGTTTGACAAATTCAGAGACCTCCAAATCCCCTCTCCTGCAAGTTGGGAAGAACAGTCTCCTCTTCTTTTTCATCCATACAAAATGTATTTGCTGCTGCAAGGGAGCTCTGGTCTCTGCTGCTCTACTTCTTTCCAAGTTGCTGCTTTTGAGGGAATGTCTGTTATTTTTTCTCCTTCCCTTAACCTCTGACTTTTGGTGTTCCTCCCCAGTGATATCTCCACTACCCACCTGTGCTACTGCTTATTGCTTTCTAAAGTAGCAACAGAGAAATTGACCTGATTCTTGTCCGTTTCAAAGCTGCCTACACAATTCTGAATAGCAACAGTGAAAACTGATGGAATTATGTTCAGTTTTTACTTTGTTGGCAAAACTATAATTATCAGGAGAGATACTGGAGCTGTTTGCAGTGTATTCTTGGGTCTATATTAGTTCACACTTGCTCACGTTTGGAAGATCCTCTTTGCAAACGTGAGGGCTAGAAATTTAATATGTATTTTCAAATGAGAGCTTAAAATCTAAAGAAGTTGATGGTACTTACTTGGGAAAGATTCCTACTTGACTGAGTAGTTGATTTTTAAAGCCCTGTTATTAGGGAAACATCTATGTCCTTTGTTGGATAATAAACAACTGGAAGTCGTAATTTAAAAAAGAGAACATCACGTACAATTGAGGCAGAACTAAAACCCAAATGCTATTTCTGAAGTGCATGATGGATGTTAAGAATTGTATTACAGATGTACCTTATTCCCTTCTTGTATTGGTTGTAGTTCTGATAAAAAATAATTAACAGCCCCTTTTTCTTAGAAAAGGTAGCCAAAGAAGTTTGGCTTTTCTTAAATTTCAGTTTTCGTTAATGTATAAAAACCTCCAGATGCTAATCTAAGATTTGCCAATGCAAAATGTGTTGTCCAAGCCTCAGATAAGTGGTGCTTTCATTGCTGCTCCATTGTGCTGCTTATAAATCTTTTGGATTTTCACTGCAATTCTGAATTCATTTAATATCTTGGTAGTATCCAACATTTAATTTGAAGGTCAGACAAATGTTTTCAGTGCAGAATAACAATTCACTGTTTTATTTTTGTGCAACCTATTTAACCTACTGTCTAACAACATTACAAATGTGATTGCAATGTTAATGTCTATATACGACACTGAATGCATCCGATTAAGTGAGCTGTAGCTCACAAAAACTTATGCTCAAATAAATTTGTTAGTCTCTAAGGTGCCACAAGTACTCCTTTTCTTTTTGTGGATACAGACTAACATGGTTGCTACTCTGAAACCTGTCAGTTTAGTTTGGAATACTTAAATTCTTAAGTAAAAATAATCAGCTGTTCTTCATGCTGTTTTTCTTTAGGTGATGGCACAATGTTGCTGGCAGCTAGTAAAGTCTTCGACAGATTTAAACCAGTTATTGGAGTAAATACTGATCCAGAAAGGTAAGAACAAACACATTTGGGAAAGCAGTCTCTCTACTTAACGTAAACCACAGTACTGTACATACTACATAGAGTACAATTATTACTCTGTGTGCAGTTTTAGTTATCAGATTAAACTGTTGCCATTATTAAGGTGAACAGTATTATCAAGCAGAAATGTTTTCACTTATATCTATAGTCAGTAGCTCTTTCCATCCATGTTCATGTGAGCCTAGTATCATTTGAATCCCATGCTGGCTCCAAAGCAAAAAGCAAGCATACACTTGATGAATGGAGATTAACTACTATTGTTTCAAGGTGAGAATATTTCTTGTTTCCTGAAAGTCTCTTGACTGCTGTTGGGCTTTTCCTAGGCTAGAGTTGTTGGTCTTCTTGTAATGCGAGTTAATTGACAGGTGACTCAAGCTAATAGAATTGTACATGATCTAAATACTCCACAAATGCTTTTCCAGGATACACGCATTTGTTCCCAACCATGGGACCAGGAACAAATATTTGCAATCATGTAAACTCAAGTTAATTGTGTCAATTAACTACTCCTAGGGGGATTCTGTGTTTAAAAAAAATATATATATATATTTATTCTGTGCACAATATTTTAAAATTCTGCCTATTTTATTTGTCCAAATAACACCATATGGTCACACCATTTTCAATTATTTTGGTAATTTATTTCAAAATACCTGTCAGTGGGTATGTCAGTAGCAATAAAGACAACAAAAAAGATTCAGGAATTTTTTTTGACAAATAGATTCCTTACTAGGCATATTAATACAGAACCTTAAGTAATACATTTCTTTATTGTAGTTTAAATGAATTATGTCCTGCACCCCTCAGAAACATTGCAAAGGCTTCTGGGGGTCAGAGGTAACAGAGGAGCTGAGGGAGAAGCAAATAATTCCTGGGAAGGAGCCTGAGAGTGAACCTGGAGGGTTGTTGAGTGACAGTAGGAGCAGTATGGAACAGGGTTTGTTTGTTCTTTTTGGGGGGTGGAGAGGAGTTGTTAGAGTTGGGGAGCCTCCCTCATGCAGAGACTGATCCATAGCCTCTCCCATTCAGTAAAGCACATCTGCCTCTGTCCCTCTGTGTCCCTGCACCCCCACTCAGCCACCCCTCCTCCTTGTCTCCGTGTGTCCCTGCAACCCCACTCAGCCACTCCTCCACCCCTGTCTTCATGTGGCCCTGCATCCCCCTCCTACTCAGCCCCTGGCTCAATGCTGTCATCCCACTAGCTCCTGTGACCCCCTCCAGCAGCCCCCTCAGTCTGCCCCCCTTCCATATCCTGTTGGGGGGGGCAGGGTGCTGTGAGGAAAGCAGCTTCTCCTCCTCCTCCTCCAAAGCTGTCTGCTCTGGTCCTGAGCCAGCTGCCCTCTCTTCTGGAACCACAGCAGCCCCTCGTGGGTGAAAGGTGTAATTGCAGCGCATCTCCAGTAGAATGTATTTTCTGCAGGCGGGGGAGAATCTTCAGGGGGACATGAATTCTGCACTTGCGCAGTAATGCAGAATTCCACCAGGAGTAAATTAACAGCAGGACAAAATCAAAATCTCTAGTCTAGACAAGGCCATATGGAGTTAGTTGAAGACCAAGATCTTCAAAAATAGGAGTCTAAAGTTAGGCATTCAAATCTGTGTTTAGACACTTGTCTGATTTTTTTTTTTTTTTTTTTTTTTTTTTTTTTTTCAAAAATGGCAAGCACCCAACAGCTCCTGTTGAAAATCAGGCAGGTGCTTGAACATAGTTTTCCTTAGAGTGACTGTGCACATCTGCATTCCACTGCAGATGTGTGCATCCAGTGTACTCAAGTTGGAGACTTTTGTCAGCAGTACAACTAGGTCGACCGTGTGCCTCAGTTCTTCTCCTGCTCTCAGGTGAGGGTATAAATGGGATGTGTCTGCCACCTACCTTTCAGTTCCTTCCCATGCCTGTGATGAGAGGTGGAGCCCCTGTAGCATTTGCTTCAGTTAGCCAGTGTCTCTAAAACTTTTAGCATATAGTTAGCAGTAGTTAGTAGTATAGTTAGTTAGAAAGTTTCAGTTTTTAGTAGCTAGCCTGGATGATTTTAGTGTAGAAAAAATTCCCAGGTTTTAAGCTGTATGCCACATGCAGGGCTGTCATCCTTGTCACAGGTAGGCGGAATTGCTGCTTGATTTGTCTTGGGGAGGGCCATGTGAGGGACAGATGCTCTATTGTACCTCCTTCCCCACCATAACTGAAAAATAGAGGGCTCACCTCATGAAAGAGGTGATGTGTCCGGCATTAGAATTGAGCTCTGGTTGTGCGGCCGGGGACTCAGAATCAGACAGAAATGACCCTCCAGCTCCTTCTGATTCAAAATGCAAGTCTAGTGACAAATGTCATGCTTCATCTTTCCTGTCAGCTTCCTCGAAACAATGCAGGCATTCTGATGCTGATGAACTTGAAGTCTTGGACTTCCCCAGAAAATTTCTGGGAAGGCCTCTAATACCAGTTTGAGATACACTCGTCCTGTCTGAGGCTGCACTTCTGACTTGGCACCTTCAGGGCTGTTGAGGCCCCGTATCTTTATCTGTGCTGGATTCTTAGTCCTCCTTTCACCCATTTCAGTCTTCCTTGGCTCCATCAGCACCATCCGCTTCACTGACATGCTTACCTGAGGTGCCTTCCACTGTGTAGGCCGCCTTGTCTTCTCGGAGTGTGTGTGGGGGTGGTCCTTTGTTTTCCATACTAGACTCTCCTCTGGTGCAACCAGTGTCAGCTCCCTAATGCACCTGGCACCCTTGGCTCCATCTGTTAGTCATCTCTCCGACCAATTAGGCTGGCACCAATCATTTTGTCTGCATTCCCTCCACCCTAACCCTTCCTTCCTTCGGACCTTAATGTGTCTCCTATACTTGGGTCATGTAGAACATCAAGGGGAACTGCTCCTCCATACTCTGAGGATGTTTGTTTGTTTTTTTCTTCCAACTCTGAAAGAGGAGCCTGTCTAATCCTCAAGGTTGTTTAGGTCATCTTACAGGTCTTGTTCTACTACAAGACCGCAAGGTCAGCACTGGTCTTCCTATAAGGAAATCCTAGCATGGGGTCTCCCACTGTGGATGGCTTAACTTGTGCAGAATCTTCCAGGACTTACTGGTCCAAGAGACTGTAGACCTCCATCACAGTCACACTCTAGGCGGAAGTCTCCTACTTCCTAACTGAGGAAAATTTCTGCTCGGTATCCTGCTACTAACCTTCAATCCACTGAACTGGACCTGTGGAGAAGGAGAAGGAATTAACAGAGGAGCCCTTAGATCTTCCTCCCCATGTTTTTCCATCTTCACCAGATAAGGGAATCACTTCAGAGTCCTGCCCTCCCCCGATCTCTTCCTGGAGGAATTCAAGTCTTTTGGGACCTCATGAAGAAGGTGGCCTCTTCTTTAGGGATGCAGGCAGAACTTGTGCAAGAGAATCCACATACTTTCCTAGATGTTTTACAGTCTCCTGCACCAGGAAGAGTTGTCCCATCACTGAAGTCTTACTACAGCTGGTGAAAACTCTCTAGCAGACTCTGGCCTTTATACCTCCTTTGGCAAAGCAAGTGAACAGATGATACAAAGTCCCTCCTGATTTTGACTGTTTCTTTATTCATCTAGTTGATGATTTTTTGGTGATCGCAGCTGCTAATGACTATTCCAGTCAATCTCACCCAATCACTCCCAAGGATAAGGAATTTAAGAAGCTGGAGTTATACATCCAAAAGGTTTATTCCACCATCACTCTTCAAATGAACCTCACTAACTCTCGGGCTCTTTTGTCAAAATATTATTTTAATAATTACTTTGCAATTTCCAAATTTGCTGACAGGTTGCCAGAGGAATATAAAGAACAGTTTCTAGCTCTGATTTCTGAGGAGCGTATTATAGCTTGTACATCCCTTCAGGCAGCCATGCCGCTGATACAGCTTTGTGTTCTGTAGCCACTGCAGTCATCATGCAGCATTCTTCCTGGCTGTGGCCTTCGGGCATTCCAGGGGAGCTTCAGAACACAATAGGGGACTTACCTTTGGAAGGTTCTGAACTGTTTTCTGCTGAATCAGATGACGCTGTATGCACACTGAAGGACTCTTGCATAATACTTTGTTCGTTAAGAGTTTATACTCTGGTTACAAAGAGGAAACGGTTTAGGCCCCAGTCTTACTCCAAACCCTATTTCCAACAGAAGTCACAATATGCCTCTAAGAGAAAGTCAAGATCTCTTTGATGTCTCCAACCATTTTCATCGGAAGGAGGCCCTTCTTACCAGACAGTTTCATCCTCCAAGCAGTCATTTTGACTTCTTGGTCAAGGACAACACACCAGCTATATTTGCTCCCTTTGGATCAGGCCTACCCTTCTTTCACTGTGCTTGGGAAAGCATCATATCAGAAAAGTGGGTGCTCAGTACAGTGAAGGAGGAATATATTATCCAATTTACCTGAGCCCCACCTCCCTCCATGCCTCCGTCTCTTCCCCACGCCCCATCCCTTTTCAGGGACACTTCTCCCGAGACTGTATTACTTCAAGAACTACAATCTCTTCTAGAATTGGGAGTGATAGAAGTTCCTCACCAACACAGAGGAAAAGGCTTCTATTCCTGGTATATGTGCACAGTCACTTAAAGGAGAAAAAAACATTTGCCTATATAGTAACTGTTCTTCAAGATCTGTTGAGCACATACATTCCATGACCCTCTCACATACTTTGGACATTACATACAGTGGTGTGAAGGAACAGAGAGGGGGGTGGCAGCCATACCCCTTTTATGCCCTCGCCTGATAGGACTAGTTGTCCAGTGGTACTGCTGGCAAAAGTCTCCAACTCAAGTGCATTGGGCACACTTATACCTGTAGTGGAATGTATTTGTGCACAATGCATCTCGAAGAACAACAGTTACTCTGCAGGTATGTAACAGTTTTATTTAGGATTTTAATTTGTGTCCTAATTTTGAAAATCTTGGTCTCTGTCTCGTAAATCATGTAGAGTAATCTGGAGTATAAATTTGCATCTCTCTGCCACCAACGAACTATGGTTAAACCCGTCTTATGAATGAATGTTGGGTGTGTTACGAATTACACCTGGTAGGTCACGCACACCAATGCTGCGAATTACACCTGGTAGGTCACGCACACCAATGCTGCGAATTACACCTGGTAGGTCACGCACACTAATGCTGCGAATTACACCTGGTAGGTCACACACAGTTCGAATCTAGGCTGAGGCACAGAAACAAAGTCCACAACTGCAGAGTTCCCAAAAACCACTAAGTTTATTACGCTTGAGCGTGGTGCCCCCCTGCTAGCCGGGGGGGACCCTGAATACAGATTATACAAAGGTTATATATTTTTTAGCAAAGCATGTTGCCCTCGTGCATCGGAAACCTTAGCCAATAAACAAACCCTTGTCTTATCTACCACCTATCCCTGCTTGATGCATTCCTCGTGCTATACCAGTATGTTAATTACACAGCATGGTCCTAAAGCCAGGCATCAGTAACTTTTATTATCAGAATGGGAGGCCTCACATCAAGGCCAAGAGACAGGGAGTTAGAGACTGACAAAAACTAGATACTGGGAGTCAAGGCAGGCTGGAGACGAGGAGGATTTTCACAGGGATTCAGTATCTAAGGATCACTCCTCCTGGTGTATGATGTGCTGGCATTTAAACAATGGTGGGCCCCAAACCAAAATGGACTCACATGTGCTAACTTTTCCTTAACAGGTGCATGAATTTGCCCACCTCCCTCCCCATGTGGACCTTTTTCCCTTGAAAAAAGAAAAGAGGGGATGGAGACATATTTTAGATCTAAGACTTTTAAGCAACTTTGTGAAAGCACAGAAGTTTGGGGTGCCTCTTGTAGGAATAAGAAAAGGAGTACTTGTGGCACCTTAGAGACTAACACATTTATTTGAGCATAAGCTTTTGTGAGCTACAGCTCACTTCATCGGATGCATTCTATCATTGGGTCCAGGGGATTGGTTTTCAGACCTTGACCTTCAGGATGCATATTTTCACATTGCAGTTCACTCCTCTCACAAGAGATGCCTTTGCTTTCTGGTCAGCCAGGACCACTTCCAATATCAGGTACTCGTATTCAGATTTTTCTCTGCTCTGAAAGTATTCTCAAAGGTTCTGGCAGTGGGCACTGCCTGTCTTAGTTGAAAGGCAATGATAATTTTACCATACCTTGATGACTGGCTATCAAGGACCAGTCTTACAAAGTTCGTTTTGCTGTAAAGATAGCCTTAGCCTTTTTCCTCAGGCTTGGTCTCCAGTTTATCAACAAAAAGTCCATGCTGACTTAGGGGCATCCTTAGATGCAGTATCAGCAAGATTTTACATCCCCACAGAAAGATTCATGACTATCATACCTCGTTGCAAAGATTCAGATAAGCCAGCAGACTTTGGCAAGAAACTGTCTACAACTCTTGGGACATATGGGAGCTTGTACAATTGTAACACATTATGCAAGGTTACACCTTTGCTGCTTCCAGGGGTGGCTCAGAACAGTTTATTCATGGAACAGAGTCTGGATAGGTTGATATCAGTCCATCATCAAGTATGAGACTTCCTCACTTGATGGAAGGACTCTCATAACATCTGTGTGGGTGTTCCCTTTATCCAACAATTACCATAACGACAGATGCATCTCTGTTGGGAGGAGGGCGCATCTAGGGACACATACCATTCAGGGAAGATGGTCTATTCAAGAAGTGCATTTGTACATCAACCCTTTGGAGCTGAGGGCAGCTAGGAATGCCTGTATTCACTTTCTTCCAGTTATCAGAAATAAATCTATCAAGATCATGACAGACAACATAGCTTGCATGTTTTACATCAATCCACAAGGGAGAGTGAGATCCTCTTCTCTTTGTGCAGAAGCAATAAAGCTCTGGAACTGTTGTATAGTCAGTCACATCCTCATTATGGCGACGTGTCTTCCAGACATACAAAACAGCAAAGTAGATGCTCTCAGCAGACTCTTTTCCCAAGATTACAAGTGAGAGTTGGATTCTTGGCCTCTGTCACATCTTTCTGGCCTTGGTGTTTCCAGAGTTGAGCCTTTTTGCCACTGCCACCAACAGGAAGTTGAGATAGTATTGTTCAAGAGGGGGGCTTGGCCTTCATTCACTGGGAAAATCTTTCCTCATTCCATGGATGAGGAGCCTTCTGTATGCATTTCGCCCAATGCTTCTAATATTAAAAGTGATGAACAAGATCAAGCAAGACAAGGTCATACTAATAGTTCCAATGTGCCCAAGACCATTCTGGTATCCTTACCTCGTTCACCTGGCTGTTTGTTGGGTAGTCAGTCTTCTGACCATTCCTCATCTCCTCTTTCAAGATGCTGGTCAGACCTTCCACCCCAATTTAGGAATTCTTCAGGGCTTGGCTACTTCATGGTTTGTAGAAATAGAAACTTCCTGTTCCACAGAGGTACAACAGGTGTTGTTAAACAGTAGGAAAGGATCCATGTGAAATATTTAGCTCCAAAAGTGGAAGAGATTGAACCATTGGTGTGACCAGCATTGCCTTTCCTCCATTCATTCTTCCCTCTTGGCTTTTCTTGACTGCTTTCTGAAATTGAAAGTCAGGATTATCTGTGAGTTTTATCAGAGTCCACTTGGTGGGAATGACTGTTATAGCCCAGTTGAGGGATTTTCTGTTTTCACTCATCCCATGACATTGAGGTTTATCAAGAGGTTGAGGAACCATTTCCCTCAGATTAAAGAATCCATTCCTGTATGGGATCTAAACTTGGTACTTTAGGTGTCCTATATGACCTCCCTTTGAACCAATGGCTCCCTGTTACTTCCTTAACCTTTCCATGAAGATAGTCGCCAAAAAGGCCATCACCTCTACCTAAAGAGTCATGGAATAGGGGGTCTAATAGTGCATTCCCCCCACTCCATTTACAGTATTTTTCAAGTATGAGGTTTTGTTACGTCCACATCTTAAATTCTTTCTTAAGGTGTTCTCTGAATTTCACATCAGCCTGGTCATCCATCTCCTAGTCTTCTTTTTTCTGAAACCGCATCAGACCAGGGAGGACATTGCAAGAGTGTTAGCCTTCTGTCTGGACAGAACCAAGCTGTTTTGGAAATCTCCCATCCTGTTCATATCAATTGTTGACAGAGCCAAAGGGACCACGGTTTCCACTGAGAGACTCGCCAGGTGGATTTCTATATGCATTATTTCTTGTTATGAATCTGCTGATATACAGTCTCCTCCTACCATGTATAGCCCATTCCACAAAATATCTATCTTTCTCTCTCTCTCTCTCTCTCTGTCATTACTCAAACATGTTCCTATTGTGGAGATTTTCAAGGCTGCAACTTGGACTTTGATACACACCATCGCCAATTATTACATGGTGGTCCATTCTTCTAGATCAGATACTACCCTTGGAAATCCAGTCTTGTCTTCGATCTTGAACTCAGCTCCAAAGCTCCCACCCCTGGCTGAGGGTACTGCTCGGTAGTCACATGAAGTTAAGCACCCAAAGGGGCAGTACTCGAAGGAGAGATTTACTTCATTCAATAACTGGAGTTCTTAGAGATGTGTCCCTATGGTTGCTCCACCACCTGTGCTGCCTCCCATCTATTTTGGAGTTTCCTCTAGGGACTTTGCAATGGAGAAGGAACTGAGGGTGGTTCGCCTGCACAGCCCTATATCACCTCAGTGCTGGCAATGAGGATGTGTACAGCAAGCACATGCACGGGCCAATGGGCCCTGCTACTGAAAATCTCCAATCAAATGCATGGATGCATGCACATCTGAAGTGAAGCACCTAGAGGGGAACACCTCTCAAAGAACTCCAGTTACTGCACAAGGTGAGTTAACCTCTTCTTCTGTGGTCTGTTTAGAAGTGTGCATATGCCAGACGGTGAAACTGATGAGGTTCATACCTGCTATAGTGTACAGACAGCACTGGAGATCTGTTCAGCTCCCAGAAAGAAAGAAGGGGTTGAAAAACTTTGTTTGGTCTGCTATCAGCAGGCTTCCCAAAAGTACCTGACCTATTAGTATGTGTTAGGGGTAGCCAACCGGCGGCTCTGGAGCTGCATGTGGTTCTTCAGAAGATAATATGCGGCTCCTGTTAGGAGCCAACTCTGTGGGGGGGAAATGGTGGGTGTTCAGCAGCCCTATCAGCCCTTCAGTGCCTCCTGTCTGCTGGCAGCCCCCCCCCCCCCATCAGTGCCTTCTGCTCCCTCCCCGTGCCTCCTGCCCTCCACGATCAGCTGTTTCGCAGCATTGAAGAGGCTCTGGGGGGGGAGGAGCGAGGATGCAGTGTCCATCCCCCCTATCTCCCCCAGCGCCACCTCCTTCCTCCATGCCTCCTGCCCGCTGTGATCAGCTGTTTTGCGGCTAACAGGAGGCTCTGGGAAGGGGAGGAAAGAGGACACGGCTCACCTGGGGAAGGGGGTGGAATGGGACAGAGGTGGGGCAGGGGCAGGAAGAGGTGGGGTGGGGGTAGGGATTTGGTGAAAGGAGTGGAGTGGGAGGCAGGGTTTGGGGCAGAGCCCATGCCTGTATCTCCTTGAATAAAGCACACAGTGACTAGCTGGTGTGGAAATTTTTAATGAAAATTTTTCTTACGCCATCTAACAATGGAAGGCAAGTGCAAATGGAAAATAAAGTACACAGATGAAAATCGAGGCTTCCAACAGGAGTGGGAGAATAAGTACTTTTTTGGTGAACGTACTGGTAAGACCGTGTGTCATCTTTGCCAGACGTGTGTATCTCAGTTCAAATCTTCAAACTTGCAGCGCCATTTTGCTTCTAGCCATGCATGTGTGGATCAAGAATTCCCACAAGGTTCTGAACTCTGCACTTTAAAACTGAAAACTTGGAAAAAGCAAACACGTGTAGAAGCCCAGTTCTTCACCAGATTTGCCAGCTGATCGCAGACTATAACGTTAGCCTCCTATTATGTGGCTGTCAAATAGCCCATGCAAAAAAGCCCTACTCTGAAGGCGAGTTTATAAAACCATGCCTTACTGATACGATTTCAATCCTGTCACCAGAGAATGAGAATCTAAGGAAGAAAATTCCTGGCCTACAGCTTTCATGCCACATAATAGAAAGCAGAATCTCCAACTTGAATAGTGACATCAAATCACAACTGCACTTGCAACTTCAGCAGTGTGAATATTTGAGCATCACTTTGGATGAGTCATGTGATGTACAGGATAAACCTCAATTATCAGTATTTTCCCGGACTGCGTCTGATGACTCTGTAAGGGAAAAACTCCTTGATATCATGCCACTAAAGGACAGAACTCGTGGATGAGATCTAAAGGAGGCATTGATGTTGTTAGTTGCGAAACACCACTTCCCTTTACAGAAGCTCACTGCCATTGCAATGGATGGGGCTCTGCCCATATGGGGATCTGTGAATGTATTAGTATGACGAGAGCTTTCCTGAACTTTAGACATTTCACTGTATTATTCTTCAGGAGCAATGGTATCTAAAAATCTCAAATTTGATCACATCATGAAACCTGTCTTGCACATTGTGAATTTCATTTGCTCAAATGCACTCAATCACAGACTATTTCAAACTCTAATTGAAGAACTGGATGAAGACAACTTCCTTGCTATTTGCCATTTCACTGCGCAGTTCGATGGCTCTCGAGAGGTAAAGTTGTTTCTTGTTTTTTTCGAGCTCCTGGAACCAGTCATATTGTTTATGGAGGAGAAGCACAGAATACACCCTGAGCTTACAGAAACTGGGTGGGTTCTAGATTTGGCATTTCTTGCAGACATGCTGCTGCATTTGGATAAGCTAAATGTAGACTTACAAGGAAAATTCCAGTTGCTGTCTGATCTAGTGCAAAGCGTATTTGTGTTCATGAACAAACTGCAGTTGTTTCACAGACAAATGGTTGAGGGAGCGCTGACACACTTTTTCCCTCAATGTAACAACTTCAAGCCAGATCAAAAGAGGATGCAGCAGAACCCCTAAAACGGAGCACAACTAGATATGCGAGCATGATTAAAGATCTTAAGGACACTTTTGAGGAAAGATTCCAAGATTTGCAGCGGAAAAGATCTCAAATCAGATTTCTGATTGACCCTTTTAGTACTGAAGCAGATTGTTTGGAGCCCCCTTTAGTCACTGATGAAGAAACATCCCGGAAGGAAATAATAAAACTTTTGGAAGATGGCAGATGGAAATCTGCTCAGAAGACAGAGGGGACCTTTAATTTCTGGAAATCTGTACCAAAGGATAAATACCCCAACATGAGAGGTGCAGCCCTAAAATTAATCTTGATGTTTACCTCGACCTATCTTTGTGAGTCTGTTTTCTCAACATTCAAACGTGAAATACAAACACTGATCCATTTTGACAGACAGCCACTTAAGAGAACTGCTGTGTATGAGCACAGGTGAACACAAACCAAACTTCAAGGGAATTGTTGAAAGCAGTGATTGCCAGAAGTCCCACTAAGTAAAAAGTTAAGACAAATTGTTATTGTTAACGATACATTATAAATGCATAATAAGTATACCTTATCAAATTATATGATTGTGCATATATATAGATATCTATGTACGTACGTATGTACGTTCCTCCTCTGCCTCGGTGGGTCCTGCGCTTATTGGCAGATTGCCTCAGAGATTCACGGCAGCCCTCAGTTTGGCCACTCTTGCTAGTGGCTCAAACCTGCTGTCCACTCAGCTAACCTCATCACTGGCCAGCATGGGGGAAATGGAGAACAATCCCTGCAATCTCTGTGTCCCACCTAGTGGGTCGGGGACAGGGCAGATCCCTTTCCAATTTAGATCTTCCCTTCTGGTGTTTCTCCCAGACCAGGTTAAACTCCTCCTGTGTCCGATCAGGGGATGGGGGGGGTACCCGGGCCCACCCTCTACACCGGGTTCCAGCCCAGGGCCCTGTGGATAGCAGCTGTCCACAATGTTCCCTGTATCAGCTGCGTGACAGCTACAACTCCCTGGGCTACTTCCCCATCGCCTCCCCCCAGCACCTTCTTTATCCTCACTGCAGGATCTTCCTCCTGAAGCCTGATCACTCTTGAACTCTTCACTCCTCCAGCAGCACACCTTCTCACTTCCTGCTCCTGGTGCGCCCCCCTACTAACTGATGGGAGGTCCTTTTTAAACCAGGTGTCCTGATTAGCCTGCCTGCCATAATTAATCTAGAAAGTTCTTAATTAGTTCCAGGTGTCTTGATTAGCTTGCCTGTCTTAATTGGTTCTAGCAGGTTCCTGATTGCTTTAGGGCAGCCCCTGCTCTGGTCACTCAGGGAACAGAAAACTGTTCATCCAGTGGCCTGTATATTTGCCTTCTACCAGACTCCAGTATCCCACTGGTCTGGGTCTGTCTCACGATATATAATCATTACATATTACTGTGGCTCTTCAGCAGTGTACATTGGTAAATTCTGGTTCTTTCTCAGGCTTGGGTTGGGCACCCCTGTTATATATGTACTCATGTGGCCCCTGTCAGCATATTATCAGAATGCCTCACAAACAGTTTAATCTCAACAACCCCTATGAGTAGGGAAACAGTCTCTCCATTTACAGAAACACAGATCAAGTGACTTGCCCATGGTCATAGTATGCTTGTGTAAGTAAATCCTTTTCCTCATTTCACATAAAATATTTGGTAGCCTAAGGCATTCTGCTCTTTTGCACACTCTTAGTCAGAGCTGCCGTGGCAGAAAACAAAAACAAAACAAATACCTTTCATATGCCAGTTCAGATTGAGGGCAGAGAAATACTGCTTAGCTGTCAGTTTTTAAAAAACATGTTTGAATATAGTACTGGTGAAAAGTGGTTCGACAACCTTCGAGACTGAAGTCTGGTAGCCCCAGAGCAGGTACATATCAGGCAGTGCAAGTTTGCCCACACTTCTTCCATTGTGCCTCAGTCCTGTTCTTCAGGGATAATTGCATAGGTCTGTTTCTCTGCTGTGTAATTGTTTGCTTCTTTGCAAGAATTGCCAGCAGGATTGCCTAGGTGTACTAGTTGTGATTTTGAATGTATACAACTTTGTTTGTTGAGATGAGTCATATTCTGTTTTCACATAGGCTACCAAATAGCCATCTGATAGCAGTAACTGCCAGTAGCATCCTTGTCTGGATTTGACTCATCTACCTACAGGTGAAGGGCTCTATAACCCATTGTCACGGAATAATGCCGAACTTCCTAGTGAGAGAGATCACAACTGCTTTTAGGAAATGAAAATCTAACTTTGCTTTGATGTAGCTAGCAGAGCACTCCCAAAAGGGTCCTATTCTCACTGCTTTGACTGCCAGCTCTGTTGTTCTGTCTTCTTTTCACTTTTAGATCTGAGGGCCATTTGTGTTTGCCTGTACGATATACACACTCCTTTCCAGAAGCATTACAGAAGTTTTATCGTGGTGAGTTCAGGTAGGATTCTATCATCTTTGTTTTTACAAAATATATTTCCTGAGGAAAGCATGTGTAATGATGGCAGTTGTACAAATAAGAGAATAAAATTTAATAAAATAAATGCATTAAATCGTGAACTGAATTTTGAGGCTTAACATCTTGAAGGATGACCATGAGCCGTGGAGAAGACATTGAACTGGGGTTCGGGAGACCTAGGTTCAGTTTCGAACTCTACCAGAAACTTATGATGTGCCCTTGGGCAAATCACTTAAACTCCCTATCTTGGTTCCCCATTTGTAAAATAATACTTCCGTCACAGGATTGTTGTGAAAATAAATTAATTAATGCTCGTGAGGCACTCAGTGCAACTATAGGGCCATATTCGTATCTAGAGGGATAGAAAGGTAACTAATTCCAACATTATACAAATTGCATAGTTAATCAAAGCTAATGTGAGGGTCTTGCAATTGTTAATAGAGTGGCTTAGGCACAAAGTAAAATGGGGGAAGCATTTTAGTGCTAATGTTAGCTTGTTAGCTATAGCTACTAGACACTTGTACAAGAACTGATGAGCAGGTAACTAAAACTAAGCATGATCTTATTGCAGTTTACATTAGAGGGCAAGCTCTAACTGTGGAATGAACAGTGCTATGAAACAGGATAAGAATTGTTCCCTTGTACATACCAAATTTGAGGCAGAAAAGGGACAAAAGGGACAAAATATTTGTGGAATTTTAATATACCCTAAAACATAATTTGTATGTTAATGTTTTTGCTCAAAAAGAAAAGGAGTACTTGTGGCACTTTAGAGGTGCCACAAAGTACCCCTTTTCTTTTTGCGAATACAGACTAACACGGCTGTTACTCTGAAACCTGAGTTTTTGCTCAAGAAATTTTACTAGTTATGAAAATAAATCTCATAGTTGCGATGTATTATTGTAATGCCTAGGAGGGCTAGACATAGAGCCTTTTGTACTAGGAACTTTACATGTTAATATTTGGTGCATTTTATTTACTGTCATAGACAAATTCAGTTTGTAGTTGGATTATAACGTAAACTAGATCTATGGCATGGCAGAGTTGACATGTAGCATCGTGACTGAAACAAACTAATATGGTCAGTTTATCAAGACTAGGTATGAATAACTAGATGATTCGATCTGCATGGGTAAATGGAGTATCACTTCAACACTGGTAATTCCAGTCGTACTCTGACCTGGTCTGTAGTGAGGAAGCTTTCTAAACTTTGCACCATTTTAAGTGGTTCAGTTCTACTGGTGTTAATATTGGAGTCCTGGTGTGGATGGCCTTCATGCTGCTGCAACAATTGATCAGACCTGGTCACAGCAATGTTTAGATGACCTGGTGTTAAAAAGTTATTGTAGCTTGTAGACTTGTATGCTAGTGCTCTGGTGGTGATGTTAACTCTGGAACTAAACCTATTGTGATGAGGCTTTAGCCTCTCCACAGGTAAGATTCCAGCTTGGCTTTTGTTATAAGCCCAATTTTGCCCTCTCCTGCAATCTAAAATCCTCCAAGTTGTTATACTAGGTCTTGTCTAAGAGAGAACTTTTCTATCAATTCTGAAGGAAATGGTACAAGAGATTCTTGAATTGTCACTCTAAAAATACAAGTGATTGCTGGAGTCCAATATCGCATTTAATATCTAAAAAGCTATTTTGGATCACCTCAGGAGGTGGCTTACATTTATTTTTTTAATTTTCTTTGTCTGAATCCTGTACCTGTTGGACCCATGGTAACTTAGACACATATCTTTACAAGTGGAATAGTGCCAGTAAGACTCCCGATCTGTCCTCCTCCCCCCCACACCTAGTCTGTCTCCTTACCCAGCCAGTCCAATACCCCACCCACTCGTTTAATCTCCTTGCCCAACTAGTCCCAGCCTCCACTTCCCACATCCCTTGGCTCCTAGTTCTAGTTTCTCTTCTCCGGTGCCAGTCTCACCAGACTTCATGTCTCAATCAACTCCTTTTCCTCACCCCTGATCTGGCTTCTGTCCTGTCTGCATTCGAATCAGGTGTCATGTTGCCTGGATGTCACGGTGGAGAGTGCGGGGATGGACGACACAGAAGAGAGGCTCCCTGCTCTCCCTTCCAGTGTATGGCCCTGGTCCAGAGCTGCCCTTAAAGACAGGGAAAGTCTGGCTTCGTCTTTGTAGCCGTGGGCTGGAGGGAGCATGTTCAATCTGATCAGAGCTAGGAGCTGTGAGAGGTTCAAGCACATTCAGTGAGGATGGAATCTTTGTGGATTTTAGGTGTTAAAGTATAACAAGTCTCCACTGATCATGTGTGACTTGCAGTTTTTCAGAAGCTTATAACTTGGCCAAATTTACATGGATTTTCATGGGGGACAGCAGAAGGCACATCCATGACAGAAAAGGATACCACGTGACAAATTCAGCGTTCCTTCTCCAAAACATGGGGGTATTAGAACCGCTCAAAGAAAAGGTTACTAGAATTTTTTTAACGTGGGCAAAACGTATTTTCCCCTAATCTCTCGCACAGAAACCTCTGAACAATTTTGGCTGGAAATTTCTCCCAAAATCCTACCGGAGGCAGACACCTGGCACGTAAAATTTCAGTCAGATGATTAGTTTATAAAGCAGGGTCTTGTAATGGGAAGTGTGGGGCAACCTTAATAGTGTGGTGCCACCAGCCCCACCTACAGTACATAGTTCAGTGGGATGGTATAAAGGTTCCATGAGCGCATTCACTTATGTGCTGTCGTGTATTTTTTCATGTATGAGTCCTTGAGACTGCTCAACTTGTTTGAGGAACAAAATAAAACAATAAAGGATTTTATTTCAATCTGTAGTCTCTTTTTTTAAGCCTATCCTTAGAGCCTTCTGAGTGAGGGATGTTGTGATTTGATAAGCAAATTGTTTGCTGCTAAATTGCCGTACCTAATTCTCATCACCACCAAGTGGGTGGCACTGTGTTTCAATTACCTGTTTGTAACTGCTTCAAATATTCAGGCTTTCTGCTCAAAACTGGAGAAGAAACTGCTGTAGTTTCTTCCAGGTAACATAGGAAAGAGTGAGGAGGAATTATTTCTTTTCTACTCTGGGGAATAGACAGAATGTTGCAGGAATTTGGGGGGGGGAAAAGGGAAGGACATGTAAGTAGCATTCTTCTTTGAGTGCTGGTCCCTATGTGTATTCCACTGTGGGTATGCCCAGACGTAGAGAATTTGTCAATCAGCATTTAACAAAACAGAAATGGATGTGAAATACATGTTTGTATCAGTTCTGTAATGAATTTGAATTATAATTGATAGATTTGGTGGTTGAAATTGGTAAGCTTTTTAAACTGACTTATGAATTTGGACGTCTCCTGCCTTTTTAAAAAAAAATTGCTCTATCTGATGAATGGTTTGACTGCTCCAACACTGGTACCAGTCTCTTTTCCTTTTCTAAGGTGGCAGTGGCGGCAACGAATTCGGATGTATCTTGAAGGAACTGGTATTAACCCTACCCCTGTAGATTTGCATGAACAGCAGTTAAGCCAGGAGCAGCACAGCAGGGCCCTCGTTAATGGAAGATTTCATGATCAAAGTAGGTTGAAGCTGATACTAATGAATGTAATCAACAAAACTTAGCAGTGATCACTTGAATGGTCAGTTGTGTAATAAAATAACTCAAATACTTTACTGATGAACTCTTTCTAAATGGACAACCTATTCTAAATTCTCAATTACTGAGGGACAGTCTTCACTCATTGATATATTTTGCTTTCCGCCACCAACTCTCTGAATAACATTTTTCATGAGTAGTGTACCCAAAGACTTGGATTCTAAATATCTAAACTGTATTCTTAAATTCATTCACCTAAATTTGGGTTATTGCTGATTATGCACTATATGCATCTTATAACTTTAAAAACAAACCTTGTATTTGTGGATAATCTAAGCACTGTACCCAGATGTACAAACACTCTTTTCTCAACCTGTATATTATATAATTTTAACATTAGCTTTAATAATTTGGGGGGGGAATGTAGTTATTATAGGCTTGTAAAATTGTCATAAATGTAGCAGCACAAGCTCATGGAGATGGGGTTTGGTCTGTTAGATCAGGACCCAAACTTGGAGCAGGGACTCTGTCTTAAGTGTTGAAATATGTCTACCTGTCACTATGTACGTGTGACCTTCTAAAATTGTTCATATATATTCGTTGACTGTCTATCTTAAAAATTTCATCACTGGTCTCTGGAAACTTGGCTAGATGGACCACTGCTACATTCCAGTATAGCTCTACCTGTTCATAGATTCTAAGGCCAGAAGGGACCACTGTGATCATCTAGTCTGACCTCCTGCATGATACAGTCCATAGAATTTCCCTGAAATATTTCCAGTTTGAAATAGAGCATATCTTTTAGGAAAATATCCGTTCTTGATTTAAAAATTGCCAGTGATAGAGAATTCATCACAACCCTAGGTAAGTTGTTCTAGTGGTTAATTACCCTAACTATGAAGAGAAGAATTCAGCTTGTCTGGTCATCCACTTGTCTTCTGACATGACACAGTCAAAACTTACTTTTCTCATTCTCAGATTCATATGTCCAAACTGGCTTTTCTCAACTTTCCTGGAAGAAGTCTGTCTGGGTAGAGACCAAGCCTGAAAAGTCTGTCAGAAAAATGAACTCTTCAGAAAAACTATGAACAACTGAATAGATATTAAGAATGTGAACTTATGCACTCTTAATTATAATCAGTTACTGCTTTTTTTAATGGATTAAGAAAATTTTGAGAATTCTGTTTTTAGAAATGTAATTTAAAACTCGCCCCACTAATTCATGTTTTAGTAACTATCATTTGCCCAATACCTGCAGAATCTGAAGTTTCTGGACCACATCTTTTGCCAGTGAGAGCACTAAATGAAGTCTTCATTGGAGAGTCTCTCTCATCCAGGTACACTTAACTTCTGCATCGTTAAACATTGAGGTGTGACACAGTCTGAATTTGTTTTCATTTAAATATCAATTTTATGAAAATTCAGCAGGTAATCTTTGTGTTTGCTGCCATATTTCTTTTCAGCCTATGAATATTAGACTTTCATCGGTTACAAAAATAGATATTTGCTAAGATGTGGGAGAACAGTTGAGTGACATACCTCTATTCCTGATCGTTGTCCTACCTCTCTAGCCAATCCTTCAGATCTGTTCTTCCTCTCCTTGTGCCTGTGGGGTCCCACAGGGCCTTGTCCTGGATTCCCTTGTTGCTTTATACCCTTCCTTTTGGTGGTTTCATGTTCTCACCTGCCTTCAATTGCCATTTTTATGATGACTTGATCTACCTGTCCATTCCTAACTTACTGAGATATGAGACTGGATAGAGATCTGTCCAACATCTCCTCCTAGATGTCTTGTCATAACGTTAACATGGTCAAAACCAAACTTCTGATCTTTATTTCCACAATCTCCATCACTAGCAACATTACCATTCTCCCTGTCATTCAAACGTTTGTGTCCTAGGAGAATGGTTTTGCAGGGGAAGGGAGTGAAAATTCAGACAATCAGTATCCAAAGCTTGGTGCTGCTTGCTCCAAGATATCTAATTACTTTTTGTCCCTAGGTTTAAAATTCTTGTTTCAGGCCTTTATCTCCCATTTCTGTTCTTCGAGTGCTTGCACATGTCCATTCCACTGTAGGTGTGTGCTTGCCTTGTGCACCATTATCAGATAATTTTTTTTCTCTCAACTGTACCTGTCGGGGCGACTCGAGCGCCCTCTGCCGCCTCACACCACTGCATGCTGGTATAAGAGGTTGGAGCTGCCCCGACTCCCCTCAGTTCCTTCTTACCACCAGTGACAGTTACCAGAGCGATCGTAGACTAGTTATCGTAAATGCTTTCCTCGCTCCTTTGTACAGATATACCCTCTTGTTGTTAGGAATTAGTTAAGTTAGTTTTAGCTGTTTTTACTGATAGGTCTTTTGGACTAAGTTTTTTTTTTTCATTTTTCGGTACCGGGTTGGGTGCCAGAATGATGCTTTGCTCACCGGGGACTGTCCTGCTGCACTTGCGCTAAACCCCTGTCAGTCAGTTACCCACACCTGGCCTGTTTAGAGTGTTTGGGAGAATCCCCTATCAGTGAAAAATGTCACACCTTTAAGGGATTTAAGCTCTGCTCAAGAACAGAGTGGAGAGGCTCAAGTGTCTACTCATGGAGGCAGCGCTTCAGCCCAGATCAGACTCATTACGCAGGGAGAGTGCCCCAAGCTTGTCGGCCTCGGTGTAGCGTGCACCAGAGATGTCTGTGGCTCCACAGTCCCACTCATTGGTACTGAAGAAAAGAATTAGACCTTCCTCAGACTCAGTACTGTGTTCTGTTGTTTTGGTTCCTAAGCCTAGTAAAGGCAGAGACTCTAAGAAACATGCTGTGAAGAGTCTTTTGCAGGAGCAACCTTCAGCTTTAAAGAAGGGATTGCTACTTCCAGAGCCTGTGCCAGCTCCATTGGGGGCATCCCCTGAAAGGTGTCTGAGACAGAGCCATCAGCCACTTCTGCTCCCAAGCTCTCTGGAGGTGTATTCAGCCACGAGAAACTTACTTAGCCTCTCAATACCAGTATCCCCGGCAATGCAAAAGATTCACAAAGATCTCTTTGAGCTAGAATGTGTTTTAATTAAAACAATCTTTAGATAGGTTTTTTTTCCTCTAAGCATTTTATCAAAAAGATCCCATTTAAATAAAAAAAAAAAATCATTGATTTTTATCCACCCTGGTGACCGTTGCCAGGGTGGCTCTGCCAACTAAGAAAGCCATTATGAAGTTAGTCAAGGTGCTATGGCAGTTGCTGTCCTCCTTACCTCCTGTAGCAAAGCGAGCTGAAAGGAGGTACTATGTCCCCTTTAAGGGATATGAATATTTGTATTCCTCCCCTCCCCTTGGTTCCTTTGTGGTGACAGTTGCTAATGAGTGAGAGGGGTAAGTTCACCAAGCATTGATGCTGAAAGGCAAAGAAGTGAATAGGCTGGACTTGTATGGACACAAGCTTTATTCTGCAGGGAGTGTACAACTCAGGATTGCAAACCAACAGGCACTCCTGAGCTGCTATGACTTCACCCTCTGGGAGAACATTATAAAATTTAAAGACAAACTGCCAAAGGACTGTAAGTAAGAGTTTGCAGTAATGGTAGATGAGGGCAATCTGATTTCCAGAATTGTTCTCCAGGACAGTTTGGATGGTGCAGATGTGACAGCTTGAATCATGGCATCAGCTATTACCATGAGAAGATGTTAATGGTTACAGTCCTCTGGTCTCCCCCTGGAAGTCCAGCAGACCATTCAGGACCTCCTTTTCGAAGGTCCCTCTTTGTTTTCATATAAGATGGATGATAGGCTTCATAGCCTAAAAGGTTCCAGAGCAACACTAAAATCTCTTGGGATCGCTATTGTTACAAGAGAGGAAACAGTTCCATCCTCAGCAACCATATAGACATCATGATCTTCTCCCCAGTCTCAAGATCCACTGAGGAGAAAGGGCAGGAGTTAGAGGAAGTGTCTTCCACTGCCCTCCACTCCTTCTTTGAGTAGTGTCCCTATGGGTGCTCCACTTTAGGTGTCTGTGTGCCCCTGCACCTCTAATCGGAGATTTTTGGTAGCAGTGTCCCATTGAGCCCACGCATGTGCTCTCCCTCCCTTGTGGTCTGCCTCAAGGCTCTTTAGCACTGCACGGGTGAACCCCCCTCACTTCCTTCTCTACCACCTTTGGCCTCTGACTGAACTAGCAGTTGTCCCTTCCTTATCTGTGTCATTAGCATAAGTAGTGTTTGTTTTGTTACATTTGTTCTCCCTAAAAGTACTCAAGCTAGTGTTTTTTGTTTTGTTTTGTTTTTATTTTATTTTATTTTATTCCTTTTGGTTTAAAAAGAAAAGAGAAAAAGGAAAAGAACTTCTTTGCTTCCCTGTCGGGGGGCATCCAGCCCCCCTCCCCCCCCCCCAGGCATCTAGTAGACTCCTAATTATTTCTTTTTCAGTTTAAAAAAAAAAAAAAAAAAGTAAAGACAGTGTTCTTCTGCATATTCCTCCCTGCTAGAGGATGACAACCCCCTGCCCAGGGGCTTGCCTGGCTCTTTCTGCTCCAAGCCCTGCCTCTCCTGCCAGGAGTCAGTTCCTGTAATGGCCAGACACTCACTGTGCTTGGGAGACCCTCACAGAAGTGCTTTATCTGCCACACTTAAAACTGCAGCCTCACAGGAGCTGGGAGCTGAAGTCAAAATTCCTCCATATAGAGAAAACACTTTCGGGACTCCGGTGGGTGTTGACCCTGGGTCATCCCCGGAGCCTTCACTTCAAAAGGGGTCGAGTGGTGGGGGGGGAGAGAGAGAAGAAGCCACCAGCAGACTCCCCCCGGAAAGGCTCTTCCGAGCAACTGGCCAGCCAGAGGGGTGTTCTCTAGTGCAGCCATGCCATCTCTGTAGCACAATACCAGCAGAGGAACCTCCTGCTGTGAGCTCAGCTGCCCCATGATTGGCACCGAAGCTCTGGAAGTTGAAACCTCAGAAGGGGCTTCCTGCTGTGAGCTCTGCTCTTGACACCAACAAGGGGCTTCTGTAAGCTCTGTGTTGCTCTGAGTTCTACTCTGGGCAACTACTGCACCAAGAGGGCACAGTTACTATACTATCTCTAAAAGAGCGACACAGAAAAGCCCTGCTGTCAGCTCTGCTTCAGCACAAAGACACCAGAGACTTCCACCATCATGCTCTGAGGCAACAGTACAGTCCCCTAGGGAGAGGGGGACTGTAACACATCTTGAAGAACAACAGTTATAGAAATGTAGGTAACTGTTTTTTATTATAATCTTTTCCTCTATCTTTCCTGACACCTAGGTTTGACCCTCTTCAGACTAGAAAATCCAGCTGATAGGATCCTCTTTCTTACTCATACATTTGACATTGTTCCCTCCTCTTAGAATTCCTATCTCCCCCTCATCCCTGTATCCGTTTTAAACTTCTTGTCCTTGCCTGGCATAAGTTTGCCTCTCTCTATGTGCCCTCATTTATTTGCATTGCCCTATCCCTTGCATGCTACCATGCTAACCTCAACATGCTCTTTGTTCACTTCTCCCACACTGCTTCCTATTCCTCCATGAATATCCTTTCTGAGCAAGTCCACAGGGCTGTTGCTTTTTCCACATTCAAATCCCTCCTGGAGACCTACCTGTGATACCCAATCAACTGATCATGGCAGTGTTGTGGGATGGGCAGTTAAAACATTATCATAAATCATGATCTGATCAGTTACCACGTGGTCACTTTACTTCTATCTGTAATTTTTTACCTTTAGAGTGTAACGTCTTGTGTTTGTACAGTGCCTAGGACATTGGTACTGCTGAAAACAGTATAAATATTTCATGAGTGCTTCCTCTTCCATCTGAACCGCAACCACAGACTGGCTTTAGGAACTTGATTCAAAGCGTGAAATGTTTTGCATTCTATAATTTTGAAACCTACTTCCACATGAGATTCTAAAAAAGTTTCCTCATCACAGTCTCTGTATAATCTTGATAGCTATAGGCACACACAGACACATCCCAATACTTTTCAGGCACCTTTTTAAAAAATAGTACTTTTGCTCATTGACTATACATTACGTAGAAAACACTCTTTGGTTCCGTTGTATTCCACAAACACAGTTGCACGTGGTCTCCCTTTAGGAACATGTCCTGAATCAAAGATTCTTATAGCAAAGATAGTGTGACTAGGATTGACTATTTTCTGTACATTATATTGTAATCCTATTAGTAATACTGATATTTATGCAGTGCTTGGAAGATCATTTAGAGATTATGCCTAGATGCCGCAGGGATGGTTGCTTTACACATACCTAGAAAGACAAATATACAAGTGCTTATTTAATCTTTTGTCGCAGTAACAGTGGAAAGAACCTACTAGGAAAGGCTTTAAAGTTCCCTACAAGAGCTTACTCAGCAGGTCAGTAAAGAAAATGAGTAATGACATTGGAATAATTGTCTATTCTAAACTTGCTTTGAGGTGCTTGTCACGTCTTTGACAAGTTAGTCCACTTTATCTGTGCTCCATTTCTTAATAACTTGGTTTCAATTTCCTCCATCTTTCTATGTTGAGTTCTTCAAAAATGTGCTCATCCAAAGCTCTGGGTTCATGTACAAAAATGAAGCCAGTTAGGACCAATTTTCAAGGTATAGTTTTCCCAGCCTATCTAGGTAGGAGCTTTCGTCATCCACACAGCTTACTTTCTAATAAGAGCTTTTGAAGTGTGACTCAAATGTTACTATGATTGTGTGCTGCTGACATACTCTGTTTATCAGGAAGCTAGATTGCATGATCTAGATTGGATTTTATAAACTAACTCTCATATTTCAGCAGCTCTAGCCAGGGAAGTTTGAGACTTAAAGAAAAATGCCACTCTCAGTGTAGCTTAGCAGATGTACCATAATGCATTGCACAGAAAAATGATTACTTTCCAAGACGGTCATGTAACAAGACTACTACTTTACTACATTTATAGTTTAGAAGGAATTTGTATAGAGCAGAAACAAAGCTTGGTGATTTTACTTAAGTCAAAGCTCTTTGAAGAATCCAACTGTATTTATAACTTGCTATTGAAGTGATCACAAATTCAGTTTGAAGCTTTGCTCTTACTTACTGGCATTAGAATTTTTTTGTTCATTGGAATTTCCTACCAATTTGAGTTTTCTGATGTAATCTGGTAACATGAGACCAAATGACGGTATTAGCATAGTTTATGCAGTAGTTCAAGAACTGTACAAGTAGAGATAGTTGCATATGTAATTTCATTTCTGAAAGCACAGAAATCCCAGCTGTACACAAGGTTGTGACCAGTATATAAACTATAAAGAATTTCTCACTTGCACAGAATGCAATATGAATGGTATCAACAGTTGAAGAATCTGCTTAGAAAAGCTCATGTTGAAATATGGAAAATACTAGTATCTTCAGAACATGTCATAAGCTATTTTGTGGTAGAAACACAATGTTTAAATTTAACATTTATGTTGATTGGACAACTTTGAAAGGTTACCAAAATAGTTTAACTTTGTGATTTCCTGCAGGTAACACAATGCAAATTATTTTTTATGCTAGAAAAGTAGTTTACTTAATAAAACTGTCATGAGACGACAAAGCAATACTTACCTCCATATCAAAAGTTACTGTACAAAACTCTATTGTGAAATTGTCAGCCATATATGAAACCGGTCCTTCTAGATTTATACATGCCTGATATAGGGCTATGTGTTCTGTCTTATTCAGGGTGAACTATAAGTCCTGCAAACCCAGTTTTAAATTCTCGCTTCATAGGGCCTCCTACTATGAGGTATCAGTTGATGATGGTCCATGGGAAAAGCAGAAGAGTTCAGGGCTCAATGTATGCACTGGAACAGGATCAAAAGCCTGGTAAGTTAGTTTTACAATTTTAATATTAAAGTACTAAATGTTTCTCATCTGAAACAAATTTTGAATGACTTAAAGTTTGTAAAACTGTGTTTTCTGATATGCTCATTTTCTTTAGCTTCTAATGCATCGGGTCAATTATTTTGAGCAATATATAAGTTACCATAAACAAGTTTCTATCTGATGAATAACTAATGCATAATTTAAAAGAAAAATTGTTGACCAATATGTGCTCAGTTTTTCTGCCTATCATGGCTCTCGTGGCTGGGAATGGCAGACAGACAACCACATGATGTAAAGGGAAAGTCTTGGAGGATCTGGAGAGTGAAAACTACATTGGGGACACAGGTTGTAGTCAGGAGAATGTGAGGGGGAAGCCACCTGGAGGTGAGAGTTGGCCTAGTGGGGATGGGAAAGAGCCAGCCTCTGTTGGATTTGCAGAGTCCACCAAATTTCATGTCACTCATTGCAGTGTAGCCCGTGTGTTTTTATATTAAATTGTTGGTTCACACTGGCCAGACATTTTTGCAGTTTTCATTGTGCTGTAGACTATTGTATTGGAAAATACATAATTTCAGGTGGTAGTTGTTGAGGATGAGCATGGAGGGCTTGGCAGCCAGGCAGGGCGAGCCGCTACAGTGTTTGGCAGCTGGGAATGTACATTAGGCAGATGATTCTGGATGGGTGATGGCAGATGGATAGCAATAAAATAGTTGTCACTTAAAGACAACTCAATTTCAAAGTTAAAAATCCAGTGAGATGAATGGGGCAGGTCACATGGATGCTTCCTGCACACAAGAAGACAACACTGCACTATTCCTATTTTCATGACTATCTTCACAATCTTAAGTGTTAGAAACATCAACTTTTAAAATGAATCTGGAGCATAGGATGGCAAGGGTTGAAGTTTATAGCAGATTCTGTGGCTTTTGTTCCAGTAGTGCCCAAATCCTAACTGGGCTTTTTTCTTCCTTTGGTTCAACAGCTAAAAAGAATGAGAACTTGAATCTTCCTTTGAGCAGGAATTTAATACAGGATCAAGGCCTTGTGCTACTGTACTGTGTAAAAACATAGTAAAAGACAGAGCCTTCTAATTTAATATAAAACATAATGGGCCTGATTTTCATTTACACAAAGACTATTTTACTTTGGTGGTATAAAAGGGCCTTAAAGCATAAATATATATTTGTTTGAGTGGTGGAAAGCCTGCCTCAATGAGAATCCGGCCCACTGGGTCTTCTATTAAATTGGAAGACCTAATGGTCCTGATTCTAATTTACGCTCAGGCACCTTTACATTACTCAAGCATAAATATATTCCATTTTGAGTCCCTTTGGAAGTGTAAAAGTAATGGAAAGAAGTCTTTTGTATATGACAATCGGGTTCAATTAGGGTTGCCAGTTTTGGCTGGACATATTCCTGGAGGTTTCATCACAACGGTCTTTAATTAAAGATTAATCTTTCGTTCCTGGAGATTCTAGGACAATCCTGGAGGGTTGGCAACCCTACGTCCAATAAGTAGGTGGAAGAATGAGGGTATGAGATATGCACATAGACTAACTGTGCTCAATTTGCAGGTTTTGAGTTGATTTTCTTTTAGATATAAAGAAAACAATTGCCAGCTATTGCTTGGTGGATCTAAGGATGGTGACAGAGGCAGAATTAAGTTTATATAACTTTATTTATGTCTTTCCAAAATGTAGATGATTTTTAATCCAACAGTTGTGTTAAGGCATTTTCTGAAATGGTTATCATCTTTACTAAACTTTGATTACAAACATTTTTTTCTGCTCGATAATTTTGAAATCTTTATGGAAGAGATTTTGTCAGCTCGTGTTACTCACCAAACACTATCTTTACTTCCGTGTTTAGGTCCTATAATATTAACAAGGTGGCTACCCAGGCTGTTGAAGAGATCCTTAAGATTGGTGAGTTGACAGCACGCACAGCATTACATGTTAATTTTATCTGAAGATGATCATGTCTAATTGGGTCCTTTTCTTCCTTTGGTTCAACAGCTAAAAAGCATGAGAGCTTGAATCTTCCTTTGAGCAGGGAACTAATACAGAAAGGTTAGTGAAAATAACATTTTTAGTAGTTTTATAGCATTTTTTAAATAATTCATATTTATTGTATTCTATTACTTAACAATTACAGCACTTAAAAGTGCTTCATTACGCTAAAGATTAGTTTTTCCTTAAGAGAAAGCACATTTAATTAAATGTACCATATGATCTGCAATTCAAGAATCTTTATACTTTAATGTGTAACAGGCATAAATATTTTGGTAGAGAATTTCAGATCTTTACAATTGAGAACTGATACTTGGAATAATGGTTCTGAATTGAGAGAGCCAGTCAGTGGTTAGTCATGCAGTGGAACTATAATGACTCCTCCTGTAAAGATGTATCCTTTTAATTTTAACTGGGTACTTCTAAAAATCATAAATGCTTTCTAAACAGTTTTATAGTGGAACTGTTTCCTCTGCTTGAAATGTGAAACCTTGAGAATGACTAACTCCTCTAGAGAAAGTGATGGTCCAATTTCTGTATTTACAGTAACAAATGAATATAATGACTCCCTGCTGTATAGTCCAGAAGAACCAAAGATGTTTTTCAGTATTCGAGAGCCTATTGCAAACCGGGTTTTTTCAAGTAGTCTGCAGCGTGGGTTCTTTTCAAAGTAAGTATTGCCTATAAATGTAATTGAACACTTAGCATTTAACTGATATGTAGAATAAAATAGGTAGCCTGAGAGCTTGTCTTAAATGTGCTTGATACTCAAGTTTTTGTGTCCATACTCAGTGGGAAGCAAGTGTCCTCCTTTCTCTTAGATGCTTTCAGGACTAATAGTGCAGACCAAGGAAAGAATTTCACTTCATCTGAATAGATCACATGAGATGGACAAAAATATAAACAATATTAAAGTGAACAAAACCATGGAGTTTACTCAAAGTGCTGAGGTCTGAATGTGATCGAGGCCCCCAAAAAATAATAGTATAGGAAAACTATTAAAGCAGGAAGCTTTTGATATGGGATGTGTTCTTAACAGTGTTCACCACCATTTGCATATTTTGTATTGGAGACATTCTATTTGAGTATAAATTTACACTAGGTTTGTTTGGTAGAAAGTTAAAGATGGGACAGTGGAGAGGTAAAATGCTGGATAATCTCATTCCAATTTAATAGATTAAGCCTTGAAATTCCACACACACACCCCTACATCCCCACTAAGATTGCTTTGTTTCTGTGAAATTCTTTCCAAAAGTCACATCACAGTCACCCTCACTAAAGGAGGTGAGTCACTGTTTCTTTTCTCCCAGCAATGGACACTGTTCATACAGCCTTTAAAACTGACTCTGCCGCCTCCTTCTCCCCATTCCTCTCTGCGCACCAGTGCCCCCTTGCAAAGGAATGGCTGATCCTGTCTTTTTGTGGGCTAGTTAGAAACTCCTTTTCTTAGGAAGTTGGACAGAACCCTTGCCTAATGGGAACTATGTAGTAGAATGAGACTTTGCTTGCAGGAAATGCATGGGTGGTAGCGGAACATAAGGGTCTATAAAATGTCATCCTCATCCCCATGAAAATATTGAAGCTTTTAATATGACAGGTCTTCCTCAAACTGTCCAGATTAAGGCTACGCCCACACTGCCCAGTTTACAGCAGCACAGCTGTGCCTCTGCTGTTTATCGGCAGGAGAGAGCTGTCCATACTGGCGCTTTTTGTCGGTAAAACTGTTGTCGCTCAGGGGTCTTTTTTTTTTTCATACCCCGAGCGACAAAAGCTTTACCAATGAAAAGTGGTGAACTCTACCCCTGCAACAGCAGTCCACCCAGGCCAGAGATTGGTAGCATTGTTTCTGAGGGTGGTGCTTTGGAACGTTTAAGGAGTTCCCATTTTCGTACCAGAAAAGATTGACAGGGACCTATTCCTTCCATCAGAGGCAGGGGGCAGGACATTTGACTGTACCTCAAAAGTAAGAGGATAATCAAGTAGAAATATAAAAGCTATGTTTAAATTAACCTTTTTTGAGATCACATGAAGACCAGGATTGGTCTTTGGCTTTACTGGAGCTTTTTTCCTACTTTAAGCATGGTTGGAAGAAGGTGTCTGTTTCTGAAGGCTTTTGGCCTGAAGTTTAGGTTATACTGAACTATTGTAATACTTGAATATATTTATGTTATAAGATATGAGCCGTGATAAACAGAAATTAATGACATTCATTGGTTGTCATTAGAAAAATGATATTTTTCTGAATATTTATCTGAAATCATCCACTCAGTGTGCAGCGGCAGTCAAAAAAAAGTGAACAGAATGTTGGGAGTCATTGAGAAAGGGATAGATAATAAGACAGAAAATATATTTCCGCTATATAAATCCATGGTATGCCCACACCTTGAATACTGCGTACAGATGTGGTCGCCCCATCTGAAAAAAGATATACTGGAATTGGAAAAGGTTCAGAAAAGGGCAACAAAAATGATTAGGGGTATAGAACAGATTCCGAATGAGGAGAGATTAATAAGACAGGGACTTTTCAGCTTGGAAAAGAGATGACTAAGGGGGGATCTGATTGAGATCTATGAAATCATGACTGGTGTAGAGAAAGTAAATAAGGAAGTGTTATTTACTCCTCATAATAAAAGAGCAAGGGGCCACCAAATGAAATTAATAGGTAGCAGGTTTAAATCTAACACAAAAATATTTTTTCACGCAACACACGGTCAACCTCTGGAACTCCTTGCCAGAGGGTGTTGTGAAAGCTAATACTATAACGGGGTTCAAAAGGGAGATAGGTCCATCAATGGTATCCCTAGCCTCTGTTTGCCAGAAGCTGGGATTGGGTTATGGCATGGACCACTTGATGCTAACCTGTCTGTTCATTCCCTTTGGGGCACCTGCCATTGGCCACTGTCAGAGGACAAGATACTGGGCTTGATGGACTTTTGGTCTGACCCAGTATGGCCGTTCTTATGTTATATTAATTCATTCTTCTAAATGGTTGCATTGTACTTCTTATTACAGATGGCAAAGTTCTGAGTTCTAGATAATGTACAATAGAGCAGTGTTTCAAAATAGTTTTTACTACATGCGGATTGTGCATGGGGGTCAAAACTAGATGAAGACGATCTGGGGTGCTAGTTATACCCCAGCACAAGGCCCCCTGAAGCCCTCTTTTCTTATTGTGGTCCTGTCCCCCCATCTGAAGTGATGGTGATGGAGAGGCTGTGGCAGTCGCCCCATTAACATCCCCCAGGAGTGGCAGCAGGAGCCTCCCTCTCCCTGGGAGCAGCAGGGGTAAGGGCCAGTAGGAACTTAGTAGTGGGGGTGAGTCTGCATGGGTGTGTGGGCTGGGCTTGCTGCATTCTTCTGTCACACTCACATTCCAGTTTCTGGGGGTGATACATAGGCCAGTTCACACCTCTCGGAGCTATTGTTTCAGACTTTCTGCATTCTCAGGCAGACATCACTGCATCAGGTATACTTGAGTCCCATTTTCCTTGTGACGGTAAGGATAGAAACTTTCCTTTTTTTTAAATGAACATTTACATTCTGACTTTATTGTGTTGGATCTGGGACCAGGGCTTGCGACTATAGTGCTCATCTCTGCCTTAATCCATCGCTGCTCACAGAAGTCTCCCATATGCGTAAGTGTAGATTTATGGCTTTAGGATTCTTCTTGCTTTAATTGCTGTCCCATTTTTGGTCAGTGTGACATTTTTGAAAACTTATTTTTTATTTATACCACTCTCACTTTCTACACATTCTGAAGGATAAACCCCAACAGTTGAATTCCTTTTCATTTTAAAGGTAAGTTAACTGGAAGAATATGATAGTGGCAATGTCTGTTGGTGTTTTGTTCAGTATTAGAAGAGGGTGCTTCTAGAAAATTTATAGGTAAAGTTTTAGCTTAAAATACATGTAGTCAAACTCATTTAATATTGACAGTAATCAGCCAGTTCTACATAAGGGATTTTCCAATAAGCAATATCACTTTCAAGCTTGCAGTTCTTTAGTGGTAAAAGGCAAAATCATTCCCATCTGCCCACATCTGTTTTGCATACAGTGAAGAATGTTTAAACCTTTCACCTTGTTCGAAAATCACTAGTGCTGCTGATTAGAAATACTGAAATTGCTTGTGCGGTATGCAATGATGAATTGATGCTCATGACTTTAATTGGACATCAAATAGGTAGCATTGTGCTGAACTGGTTTCTTACAAAACTACACGGAACATAAATCTTCCATTAAGCAAGTCAGTATTAAATGGGTTTAATTGTAGCTTCCTTTCAAAACTTAACTGAGCAACAGCATTCTCATTATTTGATCAGTCGCACTATGTAGGCTGTCTTCCTTTTCTAGCAGACAATATAATTCTGGCTGGATGGCATTTGGATGGCTACTTTCATCCTTCATGTAGATTCCTTCCCTCTCCTAAGCAAAGTGCTAATACTGTAAATTTCTTACTGTTTAGTACAGTTTGAAGTTCGTTTGAAAAGATGCTTAAAGGATAGTGCATTCTTTCAGTGGGATTCTATATGGATGGAGACAGGGAGGATTGATTTAAATAATTGATTTAATTGAATAATTGATATAAATAATTGATTTTTAACCTTGTTTTGCATTTGTAGTTAAGTTATTTTCTTCAAGTGTAGTTGATTCTTCTTTGAGTGATTGCTCATATGTATTCCACAATAGGTGTGTATGCTCACCATGTGCACTGGTGCCGGAAGTTTTTCCCCTAGCAGTACCCATAGGGGAGCGCCCCTAGCGACCCCTGGAGTGGCACCTCCATGGCGTGGTATAAGGGGCACTGCGCGGTCCCCGCACCCTCAGTTCCTTCTTGCTGCCAGTGAAGGTGCGTCAGGACTGCTCTGCTCCAGCTTTGCTGTAGCTCGTCCCCAGTACTACTTGTTTGTTCAGTGTTGGTACCTGTAGGTAGTTATTTAGTCTAGTTTAGCCAAAGCGCCTGAGCACATCCCGGGTTTTAAGTTGTGTGACACTTGTAGGCAATCTATGCCAGTGAGTGATCCACATGCGGACTGTTTACACTGTTTGGGGGGAACCCATCTCAGCGATCACTGCATGATTTGCAAGTCATTTAAGCCTTGGACCAAGAGAGAAAGGGACATTAGGTTCCAGGCTATTCTTATGGAGTCGGCGCTGACCCTGGCTCCGGCGCACTGCTCCAAGTTGGCACCGGGTACCGCGGTGTTGGTGCGTGGTGACCCATCAACTAACTGGCACCACTCCCTGTCCGTGGGACTCTCCAAGAAGCCTAGGAAGAGGCTTTCCTCGCCGCAGCACCAGAATAAACCTGGGACAGGGGCTAGACCCATGTCGGGCAGTCCTCAGTCCCAACTGGCCCCTAGACCTCTGACTCAAGTCGAGTGGAGTAGCCTGGCCCATTCGGAGCAGGCCTCCCCAGATGTCCTCCACACTGGAGGCCCTGCAAGCGGCCCGGGATGTTATGTCCATGCCGGTACCAGGAGCACCACTGGTGTCGGCCCCGCACTCCAGAGGCAAGCTGCCACTGGGATCTCCACAGTCGCCCCTGGCTCAGTACCAGTCTTGGACGAAGGAACGTTCCAGATGCCATTCGCCACCCAGCGACCGTTCAGGGCAGAGTCCATGTGGATTGCCCTCAACTTCCATCAGCCTGTCTGGCTGGGTTCCATCCGATCAGGACTCTCCGCACCACTCTGCCTCGAGAAGCGAATACCAGCAGGACCGAGGCAGACAACGCCATAGGTCCTCACCTACGAAGGGCTATCGCAGCCTGTCACGGCACGGGCGTCGTTCCCGTTCGTCATCCTGCTCCAGGACCCCGCCTCGGCACTGCCTCTGCAGTCCCGGGCGTCGATTGCCGGCGTCTCGCCATTGTGGGTCCGCCTGTTGGAGTCAATCGCAGTTTACTGATGGTACTGGTCCTCCATGTTGGGATCATGGTCCCATGGTCAGCACCGCTCCCGGCTCTGCCACTCCTCCCGGTCCAGGGACAGCAGCGGGTCATATGTCAGCCCGGCCTCCCTTTGTAGTCGTCCATCGATGGGCCAAGCCAGCCAGACCGAGCAGCTGGCTCCCCTGGTGCTGCAGCAGGTGCAGTGGCACCGGGCCCTGTGGTCGGCCCAATGGTACCAGTGGGCGCTGTGGCCCCCGACGCAGCCCCCGGTGGGGGCTTGCTCGGTGGCCGGAGCCTCGGAAGGACTATCGGCCTCCCTCTCCAGACCCCCGAGGAAGGAGTTGGTGGGACGTACATCCTTGGGACCGTGCCTGGAGAGCTACTATGTGTTGGACCCTCCGGTGCCAGTGGACACACACAGTACCGCACCGGCCTCCTCACCCTCCCCAGATGAGGCGATTACAGCCCCTTCTCCCTCCATCCCACAGGAGGACTTTAGGGCCCACCAAGAACTCTTTAAAAGGGTGGCATCGAGCCTCCACCTCCAAGCGGAGGAGATGGAGGAGCCCTTGGGCTCCCTGGTTAACGTGCTGTCCTCCTTGGCACTGGGCGGGGTGGCCTTGCCTCTCCACAAAGGGGTGGCAAAAATTTCAAGTGCCCTGTGGCAAACCCCGGCCTCATTGGGCCCCCATCTCTAAGAGAGCAGCACACAAGTATTTTGTACCCACAAAGGCACATGAATACTTATACACTCAACCACAGGGATCGGCAGGGCCAACCAGCCTCTACCCCGAAAAATAAAGATTGAAGGAGGCTGGACTCATTTGGAAGGAAAATTTATTCGTCCTCGAGCTTCCAGTTATGAGTGGCGAACCACCAGGCTCTCCTAGGCTGGTATGAGTTCAATCTGTGTGGCTCCTTGCCCAAGTTTGAGGACTTACTCATGGAGCGCAACACGAAGGAGTTCAAAGTGCTGGTGGAGGAGGGCACAGCAGCTGCCAGGGCAACCCTGCAGGCAGCTTCAGATGCAGTGGATACGGCCGCGCGGTCCATGGCCTCTGTGGTATTCATGAGACGAGTGTTGTGGCTCCTGCTCTTTGCACAGCGATGCGCGGACCTCCCATTTGATGGCAAAGCTCTGTTTGCGGAACAAACAGATACAAAGCTGCATGGCCTGAAAGGGAGCCTCCCTCCCACCGGACAGGTTCGAGACCCTGAAAGGGCTCATCGACACGGTCACGAGGTTTCCGGTGATAACAGCCAGAGCGTGCCTCCAGGTCTTGGATCACATGTCGGCGTGCATGTATGTGGTCTGCCACACCAGACTCAGGATGAGACCCCTCCAGTTCTGGTTGGCCTCAGAGTTCTCCCAGGCCAGGGACAGGATGGACAAAGTCCTCATGGTGCCCGAGCCAGTGCTTGCCTCCCTAAGGTGGTGGTCCTCCCCGAGAAATATGCTCCAGGGGCTCCCATTCAGGGTCAGGGCCCCGAAGGGTCAGACCTGGGGTAGGGGGCCCATGTGGGGAGCGTTCAGACCCAAGGTCTGTGGTTGGCTCAAGATTTGACCCTACACATAAATGTCAAGGAGCTCAGGATGGTGCGGCTGACATGCATGGCCTTCCGTTCGCACCTGGAGGGCCGGGTGGTTAGGTTCCTTACAGAAAACACGGCCTCAATGTTCTACATCAACAGGCAGGGCGGGGACAGATCCTCTTCCTTCTGCCGCAAAGCTCTCAGATTGTAGGACTTTTGTATAGCCCACATCATCTGCCTACAGGCCTTCCATCTGCTGGGTGCCCAGAATGCCCAGGTGGATCACTTGAGCAGGAACTTCTCCTCTCAGCACGAGTGGTCTCTCCACCCAGAGGGGGTACACCGACTTCTCCAAGTGTGGGGAACTCCCGAGGTGGACCTGTTCACAACTCGGCAGAACCATCGCTGTCCCCGGTTCTGCTCAGGGGGGGCTGGGACAGGGTGCTATTTCCGATGCCTTCTTCCTGTCCTGGTCAAGCCAGTTTCTCTGTGCCTTCCCCTCATTCCTGCTGATCAGCATGGTCCTGGAAAAGATAAAGACGGACAAGGCCTGGGTCTTCCTGATTGTCTGGCATGGCCCCAGCAGCATTGGTATGGGACCCTCACGGGCCTGGTTGTTGCCAGCCTGCCCGGACCTGCTCTCCCAGGACCAGGGCTGCCTCTTCCACCCCAACCTTGTGGCACTCCACCTCACGGCGTGGCTGCTCAATGGTTAGGTAGGGAAGAAAGGACGTTCTCGGAAGGGGTTCAGCGCGTCCTACTGGAAATCAGGCAGCCCTCCACATGCCGAGCCTACTTGGCAAAGTGGTCTTGGTTTTTCCAGATGGGTGGACGAGCGGGGAGTGTCCCCAGTGGCTGCCCCGATCCAGCTTATTCTGGACTACTTCCTTCATCTTAGATCCCAGGGCCTGGCACCCTCGTCAGTCAAGGTGCACCTGGTGGCCATATCGGCCTTCCATCCAACGGTGCAGGGCCACATGGTATTTTCCGATGCTATGACTGGCTAATTCCTTAAGGGGTTGGATAGTCTCTTCCCGTACGTTCGGCCCCCAGTCCTCCAGTGGGACCTGAACCTGGTGCTGGACCGCCACACGGGTCCTCCGTTTGAGCTGCTAGCTACATCCTCCTGGTCCTTCTCGTGGAAGGTAGGCTTCCTGGTGGTGATCACGTCGGCTAGGCAGGTCTCAGAACTCAGGGCCCTGACCTCCGAGCCCCTGTACACGGTGTTTCATAAAGATAAGGTCCAGCTCTGCCTACACCCCTCGTTCCTCCCGAAGGTGGTCTCCGCCTATCACATGGGTCAGAACATTTTTCTACCAGTCCTCTGCCCCAAGCCCCATGCATCCAGTGAGGAGCGCCGCCTCCACACGCTAGATGTGAGACAGGCTCTGGCTTTTTACCTGGAGCGGACTAAGCCATTCAGGAAGTCCTCACAGCTCTTCATCACGTCGGCCGAATGCATGCAAGGCTGGCCGATCTCCACTGATCTCGTGCATCCATACCTGTTATGACCTGGCGGGAATTCCTCCGCCACCAATTGTAAGGGTACACTCGACTAGGGCGCAGGCCTCGTCGGCTGCCTTTTTGGCCCATGTCCCCATTCAGGATATTTGTAGGGCTGCCACATGGTCTTCAGTTCACACATTAACCTTGCATTATGTGATAGTCTCCCAAACCAAGGAGGACGCTGGATTCGGCCTGGCCAGCCTCCATCCCAAGAGTCTGTGAACTCCTATCCACCGCCAACAGATATAGCTTGGAATCGCCTGTTGTGGAATACACATGAGCAATCACTCAGAGAAGAAAAGATGGTTACCTTTTCCTTAACTGGTGTTCTTCGAGTTGTGTTGCTCATGTCTATTCCACGTCCCGCCCTCCTTCTCCTCTATCGGAGTTGTCTGGCAAGAAGGAACTGATGGTGGGGGGAGTGCACAGCGCCCCTTATACCGCCCCATGGAGGCGCCACTCCAGGGGTCGCTAGAGGCGCTCTCCTACGGGTACTGCTAGGGGAAAAACTTCCAACACTGGTGCACATGGTGAGCACGCACGCCTATTGTGGAATAGACATAAAGAATACATCTCAAAGAACGCCAGTTATGGAAAAGGTAACTTTCTTTTCTTAGTGGTTGGTTTGCAATTAAATACAGCATTTACACTAAATTTACTGTTTCTTTTTGCTAACTAGGAACATATATTATATCTATATACCTTTTTTATATAGCTTATTTTACACTTATTAGGATTATTCGTTTTCAACTTTTAATTACGTTGCAAAATGAATGACACATTTCTTATTTACTAAATCACTGGTTTTCAACCTGTAGTTTGCAAACCTCTGAAGGGTCTGCAAAGTATGCCTTAAGATTTCCAAAAGGGTCCAAAACTCCATTCGAAGTGCAAGGGTCTGCAAATGAAAAAAGGTTGAAAAACACTGTACTAGATGGTTAATTATTTTACTTGTGATTTGTGCCAAGCTCTATTCGGATGGAAATTCAAATTCAATTAATATACAAACAGAAACATTGTAAAATGATTTTATTAGTTAAATAAAACTACTTTAAATGTGCTGGATACATACATTTTATGATAAACTTTTTCCTTATCAAAACGTGTTTTGCATTTAAAACTGATTTATTAAAGTAAGTGTCATCTGTATGAACTGAGTTGAACAGATTGTTTCTGGTCACCATGTCTTTCAAGATTTTAGAACTAGTCGATCTCATCTAGTTTTTATTTGTAGATTGGAAGAGGGAAAACAAGCTTTCCTGCTTTTCTAACTTCCAATTAATGTCTCAGTGTTGGATTAAGTAGTCATTTAATTGAACTAGTTGAATAAACTGAAATAAATAAAATATTCTTTATGTACAGAAGAGGCTGCTGCTGTCAAAAGCGGGTTCTGCAGTTCAACCATTTCTAGTTCCTTCTGCTGACCCAGTGACTTCCACCAGTTCAGTGCTTTGACTTTATAGATGTTTGCTGGCAAGTTTTAAACATACTGCTTAATATTTTTTATTTAATTTAAATTATTTTAATAGATTATAGTAAATTTAGGCCTTAAAGTAGACTGTCAGTTTCAAATGTAATTTTAAATAGGTTTATTTAAAAAAAATTGATTATTTTAAAATAAACGTATTTAACTTAAATTTTAAAAAATCTATTTTTATCCACCCTGGCTTGGGATGTTTTTTCTGATTTACTAACACATAAAACAAAAGGGGCTATTCAGTCTATTAGAACTAACCCTTTGTCCGATACTGTAGTGTATTTTCTAAATATTTTATAGGAAATCTGAGTGTAACGCTTGATGACTTGTCTCTTTTTTTGCAGGGTTTGTGTCCGATCACGTTGTTGGGATGCCTGTATGGTGGTAGATGGAGGAACTTCTTTTGAGTTTAATGATGGGGCAATAGCTTCAATATTGATCAATACAGAAGATGCATTGCGCACTGTTTTGCTAGAAGAATGAAGAAATGTCATACATTCTGTTGAAATCCTACTAAATCCTGCACCCAGAGAAGGGACTCACTGCAGAGATAGACAGTACATCAGAATGCTGCATTATTTTGTGTTGGAAAATTTGCTTCTCTTGATGCAAGAATATTGAGAAAAGTGACCTGAAATAATTTCCCATCCCTGGGATGGGGAAGTCTTGGAAAAAACTGTTTTTTGAGCTTTATTGCACCTGACACAAAGGAAGTGTATCCAACTTCAGTGAAATGTGATTTTTTTTAACCTTTTAAGATGAATGTGACAGAACACTTTTTTTAAAAATTAGGTAGATGGGTTCAAATGAAATAAAGTGCTTAGCCTTGAATATTCAACTGTACAGGTTTTTAATAGCAGTCTGGAACTGAATGAACCAAACACCTCAACCGTTCATACATATACTTTTACAGAAAAGTACGCTAAGATTCATTGAGTTGATGCAAGCATAAAGAGTAGACTTTGGAAAATAAATGCTGATGTTGGCCTAACTGAAATGGAGATTTTTTTTTTTTTGTACCCTCTTCAAAATTTTATAACACTACTTTGTGGTATGGTTTGTGGTAGATCTTTCAGCTCTTCCAGTGATTTTTCTACTCTCTTGGTATTTACTTCAAGACTTTTTTTTGGAAAGTGTTTGTTCCAGTGACTAAAAAAACTAATTTATTTTGAGTGAGGTAACTCTTCCCTATGTTTCATCTGAAATCTAGATTTTTGTTGTTGTTGCCTGCTATAAATCTCTTTTTTTAATACAAATTATTTTAACTACAATAAATTATGCTGCTTCAATGAATACATTAACTGGCCAGCAAGTGTTCTGTCAATCAGACAGTTGAAGAGAATGGTATAGAATTATATAGTTTGGGTTTTAAAAAGTGGTATTTGCAGTTAGTAAGTAAAGTGACTTGGTTTTAAATTGAGTACTTGATCTGCTTCATAGCTATACTTCTGAAACTGCAGAGAAATCACATACCATTCTTTTTGTATGCCAAACATGTATGGGAGACATTAGGGTCTAATGGAAGAGGCACAGGATTAACCTCTATACCTGTTTTCCCATTTGTAGAATGGAGATAGTATTTTGAAGGGAAATTAAATACTTTGATATTTATGCATAAAGAGCCCTATATGAGTGCTAAATTATTCTGTGACACTCTCGACTGACTGACCGATTTATTCTTTTGGTCCCATACACACAACTTCATTATGCAGATAAGTATTTAAGCACAATGTGTCTGCAAAAGGGAAAAGCCCATTGTTATCCACAGAAACAGTAAACAACTCCATGATCATCTCTGGAAAGGTGGTGTGCTGAGTAGCATGTGGATTGCAGTGCAGAACTGGGCAAATAGCAGTTTGAATTTTATGCATGTGACTTAATAGCAACAAAAAGGGCTTGTTTCTACTGTAGAATTAACTTTTATTTCAGAAGTTACTCTTCAAATGATTCTTGTTTGAAGAAATTTATATTGCAGATTTACTCAGAAATTCTAATGGCAGTCAATGTATTTATTGTTTACATTTTGAAATGATAAACTCTTACTTTACAGGTGGAGCAAGTAGATGAATGATTTTACCCTTATTATCAAATAAGTAGTTTAAATAGGCTTATTTTTTCTGTACTCAGCTTGAAAAGTTAAACTCCAATTAAATGTTAAGAGGATAGCCCTGAGATGGTTGAACCAATGATGCCATTGTAATGAGATCAATTATAGTTACAGGTTTATGTACACTTTAGATACAACCTTTTCTTTTAAAAAAAAAAAAAATTGCTGTAGGCTGAAATGTGGCATAAATGTCCACTTGAAAGCTCTTTGGGCTGCAAGTGGGAAGGTGGAGTCAGAATAGCCCAATAAGCTCTTTTGAAGCCATTGAAACTATTGGACTTTACTGTTACCAAACTGATGCTCTTCTACATGTCTAATGCAAAAAACCTGCAAATTTGTTCTAAAACTGAATGTTAGTACACATTGTGGATTAATCCCTTTTTCAAAAGAGAGATGTGACTGTGCAGGAACCAGAGTATTCCAGTAAATTCATTGTTATGTAAAAAAGAATCCCCCTTTCAACAGTAGTTTCTGCATTCTGTCAATGGATAGGTTGTTTGGCAAATATCCACTGCTGCTGATTGAAGTGTTGCAACTCCTCCATGTAAATATGCACTTTAAATGCGCTAACCCCAAAATAGCCCTTTTAAGTATTTAAATACCTTTTAAGAACACTTTATTTTTATGGCGTTTAAACTAAAGTTAAATAATAGTATGATTTAACTTACTAAAGTAAGAACACTGAAAAGTAGGGCAAAAACTACATCTTCCACTCAGCCAAAATTGTGAAGACTCTCCAAACAAATGAGGATAGATATCATGTGCTGTAATATTTAGAACAGGATGGATGGATTAAACAAAATGAGTTTTTTTTGCTTTTGAGTTTCAGACCCTTAAATTGAGAATGCTGTGTCTTAAAAGCAACACTGCCAAGTAGTATAGTTCCAGTCTTTGACCTGCTTTTAAGATTTGGTATGAAATATCAGTTGGATTCATAACTATTAAAAAAGACCACCGAATGAGTTAGTGGACCTGAACTGCTCTTTTGTGCCCTTTACTGGCTTTGTAGCTGAAGTTAATCACTTATTGTATTTCTGCTGCTCTTGATGCTGGTGCACAAACTTAAGTAATGAGATGGAACTGTTAGTTTGTGCTCATTAGAAATACTAGCATGGGGTCAAAAATCCATATTGGACAAATCAGTAGGAAGAGGTTATGCGTATTATACAAATTAAGTGTAAACATCCCTTTAAAATTTGGTAAATTCTAGTGTTTATAAAGGAATGTAATATAAACAACTGATCTGATAGTCTAGGATACTTTTTTGACAGAAGTCACACAATCTAACTGCTTTGTCCATCCAAACAGGTGCTAACTCCAAAATCCAAAGGTGTTTCAGCAGCCTGCTCAATCCAGAACGTTTCGGTTAAGCGATAGTTAACACCACTTAACATTTTGCTAAACTAAAATTTGACATTCTTTGCTTTTTAAAAAGAAACAGTGGTATGTTGATACATACATGTAATAAATGAAATCTGAAGAGTTACATGAAACTGTTTAACGCCTTGTACTTATCTGTATCTTTGTTGCAAGTGCTCTTTTAAATATTTATTGAAATCTTTTGACTTGATATGCAGTTTTTCCAATGTTCATTAGTATTTGGCTAAGCAGGAAACATTTCTTTATAGCAGGGGTGGGGAACCATTTTTCAATCACGGGCCACTGACCCACAGAAAAAAATCAGTCGTGGGCTACACACAGCGCTGCGGGGGAGTGCAGAGGCTCTGGACTTCCTCCCCACAGCAGGGCAAGCCGATGCTTGCGGCTCCAGGCCCCCAGGGGGCATGGAGGCTCTGGGCTTCCCCTAGGCTCCGGGGTGGGGTTCAGGGTGTGTGGGGGGCTCTGGGGTGGGGAATGGGTTGGGGTGCGGGAGAGGGTTATGATCTGGGGCAGGGCGTTTGGAGTGCAGGCTCCGGCTGGGCGGAGCTCACCTCAGGTGGCTCCCAGTCGCCGGGACAGCAGGGCTAAGGCAGGCTCCCTGCCTGCCCTGGCTCTGTGCTGCTCCCAGAAGCGACCACCATGTGCAGCCCCTAGGCGGAGGGACCAGGTGGCTCTGCGTGGTGCATGCTGCCCACACCTGCAGGCACTGCCCCCGCAGCTCCCATTGGCTGCGGTTCCCAGCCAATGGGAGCTGTGGAGCCAGTGCTGGAGGTAAGAGAGCTCAATCCAATATGGTGATTATAAATGTTTCAGGATTTCCTGTAAGCGACTACTATGGTTACAGCAAGCTTTGCTTGATTTATATCTACATAATAGTACTGAATTTTTTTTTCAAACAATTAAACTATCTTTACACACTTGTCCATATAATGAGAGCTAGATTTTTTTTGTTAATGTATGAATGGCCGTCCTGGGTCAGACCAGTGGTCCATCTAGCCCACTATACTGTCTTTGACAGTGGGCAGTGCCAGATGCTTCACAGAGAATGAACAGTACAAGGCAATTATCGAATGATCCATCTCTTATTGTCCAGTCCCAGATTCTGGCAGTCAGAAGTTCAGGGATAGCCAGAACATGGAGTTGTGTCCCTGACCATCTTGGCTAATAGCCATTAATGGGTCTATTCTCCATGTACTTATTTGATTCTTTTTTGAACCCAGTTATACTTTTGGCCTTCACACCATCCTGGCAATGAGTTCCATAGGTTGATTGTATGTTGAAGTACTTTCTTACGTTTGTTTTAAACCTGTTGGCTATTAATTTCATTGGATGACCCCCTGGTTCTTGTGTTTATATGAAGACATAAATTCCCTATTCACTGTCTCCACACCATTCATGATTTTATAGACATGTCTCATGCCCCCCAACCCCCCCCCCCCCCCCGCTCATTTCTTTTCTAAACTGCACAGTACTAGTCTTCTTTAAATTTTTTCTCATGGAAGCTGTTCCCTGCCCTTTTTTAATTGTTGTTGAACTTCTCTGCACCTTTTCTAATTCTAATATCTTTTATGAGATGAGTTGACTAGAACTACACACAGTATTCAATGTGTGGGCATACCATGCATTTATATAGTGGCTTTTTTATTTACTGTCATGTCTATCCCTTTCCTAATGGTTCCTAACATTGTTAGCTTTTGTGACTGCTACTGCACATTGAGTGGATGTTTTCAGGGAACTATCCCATGATATCCAAGATCTTTCTTGAGTGGTAAGTGCTAAGTTAGACTGCATTTTTGTATATATAGTTGGGATTATTGTATTTATCAACACTGAATTTCATCTGCTGTTTTGTGGGAGCCCTTTAACTTTTTGTAGTCTGCTTTTGACTTGACTGTCTTGAGTATCATCTAAACTTTGCCACCTTACTGTTTACTCCCTTTTCCAGATCATTTATGAATATGCTGAACAGTATAGATCCTTTGGGGATCCTGCTATTTACTTCTTTCCAGTGTGAAAACTGTTGGTTTTACTCCTGCCCTTTGTTCCCTAGCTATCCTCTCCAGTTACTGATCCATAAGGACCTCTATCCCATGACTACTTGATATTGCTTTAGAGCCTTTGAGGTGGGACCTCACTGAAGGACTTCGGAAAGTCCAAGTACACTGGATTACCCATATCCACATGCTTCTTGAGACCCTCAAAGAATTCTAATGGGTGAGGCATGATTTCCTTTTACAATAGTCCATGTTGACTCTTCCCAACATACTTATCTTAAATATTTAATTTGGACAGGATTTAAAGCATTTTCTATTCCATCACCATGCTGTGAGTTTAATTTCAGTGTACAGACTTGTACCTCACTTTAGGTTGTATGGACTTCAGGTTTTTCTCCCATGCTCCATTTTCCCCCAGTCCCTTGGTGAGGGTGTGGAAGAGCTCAGTTAAAGTAGGTTTTTGCATCTTACTCTGATGACAGATTTGCACCATCCCGATCTTGGTGAACACAGTAGCATGTTGTGAAAGTCTTCAAATAAGACAGACCTAGAGTAAGAGTGTAGTCCAAGTATACTTATCCATAGCTACAGCTTTTAGTGCACTTCAAGTGTATCCCATTCCACAGGTAACTGATATTTTATTCAAGTTACGTTCCCGTTACCACAGCAAGAGGGGGGTTGATTTTTTAAAAATTAGTTTATTGGAGTACAACAGTGAAATGCTGTAGCTTTTGCTAGTACAATATTTATGGAGAGAAATACAAGTTATAATACTCTTCTGTATTCCAAGCTTAAAGACTTTTACTTGATCTAGATTTATTACTTATCAACTTTAGTTTTGTTGTAGTTTCCTAAACTATGAAACACATGCAACTGTGTTAAACCTAAGAGTTTTTTTTAAATGTATGAAGTTATGCAGAGAACACTTCAGCCCTTAATGCCTTTGTCTTTATAATTATAAATTAAGTCTTTAGGATCCCATGCTATGAAGACCTTACTCAGGCAGGTATTTCAAAAATGTCGGGCTGCTTAGATATGAAACTTGGCTGTCCTCAGTAAACTCAAAGCAAGATGTCAAGTGGGAGAAATAGTTTGACTGGAAGTAATAGTGCCAACACAACCCCACACTGTTATATGTGATAGTAAAGGGTCTAATTCCATACCTTAATAAGTGATTCACCTCCAGCTGGAGATGTTTAAGGACTTTTGAATGGGTTAAGAGTCATCAGATGAAAGAAAGCGTATCTATCTTAGGCCTGGTCTACACTAGAAAATTAGACTGGCATAACTATATCACTCAGAGGTGTGAACAATTCAAGCCCCTGAGTGGTGTAGTTAAGCTGACCAAAGTCCCTGTATAGTACTAGGTTGACAAAAGAATTCTTCCATTGACCCAGCTATGGCCTCTTGGGGAGGTGGATTATCTACGCCAACAGAATCCCTCCTATCAACATAAGTGATACAATAAGTACAATATAATACAATATAATAAGTACAAAATACAATATAAGTTACAGCAGTGCAGCTGTAGTAGTAAGTGTAGATGTACCCGTAATGTTTTATACTGCTGCTCCTCACTATAGCACTTGATCACCTTCCATGTAAAACTGATTAGCAGTAGCCATCTCTAGTAGACTGGATGGTCCTGTTGCTAGTTGGAGGAGAGGGGGTTCTTTTTAAACTCCCTACTGGGGACAGACATAGAATGGGGGGGTTAGTGCTTGAGTGCCATATCTTGTCACACTGGTTCCAAGTATAAATTCAGAAGTGAGACTTAATGAAGTGTTACAGCAAAAGACTGACCAACTATGGAGAATCTGTGACCAGATTGGTGGGATATAGAAATGGGAGTATCCAGGAAGACTTAGATTGGTCTCAACTTCTGTTAGCTGCTTAAAGTGAAAGCACAGTTAAGGATACCTAGGATATGTGAATTGGTACATAAATGTTTAAGCCTGCTGCAAATTTGTCACCCCCTCCACCTCCAAGGGAATAAGGGTGGGGAAAAGTTAAAACCCAGGTTCTCCTCTTTCTCTGTTAACACCACACATTCGATTACTGAAACTACTTTATGGTTTCAGAGTAGCAGTCGTCTTAGTCTGTATCCGCAAAAAGAAAAGGAGTACTTGTGGCACCCCAGAGACTAACAAATTTATTTGAGCATAAGCTTTCGTGAGCTACAGCTCACTTCATCGGATGCATCCAATGAAGTGAGCTGTAGCTCACGAAAGCTTATGCTCAAATAAATGTGTTAGTCTCTAAGGTGCCACAAGTACTCCTTTTTACTTTATGGTTGTACAGTAGAATCTCAGTTACGAACATCTTGGGAATAGAGGTTGTTTGTAACTCTGAAATGTTCATAACTTTAAACAAAACGTTATGGTGGTTCTTTCAAAAGTTTACAACTGAACATTGACTTAATACAGGTTTGAAACTTCATTATGCAGAAGAAAAAAAATGCTTTTAACCATTTTAATTTAAATTAGAAGCACAAGTTTCCTTACCTCAAATCTTTTTTAAAAACTTTCCCTCTTTATTTTAGCAGTTTGTTGTTTAACACACTACTGTACTTTTTTTCTTCTTTCCATCTCTGCTGCTGCCTGATTGTGTACTTGCGGTTCCAAATGAGGTGTGTAGTTGACCAGTCAGTTTGTAACTGAGCTTCTACTGTACATACATTTTTTCTGAAGGTAATCTTATGGCCTGGGCACCTTTCTGTCTAGCCACCTCAGTCATGAATAAACTTATTCTGAGCACCTCAAACATAGGGATGTACTACATCCATTTTACAGATGGTGAACAGTGCCCCAAAGAAGCAGATCTAAGACTTACACCTGTGCCTTAGGCCCATATCTATCCTTTCCCTTCTTATGGGCTTGAATAGTTATCTAGTTGTTCATTTCTATACTTTCATATTTTTCTTTGCTGAACTACGATCAAAGTTGCTAAGTTTTTGGTGGGTTTCTTTAAAATACAGGAACTGGGACAACAGAGCCTAGAACCTTAAGGTTTGCCACATTTTCTGCATTGTAGAACTTAAGGGAGTATGTGGGGACCTATATCTCCCTTTGCTATAGCAAACATATCTGCAAGACTGCTGCTTCTGTACTGTGGAGTGCTTGACACCCATTAGATCCCAGCAATCCCTTCCTCTCCTTGCCCTGAAGAGCTCTGGAGTTCTGTGTATTTCCCTCTTTATTGCTCCTTAGCCCTCCAGTGTCTCAATGAAGGGATGTGAATACAGGGCTATATAAAAAGAAACATCATACTAAGCTTACCTATGAAGAGATCCTTGCATTAATAATGCATCTTTTAGAAACTGTGGAAATCACAAAAAGTTAAATACTGATTAAGTAGCACAGAACTGGAATGTAAGTCAGACAATACCCAATGAAAACTTCACCCTGACAGGTGAGATCTTGGTTTCAAAAACTTGCAAAGGGGTTTCAAGTTTTAAACTACTCAGCACAGTCATTTTGAGCCAGTGAGGGTCACTTCTGTAATTGATAGGAAAAAATGCACTGTAGCTCTGTTCTGCTGCCTTATAACTAGTGTCCGATTCAGCTTCCTCATAGCTCCTTTTGTGTGGATCTCCCTTCCCACGGCTCCTATTGCATTAAATTTCAGTGAATTTAGTGTCCAAAGCCATGGTTCCTTCCCGGTCCCTCCAAAAAGTAGATAGCACCAAATATTCCATCCTGTTCAGTTAAGAGTCTAAATAGACTTAATGCCCTTACTCATTCTGAGCTCTAAACTCTGAAACAGTCAGGATCGTACTGAGTTGTAATGAAGTAAAACAGTTCCTTAATGACTGAGCATCACCCTATTTTGCAAGGGCTTTACTCAAAGCTGTGTATTTAGAAAAATATTACAGAAGCACCTTTGGACTCTCACAGTTCAAATAAAGCAACATCACAGACTGCAGAATTAAGCACATTGCCAAATAACTAGAACAGCTGCAATATTTACCAAACTTTCTAACTTAATCATGTTTAGCACAGTTGCAATAGTCACTTGGCTTTTGCAAACATCTTTCTAAAAGCAAGATTGACTTAAAATGCCTACAATTACTCATACCTGATTAGATTTCGGGACACATTTCTGAAGGCAGTAAGAGAAGGACAATATAAAAATATACTTATGAAAGTAAATTATAGCATAAGACCACGTTGAAACACTTTTTACAAGAAGAACTAGAGTGATGCTCCAGTGTTTGGGTTTCTTGATGAAGCACACCACGCTTGGTGCCAACAAAAGAAAACATCCAGCAAACTCTGCATCACAAACCACTAGGATTTCTCAGTGTCAGTCTGCATTTGATGCCCCAGATCTCCTGGTTCTTTTTGCTGCCAACAGTTGGCCGTGCAATGGTTGTAAAATGTGAACAATTGATCTTTATGTGGGGAAGTGTTTCTTTTAGGAGCTGTAGGGAATTGTCAGTCACTATTCCAAAAGCTTGAAGAGTCTTTAGTGTGGGAAGTTCACCAAGCTCACTAGAAGGAGAGAAACAAAAGAAGCAGATCAATGAGCTGCAAAAATGGCTTAAACCTTTTACCCAAACTGAATACTACAATTTTTTTCATGAAAGTCTGGAAAATAGTTTTTGGATAAATGTTTGCTCCTATCTAAAAAAATCTGATTTTAAATATACTTAATTGAAACTTTATGCTCTGTTCTGGTCATTCAGTAAGAAGTTCAATTGCCAAGCCAGCTTGAATAGAGAAATAGGAGTTTAAGTGCAGTGAAATGTAAGTAACTTTATTCATAACTAATGACCCTCACACATGCTAGGTTATTGCAGGACACGGTTGGTTTGTTTATTTAGTGTCTCTGCAATAGCAACGGACTATTAAAATCAACATTCAGAATAAGTGGAGCAAATTGTGCCCAGATGGCAAATCCTACACATCAGTCGTCTCCTTAGAAATACTTTTAATAATCTTAGCTAATGATTACCTATTCTTCACTGTATGGAATATTCTATCATCATCAATGGTGTGCTAAGTCCTTTACAAGCGAGAACAGAGGTAGACAAGAATCAAAATGCTCAGGGTAGAGAGGGTAAGGAGCTTAATCCTGATAACACAGGGCAAGAAATAACCAGTGAACAGACTCTGGAGTGGCCAAGGTTTGTGACTTTTGTGGTGGCGTTTTGAATGGATTGAAAGGTTATGGTAACAGGCCAGATAAGGTGGTAGTCACAGTAACAGGGCTGAGATTACAGTCTGGACAAGGAATCAGCAGAATGGAATTGTGGTGATGTTTGAACTGGTCATACAGACCAAGTTCCTTGTGTTTGTCCAGCTATCATTTAAATGTGTATTTGCAAGTACAGTCAGGGACAGATGGATTCATCAGAAGGAACAAACACTACAGAGCTATCCCATAGCCGCATCACTATTCCAGTGTTAAACGTCTTCCAATTCCCATTTTAACAGCCTAGGTTTAGGAATCAATATAGATCCGTTGCAAGTTCTTTTTTTTTTAAACTTTGACAAACAATTTTATTGTACATAAATTGTTTCAACAAGTTTTATATTATCATTAAAGTAACAGATTTGGATTTCTTATACATCCAACCATTTAATGCTTTGTTTTACTAAATATTGTTTTTCACAATTTTTTGTGGAGCCTAGGTAAGGGAATCTATCTTGTTTAGAAAACGGAAATGGCTTAATGAATCATTTCCTTAAGGATATTATACTTCAACAGCCCCTTCATAGACATCAGAGGCTGCAGTACCTCTGTACTACTGAGCAAATTATCGGAGTTTTAAAATTCTTTCAGAGCAGCTACCTAATATCCCTTTAAAGAGTATGTAAATATTTACAGAGCTATTAGTCTGTGATAAGCTTTCACATACTTACTCCCTTCTCACTACTACTGAGAAAAGTGACTAACATTGACATAGCTGACCCAGTAACAAACAAGGAGTAAAGTGACAGGTTTCAGAGTAGCAGCCGTTAGTCTCTAAGGTGCCACAAGTACTCCTTTTCTTTTTGAAAGAGTAAAAGGTTTCACCAGTCATCCTTAAGTCTCTCCATTACACATAAGTACTGAAGGAATCTCAGATCAGTGTAATGTGCTGTTCAAAAGTTCTTTGCACTTCTATAACATCTTCCACCAGAGAATATCAACACGTCTTTGGAGGAGATTCTTAAATGACAGGCACCCAACTCCTACTGAAAGTCAATAAGAGTAAGATGCCAAACTGCACTTGGCACCTTTGAAAACTGCTCCGTTTGCTAAAAATCTTCACGGACCACCATGAGACAGATGTTCCCATTTTACAGATGGGGAAGTACAGCTAATTGATTTGCCCGAGGTCACACAGCAAAGCTGTGCTAGCCTACACAGATTCTGACTTAAAATGGAGTTTTAACACTCAAAGCATAACTTCCTTTGATATTTATTAAGAACAGCAATGTGGCCCATCATATATTTGAACTAAAACCCAAAATGTTAAAGAGGAACAAGAGGGAAAAACAAGAAGTTTCACCTATTGTTAACTTTAAACTTTAGGGGCAGATCCTCAGCTGGTGTAAATGGAAGTAGCATAATTCCACTGATGTCAGAACCATGCTGATTTATAGGAGCTGAGGATCTGGCCCTCTTTCTTTGTTTTTGGTCAGTTTGACACAACCATAATTTTGTATTAGTTTTTTGTTTAAGTTAAAAGATGTTCAGGTTGCAAAATCAAGCACTCAAAAGTTAGGAAATGCTAAAGTTAAGGTTGCCTGTGCAACTTTAATTCATGCATTGACAGTCTTTAGTTAGACGACTGCATACTACTATTCTCCACAACACTTGCCCCATTCAGTTCACAGGATGGTCCTGCTGTGAGGGATGACTCAGGGTTGAGTAGTGAATGAGGCTGTGGCTTCAGAAGTTTTTGAAGGTATGTAGCGAATGAGGAAGGGTATTGCAAGAAGAAACAAGATAGTCTCGTGGTTAAGGCGGTTGAATGCTGCCCTGGAGAACTGGATTCTATCTCTGCCTCTGCAACAGAGTTACTATGGGATGCTGAGTAAGTCACTTAAACCAAACTTGTCACAGGTGGCCACCGGTGTCTCATTTTCTAAGTGCCCAATGTGAGACTGTCTGCTTTGCAAAAATGCTATGCACGCACAACTGTAACCAAGTCAACGAGAGCTGTAATTTGACCATGTAAAAAGATATATAATGCTAACTACTCTGAAGAAAAAATAATAATCAGGTCTTAGGTGTCTCAAATCCAACACCCATTAGTGGACACTTCTGACAATCTTTTGGGGACAGATTTTTAAAGATATTTAGGTGCCCAGTTAAATTTTCAATGAGTGTTCAGCAGCTAAATATCTTTAAATCTGTCTCTCTATGCCTGAGTTGTCCATCTGTAAAATGGGGATAATACCCTCAGACCTCAGAGGTTTTGTGCAAATCAATTCATTAATGTTTGTGAAACATTCAGATACTGTAGTAATGAACATCATAGAAAAGCCTATAAGGAAATGAATTTTATATTCAGAGTCTTTTTGAATGGTGTGCAATAAGTAAGGCATAGGGCCACAGCAAGAAAAAAACAAAATAGTAATTAGTTGCTCAGAGTACCATCCAGGTTGTACACTCAATGAGGCAGGGGTCCCCTGGAAAAGACAGTACATGTAATTAGATTCTATCAATGCATATACACACAAGGGAGGCAAATTAAGGTTATATAGGCAACCTTAATTTGGGCAATTCCTAACAGTTTTTTTTTTTTTTACTTTGAACCTTAATATTCTTTTTAACTTCCTCAGTATAAAAGGTGAACTTGGAAGAAAAACAACACCCAGGAACTCCATTAGGTGGAATCATATTTACACTCTCATGGTGCAATAAGCAGAGCTGGAACCTTTAGATCCACAGCACAGACCTATGCTACTTGAGCTAATGGATTCACTGATAGCCGGTTGTCATGTGCATGCACCAGCACTAGAGGGAAATGACACAGACACTTCACCAGTGGGTTCATAGATTTTTGCTGATGCCAGAGACGACCCAGTAATCATCGGCTCCATCCTGCCTTTTAGTCCCAGCCTTCCTCTTCTGTTTTTAAAGATATTATTTGCAGTTCAGGATCTTGAACAGTTTTTATTAAGTATTTCTGATCACCTTTTAATTCAGTTTTAATAGTAAAGAACTATAATGGGTGTAAGACATTACTCACAGTAAGTCAGCAGGAGATATCTGATAACATCTACTAAGAGACAAATGCTGTAGGTAGATGAGCTGATGAAAATATTGAAAACATTCAGGCTTCAACATTGCACTGTCACTGTAATAAAAGGGATATATAAGAGTTGGATTAAAAACGTTCCTTTTCAAGAACACAAAGCTTAGAAGCAAAGTTTCAAGTGTTTCTGAAATTCGGAGAGAAAAGTTTTGCATGCATTAATATTAAACACTTATCTGCCTTCAAAAGCTTTCTTCACTAGCTTATTAACTATTTTCAAATTTAACATGTTTTCTTCCTTATTAGAAATTAATCACCAATTTCCATCATTTTTATTTTTTGGAGGAGGGAAAACAGTAGCTTGTTTTGCAGGAAGCTGTTTTGGCACAGGAACTTAGGTCACAAAAGGAAATTGCTCTACATGTCAAGAGTTCTAAGCAGTGTTTAGTTGATATGGCAAAAATCAACTTATACTTTGACATTTTATAATCAGGTTACAAATGCACAACAGGCAAGAGAGTCAGTGACAGCAGATGTGGTTTATTACTCCTGAGGGATTCTGCACACATTTTAAATGTTTTACAAAAGTGGTCAACTAGATGTGCAGGCTCCAGCATGGCAGTGGGGAGCACAGATCCCTAGCTGCACGGAGGTGGGAGATCACCCTGCAGTCCCACCCGGACATGGAGTCAACTGTAAGGCTGCACCCGACCCTGACACACCCCAAGGCCCTGTCTGTCCACGTCAGGCACACCGAGATAGCAAGCGAGAGGGACAGAGTCTCGTGGCCTCTGATCCAGGTGCGGGGCAAGTAGGCTCAGCTCAGCAGGATCCAAGTGTGGAAGGGCTTAGTGTGGGTATGTGGGGTGAGAAGGTTCTGTGTGGAGCAATCTCAATGCAGGTGGCTCAGTGGAGGATCCGGGTATGGGGTGCGGGGGGGAAGAGCTGGATGCACAGGAGCTTGTTGTGGGGTTCTGGGTACAGGGGGAATGGGACTCTGCAGGAGGTCCTGGTGAACGATGAGGCCTGGCGGTGGTGGTGGTGGAGCGACTGTGTGCTCAGTGGGGTCCAGGTGCTGGGGGAAGTGGGGCTTGGTGGGGTGGAGATCTGTGTGAAGCTGATTGGGTGATCAGTGAAGTAGGGGTCGCTGGGCCTGCTTAACTGGGGAGCCTGAGCTGCGGCCGAGGGAATACCACAAGCTTGGCTCCCGCTTACCACCTGAGATGTCCCTCCCCACTGCTCTGTGCCCTTCCCCATCCCACCCCTCTTCCTTCCCTACTGCCTCTTCTCCCTACCCCACCCTCTTTACCCTGTCCCACCGTGGGTCTTCACTGTTGTACAGAAAACAGGATGGGCCCCAGCCCGCAGAAGGGGAGCATGACCAGCACTAGGACCATGGAGGTGGGGTCTAGCTGCAGCAGCAGTAGAGCAGAGCAGTGCAGCACTCTCCTTCAGCTGGGCAGCTCTGTGCTCTCAGCCATTGGGAGCAGGGGGCCAGTGGCATGTGACACTGTGTGCCCCCCATGCTTTGCCTCTGTTTGGGGGGCAATGCCCCCCACCCCCCCAAACTACACCATGGGTGTTCTGACCCCCACACAGCTTCCCTTTGCTTTCCCGTCATTTTCTGCAGTGGGGACATGAATTCTGCATGCAATGGTGCGGAATTCCCCCAGGGGTAAATGAGTTTAGCTTATCCCTTCCAGAAAAATATTTTTTCCTATCTTGGTAACTTGCATATTACCCTCAAAGATACTGTCAAGCTGTATACCCCCTGTGACTTACAGTCAGCAGCACTTAAGACACTGAGATTAATATATAAGGCTACCATTTTCTCATCTGGAAGTTATTGTACCTTAAGTCTATTAACTTCAAGCATTCATAGCATTTCTCTTGACAGCCACGCTTGGCACACAGCATACGCTCACAGCACTACAAGGTTTCTCGGTAGCAGTGCAGCCCCTTGGCAGCTGCCCCAAGCAAGAACACCCCCGAACTCAAGTAGCACAAAGGCAACTTAAGATACCTTTGCTTTTGCCCCATTCAGGCTGCCACTTCTATCTTGTTGGGGTTCCAGCACAGAATTTGCTCCCTGTGTATCTGGATTTCTGCCAGCAAAAGCTACAGGAACCTATGAGTGAACCTAGCCTAAAGTTTATGGCACAACCGACCAGACAGCTGGAAGGGGCAAAAGGTAAGAGAGAGGGGGGTGCATAACCAATTCTCAGATAAATTCCCCTTTATTAAAACAAGTTTTAGATGTGATCTTGTACTAAATTCTATGTATTCCCCCCCTTTTATATAACTTGCTCAATATCAAAGTAAGCAAACTCTACAGTAACATCACAAACTGGTTTCTATTTTCACACTCAGAACTCTCAGCCCAAAAGGTGAGTTTCAGAAACTTTCTGTGAACAATTTCTGTCTCAAGGAATTTTTTTTTTTTGGTAAAAAGTTTGAGCAGAATACCTTCAAAATGTTTGAGCCAGCCACAGTGTATTTGGGGAGGCAAAGAGGAGGCAAGAATCCTTTTATCATTAAGAAAATCCCAGCATATTGTGATAGTCGGTACCACAGTAAACAGGTAACGATGGGCACAGTTTAAGAACCTGATCAGAACAGAACCCAGCTGAAGCCTGAAATTTGGCAAAGAAATAAATCTTCCAAGGAGTGACATCTGTCTATGGTGGGGGCGGGGGCAGGCATTTCTGAGCACCTTCAGATCTTGCCTGAAGGTGCTCAGAAACAACAGTGATGAGCTTGGTATGAAAATGTATGTAGATATCTATCACTCACTGGTTCCTCTAGCTTCTGCTAGCACAAACCCAGATGCACAGGGGGCAGATTCTGTGCTATGGCCCCAGAGAGACAGAAGTTGCAGCCTGAATGGAGTAGGGGCAAAGATTTCTTGATACTGTTTGGATTCAGGGCTGCTGAAGAGTTTCTGATGCACAGTTTTTTTACCTTAAATCTAACTGGACGAGATAAGGGCATCTTGTCACCAATGTCTTAATATCTGGAGGCGGGGGGAAAAAAACATGTATATAAATCAGCCAGGCATTTTTTTCCAGCAATATTACAGCTTCTCCTGACCAGTAAAAGCTACCTTTAAAGTTATATGTCGTTTGAATTATTCACTGCTATGAAAGTTACATGTTTTCTACCAACATGAGTTCTTGACAGAAGGTTGTACTTGTTTAAAGAACACTTGTACTGCACTTGAAACATATACCAAATCTTTTTCACCTACTGATGTTTGGTGCAGACCCTTAAAGGATTTAAATTCTTAGCTTTGTCAAGAAAAAAAATATTTTGTCCACAGAAAAAAAAAGTGCCCCTGAAATGCCATTTGCACCATCAATATATAGTAAAAGCTTTTTTAACCGGTAGGCTGGGAAAACAGGGGATGCCAGTAAAGTAAAAATGCTGGGTAACTCAGAGGGAGGGGTTTGGAGTGCGGGGCGGGACAGGGGCGTGGGAGGGGTTGTGGGGCACAGGTTCTGGGAGGGAGTTGGGGTCCAGGAGGGAGATTGGGTGCCAGATGGGGGGAACGCACCTGCAGCAGCTCCCCGTCCCTGCTGCTCCTGGTGGAGGCGTGGCCAGACAGCTCTGCAAGCAGGCACACTGCCTCCATCTGCAGGCACTGCCCCCCCCGCCCACAGCTTCCATTGGCCGTGGTTTCCGGCCAATGAGCTGAGTGCCATGGAGTCCGTGCTCAGGGACTCGAGGGGGGGACAGAGGAAGCATGCCTGCAGAGCCGCCAGGCCGCGCCTCTGCCTGCAACAGCAGGAATGGGGAGCGGCTTGTGGGGAGCTGCTGGAGGCAAGCGCTCCCCTCTGCATCTGACATCTTGAGCCCCCTCCCACGCCCCATACCCCCAGCCCATCCCATGCCCCTCCTGGCCCCACACCAACCACACTATAAACCGGACTTTAAGTGCAGATCAGAAATGCCGGTTTATAGAGCTCGCCAGTTGGTGAAGTGCTAGATAAAAGAGCTTTTACTGTACCAGCCGGAAAAACATTTGAATTTAGTCACTGTTTTCTTAGTAGGAGAAATTTACTAGGTTTACAGGCATTCTGAGGCACTCCAAAGCTCATTCATGCAACCGAAAACCACTACATGACTTCCATCATGTAGAACACACTCATCTTTGTAGTGTCTGGGTTTTTTGGATACCTGAAGTTTTTCCTCTGTAAATCGAAGTCTTGTAATTTCTAAGTTCCTTCCTCATGACTCAAAATTATATTGTTTGTTTGCCTTTAAGTGTAAGGTCCGTAAAACAGGGACAGTCTTTTCATTATTTATGTGTATAGCACCAAGCCCAGTGGGGCTCGGATTCCTGATTGTGGTGTTTAAATGCCAATAATAATAATAATAATAAAAGAAGTGGTTACCAATGTTTCAGAGCTCATGTACAAAAAATTAGCAATAATGCTGGTTAAGTTTCCGGGTTAATGTTTTGTTTCATGAATTGTACTACATAAAGCGCACCTTCATGTAGGCAAAGGCACCATTGCATTTGAAATCAATACTCTGGGTCTGAAGGACCAAGAGGAGATGCAAACAGTTAAACAATCACAGCTACACTTAATTAAGGTTCCACATATCATTCCACTAGACCACCAGTTTTCAGTGGTGCTATTTACCTGGTATCTGTAGATTTTGTCTGTATCCGCTAAAATTTAGTTGAGTTACATTTGTAGAAATGTGGTTGACTGCTGCTTTAATGTGATCAGCTGTGAAGTCACACCAGGACAAGTTCAACTCTTCCAATCTATGCACAAATAAAAATACATCCATTTGGAAGCATTGCAGAAACATAGGTTTGGCCTTAAAAGCATCCACATACTGTTCAAATACCAAAAAAATCAAACTGTACATGAGATAAGATATATACCATCAAGTTTCTTCATTAATGACACCAAATTTTAAAAAAAGAAAAGGAGTACTGGTGGCACCTTAGAGACTAACCAATAAATTGGTTAGTCTCTAAGGTGCCACCAGTACTCCTTTTCTTTTTGCGAATACAGACTAACACGGCTGTTACTCTGAAACCAAATTTTAAGAGATCAGATTAAATAGATGGCATAGAGGAATTATAATGGGATAAAGAGCATCTTGGTTGCCAAAATGCATCAAGCCAGCAATGGCAAAGTAATCATCATTTGTTGTTGCTGTGAAGTGGGGTATCTGCCATAGTCTGGTTCCTAATGGATAGGACTCCACCTTTAAAGAAGAAAAACACAGCTGTTTGCTCCTTAATCTATCCATTATTAACTGACCACCGGATTTAGTTTGTGTGTATTTTTTATAATGTATAGAAATATCATACATGTTTTGAGTGCAACCCTCTTCAACCCTTCACAAATTGCTTGTGTTGTCGGTAGCTACCAGTGAGGTGCTCTGCTCTGGTTCGATGACGATAACAGTCGGCTGTGTGCGTGTTCCCTCTGCGTGCTGCCCCAGTTCTGCGCAGATGGCTAACACAGAAGACCCCGAGAGAACCCTCAAAGACCACAGACTCTAGTAAGGTACGAAGGCACCCAGCCAGGTTTATTGTCAAACGAAGCACAGTAATAGTTTCCTATAGACTCTATAGGACATACTACGAATATGTGCCCCCTGGCAATGGACACAGCTCAATCAGTGGTGGGACACTCCACTGCCTTCTAGGCTGGACAAAGATATGCGCTCCAGGAACTATTTTTATACAGTTGCAGAATAGATTACTCATCCCTATTGATGTACTGAGATACAGCCCCTTGACTCATTAGGGTGCTGTCTCCCCCTTCGATCATGTTGGTTCAAACAAACAGATCTGTCCATCATGCTGTCCTTTTGACCCTGTCTTTGGGATGCACCTGGCTGTTCCTTGTTATCTCTGAAGTGTCCTCGTATCGGGATGTCCAGGTGCCATCTTGGCACACGTTCCTCTTATTACTACTTATATCATTAGCCCATGCTTTCTAGGAGCGCTGTTCTTGCCAAGTTCTGCAATTAGGGCCTGCCTCTGGCTCACAGCCCAGCTTTGCTTAGCAATGCCTGGAAGTACTTTGGTTCAGGCTTTAGGCCTCATACCAGGCATCTGATACAAGGGTTTATGTTTTAGGGCCTCTTACTACAGCTTGTCGTAGATTGTAAGCTGCTTGGGGCAGGGACTGTATACTCCTTTGTGTGGACAATGTGTAGTACATTGCAGGTGCTACCAGATTACAAATAAATAACCAGTACTGCTGAATATTTTTTTGGTTGTCTCAACGTAGGTCAAAGAAACAAGTCACCCTCCCATCCTTACGGGTTCCTCAAAAACAGGGTTAAAGCATGTTGGCGAGGCAAAGAAACGTGCACTGCTGAGTGACAGGATGTATCAACCCCGCACGGGGCCAACGGGGGCTGACCGATCATTGTGGGCCCAGGAAATGACACCCCCGCACCCCTACTGCACATGGTCCAGGTGGAGGGGACAGATAAAAGGAGGCCGCTCTGCTCAGTCAGTGCTGGTGGAAGAGGAGGAAGGATGTGTGCTGCAGGCTCCTGCAGAGGAACCATCGACTCTCCGTGGATCTGGACTATGCTGTGGATGACCAGCTGACTGCAGAGACGCCGAGCTACTGCCAGCTGAGGAAATGCCCGAAATGGGCTTTATGCTAGGAAGCGACCCAGGGAATCTGTTAGGACAGAGATGGGCAAACTACGGCCTGCAGGCCACATCCAGTGAACTAGGGTAGGTGAGGGTCCCCCTGTCCCACACTTGCCACTAGATGTGACTACTCGGGTCTCCTGATATAAACTGAGTGTTTGCTCTGCCTCGCCCCAGGGGCTACAGACTGATTGATTGTTCTGCCCCAACTGGGAATCCTGACAACCATGTGATTGGGTGTGTCAACCCCACACTGAGCAAACAGGGACAGCTCCCACTCAACATGCCAAGCCCTCGTGACATGCTGTGTGTCACCAGTTCTGTTACTTACTATCAAAATATACCACCACCTAAAGCAGTGTTTCCTCAACCCGTGGGTTGGGATACCAGAATGTTTCAAAGGGTTGTGTGGCAGCTCCTGTCCCATGGGGCTGGCAGGGCTCAGCACCCTGCTCCAGGCACTGCAGCCTCTGGGGTCCCAGCGCCACTCAGGTTTGGCCCAGCCGTCATGATGACAGGAGTCTGAGGAGGCCACATTTGAGTGAGTGGCACTGAAACCCCATGAGCCAGGTCACAACTCTACTCACAGAAATTTGGTCCATTCAAGGGGGTGTGGCTGAACCTGAGTGGTGCTGCAATGCCTAGAGTGCAGAGCCAAGCCCAGCCAGACCCACAGCAGCTGTAGGAGCTGCCACCGTGGGGTGAGTGCCAGGCAGGACCCAACCCTCCTCCCCCAGGGTGTGGGATCCAACTTAAGCCACCCTAGCCATAAACTTTTACAAATGGGTCCTGAGCCCAAAAAGGTTGAGAACCACTGGCCTAGACGTCCCAACCAAGATCAGATCCTCAGTCTGCTAAGCAGTGCATATACATGTAGTAAACAGGGACAATCTACAACCTAAGTTGATAAGACAAAGAAAATATTATCCCCGTTTTACAGACTGCAAAGTGTGGCATAGAGATTAAGGTTTTGTCTCACAATTTGCACTGGTATAACTGAGGAAGTATGTTTAAACCCACATAGTTAAATCAGTATATGTTAAGCTTGCCTTTGCATTACGTAAAAAGAAAAGGAGTACTTGTGGCACCTTAGAGACTAACATTTATTTGAGCAAAAGCTTTCGTGAGCTACAGCTCACTTCATCGGCTGCATGCAGTGGAAAATACAGTGGGGAGTTTTATATACACAGAGAACATGAAACAATGGGTGTTACAGCGTGTATGGTAACAAGAGTGATCAGGTAAGGCGAGATATTACCAGGAGAGTGGGGGGCGGACACGACACGACGACGACACACCTTTCGTAGTGATAATCAAGGTGGGCTCCCCACTGTATTTTCCACTGCACACATCCAATGAAGTGAGCTGTAGCTCACGAAAGCTTGTGCTCAAATAAATTTGTTTGTCTCTAAGGTGCCACAAGTCCTCTTTTCTTTTTGCAGATACAGACTAACACGGCTGCCACTCTGAAACTTTGCATTAAGTAGTTTCTCCAACATTACACATGAACTCCGGATTCATTTTCTGCCACAGATCTCCCAAGTCCCAGTTCAGTGCCTTAACCACAGACCATCCTTCTTCATGTTGGCAGATCACAGAACGTTAGTCTCCACAAGCTGTCAAATGTTTATAACAGTACTACATCAGTTAGAACGACTCTGTATGTTTTTGAAGGATTGTTTTAACATGAAGTGATCTTTTCTACCATCAAAGTTGCACACACTGTGTAAAGGGGGCTCATCAGATATCATTTCACAATTTTTAAAGACACACTTTCACTTTGACAGAGTTTGACTTGTCACTCTTTCAATAAGGAAATCGACTTTGCATGAGGATATTCAAAACAGACATAGTTAAACTCCCTCCCCCACCGCAGATAAATGCACCCATCTTTAAGGAAGATAAGTTTAACAAAAACATGAATTCTCTGAATCTTCCGCAGAGGAAAATACCCTATTTAGATGTTCAAGAACACAAATTATAGTTCATAAAAGTTATACACTCATGCCAGGGGGTGCTCAGATGATCATTTCTCCCAGGAATATCAACAGGTACATAAATTAATTGTGTCTTACCCAGAACAGTTGATCAACATCATCATCAATGCTTCTGCAGAAAATTCAGAACATCCAGAGAGATTTAATCGCACCAAACTGGAATTCTGAGCGATGCTTCTGTGAAGACCATAGATGGAGTGTCACAATGCTTTCACATCTCTCCTGGTATTATCAATTTTATGGTTTGTTTTCATAACTAAGTTCCAGGCTCAAGATGGCCTTAATTTAGTAAAGATACATTTGTGCATCTCTGCCTAGTGAGCCCTAGGTTTTCAATTTAACAGTTAAATAGATGTTCTGTAACTGTTTACCTGCTGCATTAGTGTACTTGATAAATCATACACTTGAAAAGGGCTATTATCTCTAGGGTCCTGGCCAAATTCCTATTTGGATATTTACATTCTGCCTAATTGAATATTTCCCTTGCAGTTTTAATGTTCCTCTGCCCTGTTAAACAGCTGCCATGTTTCACCTCAGAGGTGGCTGCATTTCTGTGATGGATAAAGCAATTATCCCATTTGTAAAATAAGCCTCAATCCTGTAAGTAGATGTGCCTATGCAGACCCCTGCACCCAAGTGTGATCTTGCTGAAGTCTGTGCTACTCTAGCTATTTACAAAATGAGGGCCTGCATTTGTAAGTTGTCTGGGGAGCCTTCTGCACACGAGAAGGCAAATAAATAAAGTTATTATTGAATATTTCTTGTATTGAATACTTCTTGTGACCTCATTCCAGCACAGAGGAGGTTAACTCACCCTGCTGGGCTCAACTAAACCAGTCCCTTCTCTCTCTCTCTTGCAGGGGCAAGTAGTACAAGAACAGGGCCCCACAGCTCAGTTAAGAGTCAGACCAGGGAAGGAGCAAGACGTCCGTCCCACTGTGGCAGGCGATGACCCTCCAGAGCCAGCTTGGAGGGAAGGAAACTGCTACCGCGGAAGACTGAGAAACCCAAAGAGGGAGTGGAGAGCAGGTTGTCTGACAAGGAGAGGGGGAACCAGGCCCCGGTGGCCATGGAGCAGCCCCACCAGATGCTGGTAGGAAGAACCCTAAAGTGTTGGATCATATTAAAGAAGTTTTGTATTAAAATCACAAATGAATTTGATTCCCCATAGTTTAAATTCCAGGATATTACTAATTAAGAGGTCTCTTGGTTTTTGGTACTGTTTCTCTCCCTCTGTGTGAAACTTGCAAGCTGCTAATTGTGTTAGTACATTCTAAGACGGAGTCTGTTCTCAAAGCAATTCTTTGTAACAACAACTACACACACAGAGAGAGACTCAAAGCAATACTCTGTAACAACAGAAACAGCACCCAGAGACTCCCCGCCCTTTTATTGTATTCATCTCGCTTTGTTAACAATTGTGATTAAAATAGAGACAGAGGATGTATCTGGATGGATGCTTGGTGTAGATAATAACTGAATGATCAGGGAGGTGCCAGCCTAAGAATCCAGTGTCCATCGGCTGAAGAAGGCATCAGGTGGAAATAACCAGAGGACCCCCAGAGGGCAGACTGGAATCTACCCAACAGCCTCAAGAATGAGAGAACCAAAGAACAAGATAACTTCTGGCAGCACGGAGCCGTCAGGAATGTGCCATCTGCTGATTGATTCAGCAACAGCATGATGAAGCAATTCCCATAAACTGGCATAGGAAGAAATTCCTATAAAAATGGACTCTAGAAAGTGAGAACTTTGGGGTCTGATTCTGCAAACCAACTTCCAGGAGCATCAGATGAGCACCTGACAAGGCCCTGCTCCCTCCTCATGTCCAGGCCACCTGGCCAGTGGCTTGGCATGAGCAACTCTAAGGCTGGTAACTATGATAACAACCTTGCAGAACCTGTGTGTGTATGAATGAATATGAAACTGAATGGAATGTTATAGCTATAACTAACTGCTTACTATGATTCTTTCTGTATTCACAATAAATGTGGCATTTTGCCTTTTCCCCTTTAATAAGATACTGCTGGTTTTTATTTTATTGGTATAACAAAGGAACCGACACATTGGTCTGTTGTGTTGCTGGGAGGCAAGACAGTGACCCCACGTTCTCCCGGCAACCCCAAGATGGAATGACCTGTCGTTTCTAGTGCCCTGGGCTGGGACCTGGTGGAGCAGGGTGGGTCCAGGTTCCCCTGCCCCCGACCCTCCACTTTGTGCTGGAGGAGTGCTAACCCTTAGGTCAGAAGGCCAGAGCCATTAACAGTTGACTTATTCGGCCCTCATTCAGGAGGCCTAAGCTGCTACTTGCTCAGTTGGAAGCTGGGATGCCCAACAGACTAACCAGGCATAAATGCTGATGATTCACTGATGCCACCAAAGGAGGTGCCCATGGTCCTGAGATGCAGGAACCTTACACTTTTGAACATGCCCACTCACCTAATTATATCATCAGAAAGCACCAGTCCTTCTAAGCTGAGGTTCTGTAGTCTATCACAACGACAAAGAATAGTATGGAGATCTGCAACATTTATTGTGCAGTTGGATATGTCCATATGTTTCACTCTAAGAGGTCTAAAGAGGGGAAAGGAGAAAGGCAGACCATAAAAAATGAATTTTAATATTTTTTTAAAATTCAGGTAGCATACTGCATTTGTATACTACAAATGAATGCACAGCTAGCAGAAAATGTATACGCTTTAATGAATGTCTGATCCATCATTGCTACTAAGCTGGTTACCAAAACTGCAAAATTCTATTTACTTTGAGGCATACAAACCTTTAAGACTCATAATATCTCTGTCTATGCTAGAGTTAAATCATATTTCCTTTAACTTTGCAAAGAAATATACTTCAGTGGTCAGTAGCTCTTGGTTCTTAAAAAAAAAAAATTTACTGAATGGTAGTAAACTATACTCAAGATTGTGTTCATCAGTTCTTGAACAATTTTGAATCAAGAACAGAATGCAGCTCCCCTGATAGTCAGCCCACTGCCTTATTCCCTGCTCCATGCTGCCTCTATTCCAAAATTTATAGATGCCACAAGTGACAACCAGAGGTGCTAAATCGAAGAGATTGGTTGAAATATATGAAAAACTGAAAGAGAGACTTTGTTCCAGGGCACCAAAAGATGGTGACAGCCTTACCGGTTGTTTTTAAACAATGGTTTCCCAATACAGGATCTTGGACAACGGAATACAGTTACACCCACAGGGAGCAACTGCCCAATCACTCCTGGCAGCAGATTTTTACCAGTCAGATCAAGAGTCTGCCAGAGCGATTCATCAAACCTAGGGAGGAAAGGAGTTTGCTGGTTAGTAAGTAATGAAAGGCCAAAGCAAAGGACACTGTCATCAACAGGTTTTAATATTACAAATGAATGTGCAAAACAAGGAAGTCAACTCAGCAAGGATTTACTTATACAAACATTACTGAGATTTCTCACTGATCTGACAGCAAAGTGCATTCATATTCCTGAATATGAATAGCCAAGATACTGCATGAAACTCACTGCAATAGGCTGTAGTCTCCTGCAAGTACTGGAACTCTGTGGGAAAGGGGGCATTATTTGTTTAGTGGGAGGCAAGACTTAGGGAATTTGGGGGAAGATAGGAGCCTGGAATCAATGAATGGAATGGGTGGGTGCATGATGGAAGAGCTCAGACTACACTACATACTGGGGGGAGGGAGTGAAGGAGTGGGCAAGACCCCAAGTCTCATTATTGGGAGGCCTGGAAGAGAGCAGAGGCTTTAAATTAGTTAGGGGCACAGCCCAAATGTAAAATTTCCAGATAAGTGTGGTTCTCAAGTGACAGTCTCCATTTAAACATCAGGAATCAGAGTCTAGAGTCTCTTAATGCACGTGTAACCCACTTTCAGTGTAGACAGAATTATACCTGCACATCAAAATGAGAAAAAGACCATTTAACAACCTTTAAAAAGCACTGCTGTTCTCAATACCTACAAGTAAAAAGCAATACTCACGCTAGGCGTTGCCATCTCTTGCAAATCTGGGAAACTTTTAGCAGGTCAATTAGGGGTAAGTACGCCAAGATCCCTAATAGTAATTCATCTGGTAGTGCATCCCAAGAAATACCTTTAAGAAAACAGTCAACAGGTTTTACGTAGATCGGATTCATTTTTGTCCACTGATTAGCCATTTCAACAGTTTTGCCATTAGACAAAAATATTAAAGACAACAGACATATTCCCTGCCCTACCATCACTACCTTATTCCCTTGTTGATCTAGGGATACACTAGTCCACTACTTAGGTACTTACATTTCCTTATTGGAAAGGTATTATATTACTACTACTACCATCTCATCCAAGATGTTACTAGGTGCTGTGTGCATAGGTGCAAAAATAGCTGCCAACAGTATTGTCCCACATTTGTCTTCTGAAGCTTGTTTGTCCAACCCATCGTCTTCTGAGAAAGTGTATAAAGAGTTCCATAACCAGAATCTCTTTCTGAAAGGGATGCAGCTATTCTGCTCTTGTGCAATTAGCCCTTCTTAAGATTCATGACTCTACCGACTGCAGCCCCTAATGCATATTGAGCTATTGCTCTGCCTAAAATCCAAACATTCTTTTCTTAAGCAAGTAAATTTTTAAGGCATTATGTACATCTAGAAAATGCTGTTACTGCTCCAAAGAGGTCTGTGGAACAAGGAATTACCTCCCTAAATGAGATGGGAGACCGTGTACATTTTAGATAGGAACCCCAGCCAGCACTTCCCAGATCACAACTTTATCTGAAAAGAAATATTTGACAGGTTGAGCACAAATGAGATGGGTGACAGTTCAAAAAACAGCCGCTGTAAACTCACCAAAATACCATAAAGAAAGTCATAAGCATTAGTAAGTTACTAGATGGTAAGGAGGCGGCTCAAACTGAGGTTTTATGAAGGCTATGAGACTATTCATCTCTTGTGACGTTTAGATCAGAGGTCTTCAGATAGATTCAGAAACATCCCTCCAGCAACAGATTATACTATCTGAGTTGATCTCTTTTTTAATCCACCCTCTGTTGGCCAAAACTGCTGTACTACAGATCTGGGAAATGGGCGAAATCCAAAATCCTATTTAATCCTTATTGAAGAAAACAGAATAGAAGAAATGATATTTTCTCCAGAGATGATAAAATACTATCCATTCACAGGTCTCCTTAAAGGAAGCAATAGAGTGAACCACTTCCTTACAGTAATGCTCTCTTTAGGACATGCAGGCTTGTCTAGATGCGGGAGGGGAAAGTCAAACTTGTGGGAGATAAAAAAGAAAGACTTGAAAGAAACGCACGCAATTCACTAGATCCAGGGACTAGAGTTTGCTCGGAGAGACCAAACTATGTAAGAAGCAACTAAACTATTAGTGATTTGTGGTACCCAACCTCAGTCATTGTCACTGTTACAAGCTGACACAAGCTTGGGCTGTTGTTACTCTACCTGACTCTGTCTCTCGGAGCAGCCTAGGCCTGCGTGCAATCACAAAGTCCTTGTCCTTCTCTTTCACTTTCTGTCGTTTCTGAGGAGGATAAAGAGACACTAGCAGCTCCTGAGGGGTGTTCTCACTGCCCAGCTTCTCTTTCTTAAGGACAGACACTCCCATGCCCGAGAGTAGCTCTGATGTCTTGGTGGGGTCCCATGACCATGTGAAGCTTGTGGAAACATTGCTGTCTGAAGCTGGGATTTCCTGGAGATGTCTCCTGCAGGAACAGCACAAGTTACACCCCAAATGTTGGAAGACAAAATGGCACAGGTGCCTGCACCTACATCCCCTACAGTAAGCAATACAATTCACAGTGAAAATCAATAACACTTTGTACTTCTATAGCATTCAAAAATCCTATAGGGTTTTACAAATGTTCACAACACCTCCAGACCTGGGATACATATAAGAATCAAATTGAACAGATTTATGTGATACTCTGTGGGGGAAATAGTCAGAAACACACAAACTTAATGGAAAGAAGTAAGCTGGGAAGCAGAAATGCTAAAATGGACCCACTTAGGGTGACAAGAGTAAATCAGACTGAATTTACAGCATGATATGATTGCAAAAAAGAATATTACAATTTTGAACTGTGGCATCACAAAGGGATGGGAATCTAGTCAACAGCAACAAAGCAGAGATTGTGGCTCTGCGGTCAGTTAGAATACTGCACATTATCACAGATAAAACCGTAGGAAGAAGAAGAAGGCGGCAGAGAGGAGGCGCGGGAAGGGCCAGTCAGAGAAGGCAGCAGCAATGATCAGGGGCCATGAGAACTGATTTAAGTAGAACGATTAAAAAAGCTAAATATATTTAATTTTGTATTGTTTTGTTTTGTTGGACAGAAAAAATAAAAAGCGAAGGGGAAACTTCAGTCTGAAAATTAGGACAATCTTCCTAAAATACCTATCATGCTGCAGAATAGCGTGCCAAAGAAACTGGTGGAAATCTAGTTGTTTGGGACTATTACAATGAGACTGCACAAATAACTGGAGGAAAGTCCTGCAATGGCTGAGGTTACAATGAATGATCTAACAGGTCTTCTCCATCTTTCATTGCCAGAATTGCTTCATCCACCTGTGTGAACTCTGTGCAATTTACAATCTATAGTCAAGTGCGTGACCTGGCGGTTTAAATAAAGAACAGGGAGTCAAGACATTGAATTGTAATACTGCCTCTGAAATGGACATCTGCTTTCAGGCTCTTTTGCTTCAATTCCCTCATGTATAGAATAGTGATAATAGCGATTACTTATCTATCTCACCGGGGAATTAAAGATTACAGTGTTTGTACAGCACTTTGAAATACTGCAGTGAACTAGTTAGTGCGTACATGTACCTTTATCATTTACTGTATAGAATTAGCACTGCTCAAAACTGTGTATCACAGGCCTTGTACCGCTAACAGGGACCCTCAGTTAGCACAAGTGATAGGCGTTTGTTCTCCATTTTTGGTCCTATTATCATCATAGAGTTCTAAATAGCCATGGTGTGATGCAGTGACATCTGTGAAGTCCCAGAAAGCCAAAGACACAACCATCAACAATGAGTATGAACTCAGTTAACCTCAGATGCTTGAAAATATGCTTCATTTATATAGGGGAATATAATGAACTGGCCAATAGCTATATCTCTCTGCCCTACACTACAGATAATCAGAACTAGAAAATAATGCCCACACTGCTATCCACTAATGGAGAGTGTTTTGGCTCAAGCAGTAGAGCCTATGTCTTCGAAGCAGAGGGGATCTAGCCGCACTTAAAGTTCCAAATGGCCATAATGTGCAGCACAGTAAAAACTGCAAAATCCTCCGTGAACACTGGTTTGTTACAGGATCACTGTATTTTGGACAACACTACATACACACACCCCTCCAAGTCACTACCATCCAGGCTACTGGCCCCGCTCAGATTTCCACCAAAATCACATGGCTACCTGCTATTAATTACCCTTTAGCGGACACACCAAGACATGTATGACTTGTGCTCACCAGGGTAGCCTTGGGGGATGCAGATGCGGTTTCCCATCCCCTGGGTAGAGGTGAAAGGGGCAGAAGGACGTACAACATACTGCAGCGTTAGAGACTGAACACCGCGTGGACAGACAGATAACAAAGCCCAGTGCAACACTTTGCACGCACCCCCCCACAACACAGCAGCAGCCTACGCTTTGGGCGGCAACTACCACCACTCGCCCCTTCCCGATGCAATACCCCACGCGGACTCCGGCCAGTTGCCCCCGGCCGCCGCATTACCTGTGCATGGTGGCCTGGCGCAGAAGCATTAGAAGCTGGGAGCCTGGGTCCCCGCACTAACCAGCAGCAGGAGCGACCGGCCCTTCCCGCGCCTCCTCTCTGCGCAGCAGCAGCACCACCAAACTGAGCGCGACCAGCACAACGTTCCATTCCCCAGCGCGCGCTACTCCTAACGGAAGTGAGGCTAGCAGCCGGTGAAAGGGGCAGCCACCATGCCTCCTGGGACTTGTAGTTCGTTCAGCGGCGCCGGAGTCGGCCTACCCAGAAGCCCGTGCGGCCCGGCTGGGCGTCGGTCGATGACGTGGTTGGACGGCGAGCGATTGGCCAAAGGGAAATGTCAGCCGCTGGGGAACCGGCTGCCCCAGTCGCGGTGACACGGAGGAAGCCGGGCCTCAAGGGAACTGTGGCCGGCTGCTGTGGCGCAGTTTGAAGCCCCGCTTCGGCCGGGGCCATCGCTCACGGAGCCAGGCGCCCGGGGCAGCAGCCGCAGCAGGGGGAGGATGGAGGAGGGCAGAGGCCGGCGGAGGCCCCGGTGCTGAGAGAGTGGCTCAGCCCCAGGTGAGCCAGCGGGGTGGCTTGTTCCTGAGGGATCGCCCCAGACACCATTCCCCTCAGCTGCCCCCTTCCCCCCGCTGCGGCCAGAGAGCAGCTCCTGGCAGGGGTGCGGGGCGGCCTTGGGAGAGAGGGGCCAGTTTTGTGTCACCAGGGCGGGAAGGGGGCACAAGGGAGCATGACAGCGGGGGGTGTACGGGGGCGGGACGGCGGTAGGGGGAGGGCTGTAGGGGGTGCGTAAGGGGGCGGCATGGCGGTGGGGGGGGCGGCATGTGGCGATATCTTGCTCCCCCCCCCCGGGTGATCTCTGGGCCCAGGCCTGTGTTCCATGTCGGGCCCCACAAACGAAGTGGGCTCAGAAAGGAAGACGCACCTATAAAGTTCAGAATGTCTGAATAATTGGCACCCTTCAGATGGGACCTTAAAAACTGAGCTGTGTCTGCTCTCAGGATAGGTTTGGAGAGTTTTTTGGGAGGTAAGAAATAAGTGTGGTTATTCTGTGGTCGACCAATTTTCCCTATCTTTCCAAGACCCACAACTGCTGAATAACATTTATTATTATTTTTGTGCCCCAAAGTGTGTCAGATGCTTAAAGACAAATAGACAGATCCCTGCGCCAAAGAGCTTACAGTCAGATTATTTTCTGTTTTACTGTCAACTTCTTGTTCCCAAAGAGAGAGAGTTATTGTGCTAGTCATGTTTCAGAGTAACAGCCGTGTTAGTCTGTGTTCGCAAAAAGAAAAGGAGTACTTGTGGCACCTTAGAGACTAACCAATTTATTTGAGCATGAGCTTTCGTGCTAGTCATATTACAAATTACTAGGTTACTTCTCCAAGGTACTGACAAAGTGATTGACTAGTCAAGTTTAGCATATTTTATATAGCTACTTACTTATAAAATCTGCTGACGTCTGCTTTAGCAATATTTCTGTGGGGAAGCACAGGCAACAAAGAGAGGGTTTGTGGTTCAGGAAGTCTGGCACCATGTTGACAAAAGGATTTGTTCTGTTTCCCTTTGAAAGGCTTTTCTGTTTTTTCAGAAGCAGTTCTAAAGCACCTTTGTAGAGCTCAACTACTCCACCCAAGTGTTTTAATTGGATCATTAATCACATCCATTCAGACTTTGTGCAAGGTTCTTACTAAAACCTTCATAATAAAACCTTTTGTGGAGTTTCATATGAGATTTCCATTTCAGTAATGCAATTTTTCATCATGTTTGTCCTAGCAATGTGTTTTAATATTGGTGATGAAGGGGGAAATGACTCGGATTTGAATATTTTTTAGCAATTTCTCTCCCAGTCAACAACTTGTATCCAGCCTGATCAGTTGCACACTGGATTCATTTTATAATGGCTGATTGATTATGTAGAAAAATTTAATAAGCTCACAAAAGAACACAACTATGTGGAACTGTCGGCTCTGTCCAGTTCATGTTAAATCTCATTGCACAGTAAGATAACAGCTGTAAGTCTTGTGTAAGTCATTACCAACTTATCCCTCCAAACCATGAATTTTATGTGGAAGGGTAAAGGAGCTTTTCCTATTTCCCATCTGTCTGATTCCTACTTTATAAAAGATTTACTATTTGTTTGCCTCTTTGGAAATAAAGCAGTATGCAATAAGGAAATAGATTGTTTTTTTTATTTACTTTTTAACTTGATTCAGATATTAAGATTTGAACTCTTTTGAGGATTTAAAAAAAAAAGTTTCTCAGACTAATATGCAATTTTTCTTTCTTTCCTGTAGTTTATAATTAACCAGTAGGTACTGCGACAGACTGACAATATCCTGTATTACCCCAACACACCTTCTGACTTAAGATAAACTTTATTGAATTCAATTAAACCTTAATGTACATCGAAGGTATTAACCCCAATTCAGTGTGTTGTTGTGGCTTTGTATGTATGTCCTCTAGCAGGAGGGGGATGCTAATGTACTTACTTTATCAGCCCTTTGAAGCCACCCTGGAGAGGTATGCATATAGAAGTTCAAACTGGATTCTCCAGGGACCAACAGACAAAGAAAGGATTTTTGGATAAAGAGCCTGGTTTAAACTGGCTCAGGGCCACTCCTTGATTCCGTAAATGGACAGGACTCTGATGACCATGGAGGGCCTCAATTCTTAGAGTAGGATTGGAAGGACTTGGTCTACTGAGGCCCCATAAAATGGCGTGCTTGTGATCAGTTGAAAATGTGATGAATTTTCAGAGTAACAGCCGTGTTAGTCTGTATTCGCAAAAAGAAAAGGAGTAACAATAAATTGGTTAGTCTCTAAGGTGCCACAAGTACTCCTTTTCTTTTTGTGATGAATTTGTGACCATAAAGTAAACCCCTTGGGTGGGGCATTGAAAGACTGCTGCTCCTGCCAGAACCCATGTCAGAGCTCAGGTGATGTCTGGTAAGCTTATTAGCATGTGTATAGCTTCTGTTGTTTTTAATGTGTTCTCTCTAGTGCTTTTAGCCTAATAATAAAATAGGTTTGCATAAAAAGAGGTGTGGTGATACCAATGACTATGGGCAGTCAGTCTCACTGTGCCTGGGCAGACTGTCTCTGCTGGGAATAACACAGTGAAAGCAGGGAATTGTGAAGTCTGGTAATACCCCAATCAGAAGGGAGTGAGATGTGGGTCTTTACTCAGAAGTGCAATTGCTGGGTAACTGGAAGCCTGAGAGTGGGTGCCCTTTGCTGTACCACTGAGGGGAAATACAGCTGAAGTTCCTCTGAACAGTGACCGATGCCTCTTAAATGAGAAACCAAGAACAGGTCTATACTAAAACGTGTGCCATTTTAATGGAACCAGTATACTTATGCTGGTAAATCCCTCCTGGTGTTGACATTTATACTGGTATATAAATGTTGATACTGGTATAGCTTAATCACTTTTATATTGATAAAACTGTGGCTTCACTAGTGCTTTTACTGGCATACCTATGTCAGCAAAAAAAAAAAAAAAAAATCAAACTCCTAACTGATATAACCTTGCCAGTAAAATTTTTAAGTGTAGACCAAGCCCAAGAAGTCTCTAGATATTAAAATTCTTCTGGAGTTAATTCTTCTGGCTATGTTGCAGATGGTCAAAACCAATCTCCTGAGGCTGAGATTTTCATTCAAAGCCAGGGCACGTCATTCTATCCCAACCTAGGATACCTCTTCTAGCTAGACAGGCTACTGACAGGACAGAGGACCATAGTTCCGTTTTCAGGTTGGTACAGGTCTGGTACTTTTGAAAGCTCTCTTTGTCATGAGGTATTAATGTATTCATGGTAGAGGGAGACTCCTTTTGAACCAGTCATTTCAGCTGAGTTTAACTTTCTGACATGTGAAGTAATTTTCCTGGTGGCAGTAACTTTAGCTTGCAGTGTAAATGAGCTTTCAGGTTTTAATGACTTTCATCTTATTCTAAGTTTTACAAGGGTAAGGTGGTGACAGAGACGAATCTAAGATTCCTGCCAGAGTGTGTTGGATTTCCACCTGAATCAGACTAAGATCTTCCTAGGCACATGTGCCTATCCCATCAAGATCCTTCTCCTGCACCCAGTGTCAAAAGGCACTCAGGATTGTATTTGCATAAAGCATTTAGAAAAAAGGACATGCATATAATCTGGCTGGCCTTAAACCATCACTTTCTTGAAATGGGGACACCATGATGTAAGCTTACCACCATTCCTGTCTCAGGTGTTTCCATTAGAGATACAGGAACTCCTCACTTAGCGTTAAAAGAAAAGGAGTACTTGTGGCACCTTAGAGACTAACCAATTTATTTGAGCATAAGCTTTCGTGAGCTACAGCTCACTTCATCGGATGCATACTGTGGAAAGTGTAGAAGATCTTTTTATACACACAAAGCATGAAAAAATACCTCCTCCCACCCCACTCTCCTGCTGGTAATAGCTTATCTAAAGTGACCACTCTCCTTACAATGTGTATGATAATCAAGGTGGGCCATTTCCAGCACAAATCCAGGGTTTAACAAGAACGTCTGGGGGGGGGGGTAGGGGGGGAGGAGAAAACAAGGGGAAATAGGTTACCTTGCATAATGACTTAGCCACTCCCAAACTCTATTCAAGCCTAAGTTAATTGTATCCAATTTGCAAATGAATTCCAATTCAACAGTTTCTCGCTGGAGTCTGGATTTGAAGTTTTTTTGTTGTAATATAGCAACTTTCATGTCTGTAATCGCGTGACCAGAGAGATTGAAGTGTTCTCCGACTGGTTTATGAATGTTATAATTCTTGACATCTGATTTGTGTCCATTTATTCTTTTACGTAGAGACTGTCCAGTTTGACCAATGTACATGGCAGAGGGGCATTGCTGGCACATGATGGCATATATCACATTGGTGGATGTGCAGGTGAACGAGCCTCTGATAGTGTGGCTGACGTTAATAGGCCCTGTGATGGTGTCCCCTGAATAGATATGCGAGCACAGTTGGCAACGGGCTTTGTTGCAAGGATAGGTTCCTGGGTTAGTGGTTTTGTTGTGTGGTATGTGGTTGCTGGTGAGTATTTGCTTCAGGTTGGGGGGCTGTCTGTAAGCAAGGACTGGCCTGTCTCCCAAGATTTGTGAGAGTGTTGGGTCATCCTTCAGGATAGGTTGTAGATCCTTAATAATGTGTTGGAGGGGTTTTAGTTGGGGGCTGAAGGTGACGGCTAGTGGCGTTCTGTTATTTTCTTTGTTAGGCCTGTCATGTAGTAGGTGACTTCTGGGAACTCTTCTGGCTCTATCAATCTGTTTCTTCACTTCTGCAGGTGGGTATTGTAGTTGTAAGAATGCTTGATAGAGATCTTGTAGGTGTTTGTCTCTGTCTGAGGGGTTGGAGCAAATGCGATTGTATCGCAGAGCTTGGCTGTAGACGATGGATCGTGTGGTGTGGTCAGGGTGAACGCTGGAGGCATGTAGGTAGGAATAGCGGTCAGTAGGTTTCCGGTATAGGGTGGTGTTTATGTGACCATCGTTTATTAGCACTGTAGTGTCCAGGAAGTGGATCTCTTGTGTGGACTGGACCAGGCTGAGGTTATTGGTGGGATGGAAATTGTTGAAATCATGGTGGAATTCCTCAAGGGCTTCTTTTCCATGGGTCCAGATGATGAAGATGTCCTCAATATAGCGCAAGTAGAGTAGGGGCATTAGGGGACAAGAGCTGAGGAAGCGTTGTTTTAAGTCAGCCATAAAAATGTTGGCATACTGTGGGGCCATGCGGGTACCCATAGCAGTGCCGCTGATCTGAAGGTATACATTGTCCCCAAATGTAAAATAGTTATGGGTAAGGACAAAGTCACAAAGTTCAGCCACCAGATTAGAATCATAGAATCATAGAATATCAGGGTTGGAAGGGGCCCCTGAAGGTCATCTAGTCCAACCCCCTGCTCGAAGCAGGACCAATTCCCAGTTAAATCATCCCAGCCAGGGCTTTGTCAAGCCTGACCTTAAAAACCTCTAAGGAAGGAGATTCTACCACCTCCCTAGGTAATGCATTCCAGTGTTTCACCACCCTCTTAGTGAAAAAGTTTTTCCTAATATCCAATCTAAACCTCCCCCACTGCAACTTGAGACCATTACTCCTCGTTCTGTCATCTGCTACCGTTGAGAACAGTCTAGAGCCATCCTCTTTGGAACCCCCTTTCAGGTAGTTGAAAGCAGCTATCAAATCCCCCCTCATTCTTCTCTTCTGCAGGCAAAACAATCCCAGCTCCCTCAGCCTCTCCTCATAAGTCATGAGTTCTAGACCCCTAATCATTTTTGTTGCCCTTCGCTGGACTCTCTCCAATTTATCCACATCCTTCTTGTAGTGTGGGGCCCAAAACTGGACACAGTACTCCAGATGAGGCCTCACCAATGTCGAATAGAGGGGAACGATCACGTCCCTCAATCTGCTTGCTATGCCCCTACTTATACAACCCAAAATGCCATTGGCCTTCTTGGCAACAAGGGCACACTGCTGACTCATATCCAGCTTCTCGTCCACTGTCACCCCTAGGTCCTTTTCCGCAGAACTGCTGCCTAGCCATTCGGTCCCTAGTCTGTAGCGGTGTATTGGATTCTTCCATCCTAAGTGCAGGACCCTGCACTTATCCTTATTGAACCTCATCAGATTTCTTTTGGCCCAATCCTCCAATTTGTCTAGGTCCTTCTGTATCCTATCCCTCCCCTCCAGCGTATCCGTAGCCGTGACATTATCGGGGATAGTGTTCTTGATGGCCTGTAGTCCATCTTTGTGTGGCATGTTGGTGTAGAGGGCTTCTACATCCATAGTGGCCAGGATGGTGTTTTCAGGAAGATCACCGATGGATTGTAGTTTCCTCAGGAAGTCAGTGGTGTCTCGAAGGTAGCTGGGAGTGCTGGTAGCGTAGGGCCTGAGGAGGGAGTCTACATAGCCAGACAATCCTGCTGTCAGGGTGACAATGCCTGAGATGATGGGGCGCCCAGGATTTCTAGGTTTATGGATCTTGGGTAGTAGATAGAATATCCCAGGTCGGGGTTCCAGGGGTGTGTCTGTGCGGATTTGATCTTGTGCTTTTTCAGGCAGTTTCTTGAGCAACTGCTGTAGTTTCTTTTGGTAACTCTCAGTGGGATCAGAGGGTAATGGCTTGTAGAAAGTGGTGTTGAAGAGCTGACGAGCAGCCTCTCGTTCATATTCCGACCTATTCATGATGACAACAGCACCTCCTTTGTCAGCCTTTTTGATTATGATGTCAGAGTTGTTTCTGAGGCTGTGGATGGCATTGTGTTCTGCACGGCTGAGGTTGTGGGACAAGTGATGCTGCTTTTCCACAATTTCAGCCCGTGCATGTCGGCGGAAGCACTCTATGTAGAAGTCCAGTCTGCTGTCTCAACCTTCAGGAGGAGTCCACCTAGAATCCTTCTTTTTGTAGTGTTGGTAGGGAGATCTCTGTGGATTAGTATGTTGTTCAGAGATGTATTGGAAATATTCCTTGAGTCGGAGACGTCGAAAATAGGATTCTAGGTCACCACAGAACTGTATCATGTTCGTGGGGGTAGAGGGGCAGAAGGAGAGGCCCCGACATAGGACAGCTGCTTCTGCTGGGCTAAGAGTATAGTTGGATAAGTTAACAATATTGCTGGGTGGGTTGAGGGAACCATTGCTGTGGCCCCTTGTGGCATGTAGTAGCTTAGAAAGTTTAGTGTCCTTTTTCTTTTGTAGAGAAGCAAAGTGTGTGTTGTAAATGGCTTGTCTAGTCTCTAAGGTGCCACAAGTACTCCTTTTTTCTTTTTGTGAATACAGATTAACAGGGCTGTTACTCTGAAACATTTCCCCTTTAAGTATGAAGAGCGGGGTCAGAAGTACACAGGCTTCTTAATTAGATCAGCAAGCGGAGACCTGACCAAAGCTGCAGCTGCTGCCTAAGGCAGCAGTTCCCTCCCTCTGTGTGTTCCCCTGCTCTATGGAAGATGGGGTAAGTGGGGTGCAGGAGCAGGGGGGAGGGGGACACCCTGACATTAGCCCCCCCTTCTTCCCCTCCGCCCCACACAGCAAGCAGGAGTCTCGAGGAGCAGCTTCAAGGTAGAGGGCAGGAGCAGCACATGGCAGTGGGGGGAGGGACAGCTGAACTGCCAGCAGTTGATAGCCTGCTGAGCAGCTGCTGCACAGGGAACTTAGGCGAGTGGGGAGCTGATAGGGGGGCTGCCTGTCCACCTTGGTTCCAACCACCCACCAGCTAGCTGCAACAGGCTGCTCTTCCTGCAAGCAGTGGACAAAGCAGGTGGCTGCCAAACGATGTTAGAAGGAAGCATTGCACAACTTTAAATGAACATATTCCCTAATTGATCAGCAACGTAACAACGTTAACCGGGACAATTTTAAGTGAGGAGTTCCTGTACGGTACAGACCTGTTTACGCGCGGATGTTGGGAGTCAAGCCGTCACGACTGCATGTTAACGGACCGCTGGTTAAGAGGGCCATGCTGAAAAAAGTGTTCAGTTAGAAAAAAAGATGTTATTTTCTGCTCTTTCTGGCTCTCATTTTCTTTCTTTCTTATGAAGTCTGTCATTCGCCGCAGATGAATGATTTCAATATTTTCTGCTTTTTGCTCCTCCATAAATCTTACAACAGTTTCTACAGCACTAAGGGCTTCTGTGGGCCAAATTTTAACCTTTTCAACTACATCCTCACCATCTCTTTTGCGGTCCAACATAGCCTCACAACCTGTTAATATTTTTAACTCAGACAGAAATTCTGAAGTCGGGCAGTCTTTATACATCTCCAGCTACTCTGTAATGATTTCCGGTGACGTATCCAAACTAAAATATTTTATCATTTGAAAGAGAAATTTACCTTTATCTTCTTTTGTCTGCATGCGTGTTTGTAAGAGGTCTTCTTTCGAAAATCCTTCAAAGTCTGGCTCTGAATCTGTGCCACTGCTGGAGTTTTCAGAGTCTGAGCCGTCTTTGACAGAAAAAACATTACCGAGAGCCTTCATCCAGCAGTTTTCAATGGACTTTTGTTTTACTCCGTCCCAAGCTTTTTTAACTAAATAAATAATTTTCTTCATGTTTAACTGTTTCAGGAATTCTGAAATGCCTGAAGACGTGCATGACATGATCGCTGAAATCAGCTCCCATCGATAATTGTTTATTTTTAAAATTCTGAATAATGCCCTGGTCTAAGGGTTAAATTTTTGATGTTGTGTGGAATGGTAGGTATAGCACTCAAATTTTTCCATCGCTCGATACCAGTGATTCAGCTGGAAGATAGGTTGGACAATTGTCAAGTAGAAAAAGTGCTTTGGCTTCCAGTTCTTCGACCGCAGATGCTTACGAACAGCTGGAACAAAGCTGTTGTGGAACCAGTCGTCGAAAATGTGTCTCGTCATCCACATATTTTTGCTGTTAGCATATATTACTGGCAGTTTGGCTCTATTGAGGTGATTAAAGCAGCAAGGGTTATGAAAGCGGCCAACGAGAAGAGGGGCAAGCTTATGGGTGCCCGTCTTATTACTACAAAAAAGAAGAGTCACACGATCTTTATCTTTTTAAATCCATCTGTTTTTTGTGTCTCGTAATTAAAGGCTAGAGTCTTATCAGGTAGCAGTTTTGCAAATAAAGCTGTTTCATCACAATTATAAAGTTGTTCTTCGTGGTAGACTTCATTTTGTAAAATAGATTTTAACTCGGCAGGAAACATGTTTATGGCCAATTCATCAGCTGATCGGCTTTCTCTAGAAATCGATATCTGTGCTATGCCATGACGCTTTTTAAAATGAGTTACAAACCCCTTGCTGGCTTGGAATGATTCATCCCCCTTAAATTTCCAAATTTTGTTGCTTTGGCTTGAAGAATTGGCCCACTTAACGGCATTCCTTTCAGCCATTACTGAGCAAACCATGTGTTCATGGGTTTGTCTGTTTTGGGTTTTGCTGAATAGCACACACACTTTTGCTTAAGCCCTGCAGCAGAATCAGTATTTTGTACAAAGCTATTCAGTTTAGATTTGTTTTTTAGCCATCCTCGGAGAGTAGATTCGGCAATCCCAATCCCAATGCATCCGATGAAGTGAGCTGTAGCTCGCGAAAGTTTATGCCCAAATACATTTGTTAGTCTCTAAGGTGCCACAAGTACTCCTTTTTTTTTTTTTTTGCGGATACAGACTAAAATGGCTGCTACTCTGAAACCAATATCTTTTGAAACTTTAGTCTGGGTTTCTCCGCTATTTACTTGATCTATTGCAGCTAGCTTTTCTTCTATGGTGTAGGAACGCTTGCCCTCTGCCGTTATATTAGGCCTAGAAAATTAAAATTTTCTAATGTAGTGTGTGTGTATATATATTACTATATAACTACTATATATTATATATCTCTCTAGCGTGACAATGACCAAGCGTGCGTGATACGTCTTTACCAATATCGGTAAAGACGTACAACGTATTTCCACTCCGCACTTCCTGTCGATTTCTATGTCAGTGAGTTAGTGAGCAAATCTGTACTGCTACATAGCAAGTTCCTGTACCACGTGTTAACAAGTCTTGCGTGTTAAATAGGTAGCACTGGGAGGCATGGCACTACCGCGTGTTAAGCGGATTCGCGCGTAAATGGGTCTGTACTGTATCCGTAAAACAGTGACCTGATCCCCTCTACACATATTGGCAAAGCATTTTTGCTTGGATTTGGCCTCCAGGAGAGAATCTGTTTTTGGATTCACAAGAATTCCAGAACTTGTTTCCTAAATAGCGGCAAACTCTCCTCTGCAATATAAATTTTATTTATTCAATGATATCTCTTACTGACCATTTTTGGTATGCATAGATAAGTCCTCTCTTCTGTTGATGTTTTTGGCACTGGCCTTGTACAAAGTGCTTCTGATTGCAGCCTTCTGTACCTTTTCTTTTGGGACATCCCTCAATCTTCTTACTCTCAAACGTGAAGAATCCTGGTAAATGGTAACTTTTTAGACAAAAGGAAATATATATTTTTCTCTTCAGTCTTGAATTTTTAAACTTTGTCATCATGGCAGCATCTCTTTCTGTGCAATTGAAGGAACTGATTGAAATGTTAAGAAGGCAACATTTGTACCCTGCAGAGTGATTCACTGCTGGTCCTCTGCCCTGCTACTTCTGTCGTCACGGCTCAAAATTCTTTAAGTGTTGGGAATTTCAGTCATCTGATACTAAGGAACCCCTTCAAGCTGAAGTGCCTTACCCAGAGTGGGGCAGTCCTGGGGGCAGCTCCACCCCGCCCCTCTCTTCCCCTCCCTGACCCCGAGGCCCCAGCCAGGTTGGAGCCTGGAAGTCGGAGCTGGGCAGTGCAGAGTGACTGCTGTTCTGGCTGATGCCATGGAATGGGCAGCTGCCGTGCTTCGCAGTCTCCTCCTTCTGCTGGTGCCCAGAGCTGAGGCTGCTCCTCAGCTTCCAGCCCCCTTTTGACTGCTTGCACAAGTAGTAAGAGCCACCTGAACGGGTGGACCTGGCTCTTGCACTGGCAAAGTCCTCAGAGGAGCAACCACAGCCCATAGCTGCCTCTCTCCCTGCACCCTGAGCTACCCCCTGCCTGCACACAGCCCCTAGCTAACCGCCTGTCTGCACCCTGAGCAGTTTTCAATCTTTTTGAACTGAGCCCTCTGACCTGAGTTATAATTTTTAGTTGCACCCTCCCCCCACAACCTAAACAAGCTGGGTGGTCTGCTGAGGTGAGTCAGAGGGTGGAAGTGGTGCTCCCTCCCTGGGCCCCTCCATGTGGAGCTGAACTGAGCCCAGCTGGGCCTTACACTTCCAAAATAGAAATCAAACTAGGCCTATGCATGAGGACCCCCTGCCCAGCAGTTGCAGCCTCGGTGCACTGTGGGGCTAATGCCCTGTCTTCACCCGGCAGCTGAAGCCCTGAGGTGCGCCTCTTCCCCCCAACACACACTGGGTCCTGGAGGTTTTTATAGAACGTGGGCTGGGCCTTACAAAGAAAAAAAAGGTTGAGAACCCCTGCTTTGTCCTGCGTTGGAGGATAGGATTAAAATTCAAAATGATCTGGACAAACTGGAGAAATGGTCTAAGTAAATAGGATGAAATTCAATAGGGACAAATACCACATACTCCACTTAGGAAGGAACACACAGAAAATGGGAAATGACTACCTAGGAAGTACTGCAGAAAGGGATCTGGGGGCGATAGTGGATCACAAGCTAAATATGAGTCAACACTGTAACACTTGCAAAAAAAAAAAAAAAAAGGCACACATTCTGGTTTGTATTAGCAGGAGTCTTGTAAGCAAGACACAAGAAGTAGTAATTCTGTTCTACTCCATGCTGATTAGGCCTCTACTGGAGTATTGTGTCCAGTTCTGGGCACTGCATTTCAGGAAAGATGTGGGAAAATTGGAGAGTGTCCCCAGAAAAGTAACAAAAATGATTAAAGTCTAGAAAACGTGACCTATGAGAAAAGACTGAAAAAATTGGGTTTGTTTAGTTTGGAGAAGAGAAGACTGGGGCAGGGGGACATGAACAGTTTTCAAGTACATAAAAGGTTGTTACAAGGAGGGGAGAGAAAAATTGTTCTAATTAACCTCTGAGGATAGGACAAGAAACAATGGGCTTAAATTGCAGCAAGGGAGGTTTAGGTTGGACGTAAGGAAAAACTTCCTGTCAGGGTAATTAAGCACAGGAACAAATTGCCTAGGGGTTGTGGAATCTCCATCATTGCATGTTTTTAAGATCAGATTAGACAAACACCTCTCAGGGATGGTCTAGAAAATACTTTGTCCTGCTTGAGTACAGGGGACTGGACTAGAAGATCTTTTGAGGTCCCTTCCTGTCTTGTGATTCTATATTTTCCACAGGACCCCGTCTTACTCAGTGACAGGAAGAATCAGGGTTGGGTACTGAAGGAGACAGTTATCCATAGGAGACAGAAGGTGTGTAGTGAATGAGGAAAGGGCTTGCAGGAAGAGAGAGGATGGTTTTATGCTTAAGCAGTTAAATGCTGCTCTGAAGAATTGGATTCTGTCCCTGCTTCTGCCCCAGAATTCCTGTGTGATGCTAGGCAAGTCATTTAAACCAAACTTTTCCCAGATGGTCACTAATTTTGTTCCTCATTTTCAGGGTGTCCAAGTTGAGACCTTTAGGGTCTGATTTGCACAAGTGCTGAAACAGTGAGTGCATAACCGAAGTCAGTGGGAGTTGTGCTTTGGACATTTAAAATGCTTTATAATGCTAAATATGCCGAATAATCAGGTCCTAGATGTCTCAGATGGGGACACCCAAAATTAGTTGACACTTATGACTTTAATCTGCCTCTTCTTCCCAGTTGCTAAAGTGGGATAATAATACCCATGCATCTCACAAGAGTGTTATGAAAACAAATTAATGCGTGTGAAGCAGTCAGATAATATAGTGATGAGTGCCTTGGAAAAGCCCATGAAGAAATCCATAATTATGTCTTCAAAGCAGCATTTGAATAATGTTCACTAAGGCGTGGGCCACACGTTGAACAAGGAGAAAACAAAATATTGAATAGCTGCTCATTAAGTGAGTATCCTTTGCTCACTGAATGAGACAGGACTTCTGTGTCAAAGTAGTATGTGATAATGTAATTAAAAACTCATAATGCATATGCATAAGGAGCCAAATTAAGGTTCCATAGACAACCTCAATTCTGAATTTCATAACTTTTGAGTAACTTTTGTCTTTGCAGTCTGTGTTCTTTTATTGTAGGTTTTTTGTGTGTAACTTTCTAGATTTAAAAAAAAAAACTGTAAAAACAACTTCCATCATATGGCATCATATTGATGCCTTCCTCTAACATAGAATAAGTAACTGGGAAAAGTGAGCACAGCAAAAAAAAAATTGATGAATGTAAGGGACAAAATTATTCAAGATAGTTAAGTCCCAGGCAGACTGCGAAGAGCTACAAAAGGATCTCTCAAAACTGGGTGACTGGGCAACAAAACGGCAGATGAAATTCAATATTGATAAAGGCAAAGTAATGCACATTGGAAAACATAATCCCAACTATACATATAAAATGATCGGGTCTAAATGAGTTTTTACCACTCAAGAAAGAGATTTGGGAGTCATTGTGGATAGTTCTCTGAAAACATCTACTCAGTGTGCAGCAGCAGTCAAAAAAGCTAGCAGAATGTTGGGAATCATTAGGAAAGGGGTAGAGAATAAGACAGAAAATATCATATTGTCTCTATATAAATCCATGGTACACTCATATCTTGAATACTGCATGTGGTTGTGGTCGCCCCATCTCAAAAAAGGTATATTGGAATTGGAAAAGGTTCAGAAAAGGACAACAAAAATGATTAGGGGTATGGAACAGGCGCCATACGAGTGAGGTTAATAAGATTGGGACTTTTTAGCTTGGAAAAGAGACGACTAGTGGGGAATATAATAGAGGTCTATAAAATCATGATTGGTGTGGAGAAAGTAAATAAGGAAGTGTTATTTACTCCTCATAACACAAAAACTAGGGGGTCACCAAATTAAATGAATAGGCAGCAGATTTAAAACAAACAAAAGGAAGTATTTTTTTCCCACAACGCGCAGTCAGCCTGTGGAACTCCTTGCCAGAGGAGCCAAGACTATAACAGGGTTCAAAAAAGGAACTAGATAAGTTCATGGAGCATAGGTCCATCAGTGCCTAAGGGTGGGCAAACTTTCTGGCCTGAGGGCCACATCTGGGTGTGGAAATTGTATGGTGGGACATGAATGCTCATGAAATTGGGAGTAGGGGTGCAGGAGGGGGTGAAAGCTCCAGTTGGGGGGTGTGGGCTCTGGTGTGGGGCCGTGGATGAGGGGGTTGGGGATACAGGCTGGATTCAAGAGGGTGGGAGGGGGCTCTGGGCTGGAGCAGGGGGGTTGGGAAGGGGGTGAGGGATCCGGCTTGGGGTGTGGACTCTGGATGGGGCTGGGGGGTTTGGGATGCAGGAGGGTGCTCTGGGCTGGGACCGAGGGGTTCGGAGGGTGGGAGAGGTCTCAGGGCTGGGGCAGGGTGTTGGGTGATGGGATGGATCACTTGATTACCTGTTCTGTTCATTCCCTCTGGGGCACTGTCATTGGCCGCTGTCGGAAGACAGGATACTGGGCTAGAATGACCTTTGGCCTGACCCAGTATGGCTGTTCTTATGTTCTTAAGGGACAGTTGTGTTTGAAGACAGGATAGAAGAGCATCACAGAGAAGGAAGGATTTTAAATTCTATCATGTTGCTGGTTTTTTTTTTCTTGTACTGAAATTACATATGATGAAACACAGTAGATTTTTCCATTGTATTAAAACCTGTAAGCATCAGTGAGAAAACACAGATACTGATAAAAAGTAATGCTACTCCATTAAATTAAATACCCCAAGAGGACCTGCTTCAGTACAGGGGGAGAAAAACACTATGACTGCACACCCCTAGTTGTTACTTATCACCCCACTTGGAACCCATAGAGGGTATCATCAAAGTACTACAACCCATACTTGATAGGGACCCCATCCTGAAATAAATCTTTCCTGAATCCCCTCTTCTGGCCTTCAGACCCCCCAACCTCTCCAAGTTCATCCCCAGAAGCAAGTTCCCCAGAGACCAGCACACACCAAGTCAAAGTGGCAGCAGGCCCTGCCAGAGCAAGATACAAAACCTGCAGATGCATCTCCGCTGCTACAATGATTAACACCCCCAAAACACGCCTTTCAAGATCCATGGGTCCTATACATGCCTATTACTACCAGGGCTTTGGAGCTGTACTCCGGCTCCGCTCCAGCTCCAGGCAAAAACCTGCAGCTCCACTGCTCCGGAGCTGCTCCACGCTCCAGCTCTGCGCTCTGTTCCAAAGCTCTGATCACAATGTGTGGTGTACCTCATCCAGTACACTAAATTCTCTAGTAGCAACTAACTGGGTGAAACCAGACAATCACTCTGCTCTCGAATGAACTCGTACAGAAAAATGATAAAAGACAAAAACATCACATCACCTAAGGGTGAACACCATCACTCTATATCTGACATATCAGTCCTCATCCTCAAAGGAAACTTACACAATGCTTTCAAAAGAAGAGCCTGGGAGTTTAAATTTGTAACTTTGCTAGACACTAAAAATCATAGACTGAATATAAACAGTAGATTTATGGCTTATTACAACAATCTATAACCCACTAACAACTCCCACACCCATTCCTTTCCTTTCCTCGCCTCCCTATGACTGAAGGGATGTTAACGGGGTGCTTCACCCTGATTGGTCCTTTGAAATATGTTAAATAGTTCTGCTAAACAATCTGTTCTACCTTGTATTTAGCTGTAACACTCTGAACCATGGCCAAAAGCAGTGGTTTTCAAACTTTTTTTTCTGGTGACCCAGTTGAAGAAAATTGTTGATGCCTGCAACCAGACAGAGCTGGGGATGAGGGGTTTGGGCTGTGGAAAAAGGTAGGCACTAGCCTGCCTTAGCTGGGCAGCACCACCTATGGGACTATTAACTAGTGCCTGACATGCTGCGACCCAGTACTGGGTCGCGATCCAAAGTTTGAAAAACGCTGGTCTACACTACAGTTGATATAACTGTCGCATACAGGGTATGGAAAAGTCACATCCATGAGTGACATAGTCATACCGGCCTAACCCCCTGGAGTAGACAGCACTATGTTGATGGGAGGGCTTCTCCCATCAATATAGTTGCCACCTTTTGAGGAGATGGAATACCTATGCTGTTGGGAGCAGTTTTCCCATTGGCATAGGTAGCGGTTTCACTAAAGCACAACAGCAGTGTAGCTGCATTGTAAATGTAGACAAGCCCTGAGTACATTTCCCAGACCTGAAGAAGAGCTCTGTGATAAGCTCAAAAACTTGTCACTCTCATCAACCTAAGTTGGTACAATAAAAGATATTACCTCACCCACCTTTGTCTCTAGTAAATAACTAAATATACGATCAAGGTATATAGCATTAATTTTAAAAATTCTCAATATCTTGCTGAAAATGAAATTGGTATCTTACCAAATCTTTTTTTTCTTTGTTCAAGCTCTCTAGTTTCTTATGCTAGAGATAAATAAAGGTAAAATAGTATGTTTTAGTGTTAGAAATAAGAGCAGAATTTCGTATTGGATTGTTACTGCTGTTAATCGAATTGAAAAGTTAGGGCTATATTCTCATCTAGTGAACAAGAAGTTGTCACTCATGCTATCTGATATCAAGTACTTGAGACCGAAAAGGGGGAGCCTTATAAATATATTACAAAACATGACTGGAGGAATGCATTATTTTCTCTAACAGAACTGTGGGACAATGTGTTGTTTTGTGATTATAGTAAATGACTGTAAGCCAGGTGGATCTTAGTGTCCAATACCAATTGTGCCATTGACTCACCATGGAAGTTTTTGGACAGATGACTTGGTCACCTGCCTCAGTAAAACTATATGGAAAATTAGGTGAAAAGTAGGATCCTTCTGAAAGTCATATGATTTATCTACGCTGTTCTTATATAAACTTAAAAAGTGTGTGTCAGTAAGCTTCCATAGAAACATATTTTGAGCATTCAGTGCTCATTTATTTCATATGTATCTTCTAGAGGTTTTAATGCAGTGGTCCCTATACTTTTCAGGATTGCACCCTCCCTTACCCTTGTCCACATTCCCCAGCGTCCCTGGAGCTGGGAGCAGGGCCGTGGCTCGGGGCAGGGGCGCGGTGTGAAGTGGGATAAGGGGGCCAGGAATGGAGCCATGGCCAGGGGTGCAGGTTGAGAATGGGGCTGTGGGCAGGGCCGGAGCAAAGCTGGGAGTGGAGTGGGGCTAGGTGGTGCTCCTTCCCCTCCCCCAGTGGGGCTGGTCATCCCCTCCACTCCCCTTTAGGGGGGCATGCCCCACAGTTTGAGGACCTCTGTTTTAATGTAATGAAATGTGTTTTTTGTCTTACAGTTATGATCCACTTTCATAAGTGAGCTGCATTGGCTGGTTGGAGTGAATATATAATAATGAGTGGTGCAGCTTTGGGCATTGAGATAATATTTGTCTTTTTTCTGGCTTTATTCATACTTCATCGGTATGGAGACTTCAAGAAACAACATAGACTTGTGATCATAGCAACCCTGCTGGCTTGGTATCTTTGTTTTCTTATAGTATTTATATTGCCTCTGGATGTTAGTACGGTAAGGTTTTCCATTTTTGTAAAGCTTAGTATGTTATTGCTCTATTTAAAAAAAAAAATCACAAAATACACTACACACTAAGAATACAGTTGTGTAAATCAGTAGAAAATATCTCTATAAGACAAAGAATTTTCAATTAAAAAGGCATCTTTTAAAAATTGTAAAGTTGAATAAAATGTCCTGTTAGTTCTGTCAAGTTAAAAATATATTTAAAATCAGCGAACTGAATTTTAAAATTCACTATTTATGTTGTTAATTTTAGTATTTCTCTCAGCTTGAACAATGAACTAATAGAGTGAAATCAATTTTTTCTGGTCAGTTTTTCATCAGTTTCACTCTCAGTTTTTTTATGCACTAATTAAGTGCTGGGATGCAAATACTTAGGAATTTTTTTTTTAAACCTGCCTTACAAGAATTAAAAGTGAAAAGCCATGGAAATATTAGCATTTCACTTAATTTTGGTGCCAAATTTGATTTGTATCCCTATTCTTGTTTTTTTCAATAACTGTTTCACCTTGTTCCTAATAGTTGTTTACATGATGATTTCATTGTCTTCTAGACTATATACAATCGATGCAAACTTGCTGTTAACTCCAGCCCTTCAGAAAGCAGCAGCAGCAACAACATCATCAATGGATCTTACCCTACTTCTGCTCCAAGGTACAAAGAACGGTCTTATTTTTCTGCATCACAATATTAAAAGCATTAGTATACTTTTTAAATAGGCAAAAATGTGCAAATAAAGAACTAGTACCTGTGCTGCAGAGAGTGCACTCTAAATTGAACGTGACATGGTGATTGAAAGCTGTTAACAGGCACTGTTGTGAGGAGGGACAAGCATGACAATAAGATCTTGTGATTAAGGTATCTGCAGATCTCAATGCTTCTATTTTTGTTTATTTTTAATTGTTTTTAATGTTGTTACCTTTCCTCCTCCACTTTGTCATAGACAAGACAAGAGAACTGAGGTTTTTAGAAGGAATTTGAATATACCAAGAGAGGTGCTTTTGTGAATTTCTTTTATTATTCCACAGACCTAATGCTTATTAGGGTTTTTGACCTTGACAGTATGCTTCAGAGACACACAGTCTTTCCTTTGTTTATGTATTCGTTATATCCAAGACTGTAGACCTCTGTAAATTTCAGACAACTCAAAAGTTATGATAGGTGCTCTATATCTGTCTGCTGGCAGAGAAGAAATCACACTTAGATGTCTGAGTTGTAGTGTGATGTTTGGAGCACTGAAATCATAAAATCCGGATCCTCTTTCTGGCTTTTCCCCATTTGACCGTGAACGAATCTCTTAACCTTTTTGTGCTATTTCCATGTTTGAAAAATTAATGTAATACTCTTACTCATCTCACAGAGACGTGAGGCTTAGTTAATTGTCAGTAAGCTATTTTGAGATTCTAGGATGCAAATTGATGTGTATGTGCAAAATTTTTGTTATTTCATCACCCCAAAGTGGAGAATATTAAGGTTGTTTAACACCGAAAAGTCAGGAGATACCAGCATTAAGGTGGCATGCACAACACTTTTCCCCTTGATGGGTATGCATTGCTCAACAGTCTTAAATTATAAGACTTTCTGTTTCTCAAATAATGCATTATCCTACTATCTCTTCTACAACTTTAAATAAACCACTATCACATCTCTTTACTATAGTACACTGTACATAAGAATGGCCATACTGGGTCAGACCAATGGTCCATATAGTCCAGTATCCTGTGTTCCAACAGTGGCCAATGCCAGGTGCTTCAAAGGGAAGGAACAGGACAGATAATCATCAATTGATCCATTCCCAGCTTCTGGCAAACAGAGACTAGGGACATTTTAGAGCACGGTTTTGCATCCTTGCCTATCCTGGCTAATAGCCACTGATGTACCTAACATCCATGAACTTATCTAGCTCTTTTTTGAACCCTGTTATAGTCTTTGCTCTCACAACATCTTCTGGCAAAGAGTTCCACAGGTTGACTGTGCATTGTGTGGAGAAATACTTCCATTTGTTCGTTTTTTAAACCTGCTGCTTCCTATTAATTTCATTTGGTGACCCCTAGTTCTTGTGTTTTGAGAAGGAGTAAATAACTCTTCCTTATTTCTCCACACCAGTCATGATTTTATAGATCTCAATCATATCCCCCCTTAGCTGTCTCTTTTCCAAGACAAAAAGTCCAAGTCTTATTAAACTCTACTCATATGGAAGCTGTTCCCTACCCCTAATAATTTTTGTTGCCCTTTTCTGTAACTTTTCCAATTCCAGTATATCTCTCTTGAGATAGGGCGACCAGACCTGCAAGCAGTATTCAAGATGTGGGCATACCATGGATTTATATAGAGGCCATATGATATTTTCTGTCATCTTATCTATCCCTTTCCTAATGATTCCCAACATTCTCTTAGCTTTTGTGACTGCCGCTGCACGTTGAGTGGATGTTTTCAGAGAACTATCCACAATGACTCCAAGATCTTTTGTGAGTGGTAACAGCTAATTTAGACCCCCATAATTTTATATGTATAATTGGGATTATGTTTTCCAGTGTGCATTACTTTTAATTTATCAACACTGAATTTTATCTGCCTTTTTGTTGCCCAGTCACCCAGTTTTGTGAGATCCCTTTGGAACTGTTTGCAGTTGGCATTGGACTTAACTATCTTGAGTAGTTTGGTATCATCTGCAAATTTTGCCACCTACTGTTTACCCCTTTTTTCCAGATAATTTCTGAATATATTAAAGAGTACTGATCCCAGTATAGACCCATGGGGGACAGCACTATTTACCACTCTCCATTCTGAAAACTGACCATTTATTCCTACCCTTTGTTTACTGTCTTTTAACCAGTTACCGATCCCTGAGAGGACCTTCCCTTTTATCCCATGACAGCTTACTTTGCTTAAGAGCCTTTGGTGAGGGATCTTGTCAAAGGCTTTCTGAAAATCTAAACACACTATATCCACTGAATCACCCTTGTCCACATGCTTGTTGACCCTGTCAAAAAATTCTAGTAGATTGGTGAGGCATGATTTCCCTTTACAGAAAACCTGTTGCCTCTTCTCCAACAAATCATGTTCATCTATATGTTTGATAATTCTGTTTACTATAGACTCAATCAATTTGCCTGGTCCTGAAGTTAAGCTTACTGGCCTGTAATTGCCAGGATCACCTATGGAACCTTTAAAAAAAATTGGCATCACATTAGCTATCCTCAAGTCATCTGGTACAGAAGCTGATTTAAATGATAAGTTACATACTGTGGTTAGTAGTTCTGCAATTTCACATATGAGTTTCTTCAGAACTCTTGGGTGAATACCATCTGGTCCTGGTGACTTATTACTTTTTAATTTATCAATTTGTTACAAAAGCTCCTCTAATGATACCTCAATCTGGAATTGCTCCTCAGATTTGTCACCTAAAAAGAATGGCTTAGGTCTCCCTCTTATTCTCAGCCATGAAGACCAATGCAAAGAATCCATTTGGTTTCTCCTCAATGGCCTGATCACTGTTGAGTATCCCTTTAGTATCTCAATTGTCCAGTGGCCCCACTGGTTGTTTAGCAGGCTTTCTGATTCTGATATACTTTAAAAAAAAATTGCTGTTACTTTTTGAGTCTTCAGCTAGCTTTTCTTCAAATTCTTTTTGAGCAAAACAAAGACATTAACTAAATAAAACTTTTTTTTTTTTTTTGTCTGCAATCATGTTAGTCATGCAGCCTACCTTAGTTTGGGACATAGGCAGATTGTTAAAAATATCTCTGATTAAACTACTCTGCATGTGCAAATTGCTAATAATTCAGGCAAATCAAAAGCAACTTTTCACTGGAACACTCCAAAACACTTCTCAATAACTGCTATCTCTGTCAAATAATGTAACTTTCTTATCCCTTCTGTTCCTACTGCTTTGATACACAAGCAGATAAAGTTATTCTGTAGTGAGGAATGTGTTGGTGATTAGAAGCATTTGTTTTTCACACTCCTTGTACTCAGCAGTTTGAGTGGTTTTGCTCAAAGTTTCCAGCTTTCTCAGGCAAAGACTAGATTTGGAAAGTATCAGCCCATTGAGTGAAAGTTTTTTTTGTAAAGATGACTGACTCTCAAACTGAATTATAATGGAAATGCTTAGGTAACTGCACTGTTAGTAATGACTGCTCTGGGTAGAATTTTCAAAAGCTTCTAAGGAAGTTATGCACCCAACTTCCATTGAAAGTTAATGGGAGTTATGCGCCCACTCCTTTAGGTGTTTTTGAAAATCCCACCCCTCAGAAATAATTACAGAATACGTAGAAGGGAAAACAACCATTTACTGTTTTTCACTTTGGCTCTTCCTTTTCTAAGATCTTGTTCTCTGAAAAAGAAACATTCTATGTAAGAAAAATATGAACATGCTTTACTGAACACAACCAAAAAAATTGCCTTACTAGTTGACTTCTGGTGAGTCTCTGATGGAATGCCAGTTGGGACTACCCGTTTTTTTTTTTCTTCCTTAAGAGAAATTGTCTTGTCCAGATATGTGCTCTTTTTGGTGCGAGTATTTATCAGCATAATTTTTAAGTGGGCTATAAACTAAATCTCTTACGAAACAAGTTAGTCATGCAAAAACATTTAATTAAAACAGTTTTCTGCAGTGGCAAGACTGAAAATAGTTTCTGGATAGAAGTGATGAATATTATGATATTTAGATTTTACAATTAACATGTGGCTCTCTGACCTTTTTACAGAAAACATAAGTGTTTCAAACCATGGAGTTATATTCCCAATGGAATTATGCCAATCTTCTGGCGTGTAGTATACTGGACATCACAGTTCTTAACCTGGTAAGTGAGGGAACTAGATCGCAAAGACCACAATATATATTCTGAAAATAAAAGTTGCTAGTATTTACAAAATACCTTTAAGATTTCATTCCGAGAGATTCTTACATTGTCATCTGATGGTCTGGCAGAAGAAAATTGTTTTTAAATCAAATACCTTCTAACGTAGTTTCAGTAAAACATTTAAACATGTTTAACTCCCATTAACTAATGGGGATTTAATGAGGAATATATCCAATTAAAAACCCAAGCACTGACAGTAAAACTTAATACAAGACAAATATACTTAACTAAATTCAAAATTAAAGAGTTTTGGTGTAGCAGACTGAATGTTCCTTACTCTGGCCACTCTGAAGCTCATAAAAATGTTCTTTTATTCTATGCTGCCATTGCTTCTGTATGCTCTTGGGGGAGCAAGCGCCACAATCTATATCTAATATTCTGAGTCAGAGATATAATCTTAGCACAGAACAAAATAAGCAAATAAACAAAACCATTCCTGCCAAGAGCAAAATGTTACAAGGTCTCTCTGTTCAGCAGTGCTCTCTTTTTTGAGGGTGAATTCTTCCAAGAAATGTGTGTAAGAACAAATCCTACATTTCATCATTATGAGAGGCTACAAAAAGGACTTAGCGGAATTTGAGAGCTACATAAGAGAAGGCACATGCCTGCAGTAGCTGCAACAAATATGTTTAGAGGGAAAACAATATGTGTATGCCTTGTTTTAGATACATTGATTAGTGTATTAATGTGAAACTACGACCAAGAGGAGCAAAGCCTGTAGTGCTCTTATAAGTGGTGGTTTTTCATACTAAAGCTGTCTATAGATATTAATCTAAACACAAGTTATTTCAAGGTTTACTGTCAACTAGATGTATCTAAAGAGAACACAAATGTAGCCGGTAACAGGTTTTGCTAGGAGAACTCTGCAAGTGAAAACTGGCAAATAGAGTAAGATAGAAAAATCTTATATCATTAATGTATTTTTGTTTGGTTCTAGGATTCTCTTACCTTTCATGCAGTCATATGCTAGATCAGGAGGATTCTCCATTACTGGAAAGATTAAAACTGCATTGATTGAGAATGCAATCTATTATGGCACTTACTTGCTGATTTTTGGAGCATTTTTAATATATGTGGCTGTAAATCCAAATTTCAATCTACAATGGTAAGAGTAATACTATTGTAAGTATTTGTCTTTGTTTTTTAAACTGTGTTTGTATTTCTCACAATATCTCTGCAATGGAGAAGTTGGGCAGTACTAATCTAACCTAGAATTCGGACTTGCTCTAGACCAGGGGCGGGCAAACTTTTTGGCTTGAAATTGTATGGAGGGCCAGTTAGGGGAGGCTCTGCCTCCCCAAACAGCCAGGCATGGCCCTACCCCCATCCACACCCCCTGATGGCCCCCCAGGACTCCTGCCTCATCCACTCCCCATGCTCCCTGACCACCGCTGGAATTCCTGCCCCTGACTGCCCCTCAGGACCTCTGCCCCCATTTCCTCCCTGTTCCCCACCCTCTGACCGCCCCCCGAACTTCCCTGTCCTCTATCCAACCCCCCTAATCCCTTACCGCACTGCCTGGAGCACCGGTGGCTGGCAGCCTGGCTGCACCAGGACAGGCAGCCGCACCGCAAAGCACAGAGCATCAGGTCAGGCCGGGCTCTGCAGCCACGCCGCCCAGAGCATTGCGCCGGCAGCATAGCAAGGTAAGGCTGCAGGGGAGGGGGGACAGCTGGAGAGGGGCCAGGGGTCAGCCTCCCAGGCCAGGAGCTCAAGGGCCAGGCACGATGGTCCTGCAGGCTGGATGTGGCCCACGTGCCGTAGTTTACCCACCTCTGCTCCAGACTTTCCCTGAATATACTACTATTTCTGTTGATTTTTTTTTTCAAGACGTGTGTGTGTGTATATAATTTGTATATGGTTTAGTCTGATTTCCAATATTTTCTCTCTAGCACTTGCTTTTCAGATGGCATTTCTGGAAAAACTTTTATTGGTCAGGTTTTTTTAGGAAGGCTTGTGGTAGTATTGTCTGTTTAAATGTTTCTGGGGATCACATTTAAATTTTTGATCTGGGCCTTTATCTGCAGTTAACTTTGAAATGGAAGACTTCAATCAATAAACGTCTTTTCAAATCCTGGAATGTAGTATTTACAAAGAAACTTGCTAGCATTAAAAAAGACACTTGAAAATATGGAAAATAGTACAAATTAATATAAACCTCTACCATCATCTCTGGTATGGTAGTCTATTGTTCCAGCAAGTTTGCTGCTGGATTTTCTGATTTATTCTTTCCCCTTGCATGCCCCTGCCCCTTAAGCTTCAGAGGCAGGAAAAGGTGACTCTTGTATGTTGTTTTTCCCAGTATAGTCTGCCTCTCAGCACTCTGTATGAGTGCACCTGGTGAACAGCACTCACGTTGCTCGTTTAAGGCAGAGGCTTCTTGGTGGCTTTTTCTGGGGTGTCTTGTTTCAGGATATCTTTGTCATCTTCTCCTTTTCTCCCCAGCTTAGTCTCTGTATGATAGACAAGAAGATCTTCCGGGGCAGCATGTTAAGGAAAGCTGGGGACTGCTCTAGCCTGGTGGTGGATACTCAACCCTTTCAGTGCTTCAGCATGGGAGGTGGCCTATCTGCAAGAGAAACCTCTGGCTTATTTCAAAGACTTGAAAGATATAGACAATGCCAGCAGTTTCAAGTGTGACATAGTAGATAGGAAACTAATCTTGGTTCTGTGTATGTGAAAACTTAATTACTTACTGGCAGTCACTCTTCTGTTTTAGGAACCAGCTTCAGACAATTGGGATAGCAGCTGCCAACACATGGGGTCTTTTCCTTCTTGTGTTGTTGTTGGGGTATGGTTTGGTAGAAATTCCACGCTCTCACTGGAATGGAGCAAAAAAGGGGTACCTTCTCATGAAGACTTATTTCAAGGTTGCCAAACTGATGACTGAAAAAGCAGATGCAGAGGAGAACTTAGAAGATATTATGGAGGTGAACAAGCTAATTTTAATTAAGAAATATAAAGTGGGGAGGGTTTAATTATTCATCTTCAATTCCACATTTCCTCAAAAGGAGGAACATCTTAAGTAACACGAGCCTACTTTAGAAAGTTACTGTCATGAAATTATGGAAGTGGCCAGAGGTCCCAGTCGGGGTGCTAATTATTGTATAAAATCAGAAGTAAAAACAGTATCTGCTCTGAAGAGCTTACAAACGGCTACATGGTGGTAATTTGATGTGGTGCATCAGCAACGAGAACAGCAATCATCAGGTGTTGACTCTTGGATCAGTGCTGATCAATAAGGGGTGCATGCATAAAGATTTAGTGCACAGACCCCATTAATGCTCATGCAGCTTACACTGTTAACACTTCTGTGCGCTACTTAAAAACTTTCATTCTTAAAAGTCTATCTTGTAATAATATATTCAGGATCTGTTTCTTGATTCTATTTATACTTCTTTTTGATGAGTGAACAGAAGGTATATTTGTTTTCCAAAGAGATTCTCTTGAGAAATGCATTACCATTATTCTTCATTCCTATGATTTGCCAGTGAGCAATAGAATCAAATCTTCTATTAAGAACAAAGTGTGAATCAAAGAAATTCAGCAACTAGTATTTACTGTCCTGTTCTAGTGCCCATGACCATAAAATTATGCATTTGACACTTGTGGGGATTTGTATGGTATGGTAACTCTTCCTACATATATACAGTGTGTTAGGGGGCATATTCCTTCACCCACTTACTTCCCTGGTCCTTCTCGCACGAACAGAGAGCAACAATACCCGAAGTCCGAAGGTGCAAACAATGGGATGTTTATTGTGAACTTCCAGCAAGTATGATTCCAGTTTCCTTCCTCAGCGTCCCCGTTCCCAGCTCTGACACCACAGAGCCTTGCCTGTGTCCCTGTTCCCATTCCCCACCCATTAGCAAAACATGATTCCAATTTCCCACCCCCATTCCTTGTTCCCATTCCCCCCTTACTTCCTGATTGACTGCAGACTATATAGTAAAACTTTGTTCTGCTTAGCCATACCTTAACCAATCATTTCACTGAAATTTAACTAACCAATCCTAACATATTGTAACACGATTATCTAACCAATTATATCCCACCACCTTAATTAGTTTACACCCAACAAAATTAATTATACAGCAGACGGAAACAATCACAGAACCAGACATAGATTATACAGACAAACAATAGGGAAATGGGGACTACAGTGATAGAACAACAAAAAATGAGGATTTCACATCCCAGCTATTGATAAATGAGTTCTTGCCAGACAGGATGCTATCCAACTAAGTTTTCTTTAAATGATTAGGGAAGGTCATGCCTGACTAATCTAATCGCCTTTTATCATGAGATTACTGGTTCTGTGGATGAAGGGAAAGCAGTGGATGTATTGTTTCTTGACTTTAGCAAAGCTTTTGACACGGTCTCCCACAGTATTCTTGTCAGCAAGTTAAGGAAGTATGGGCTGGATGAATGCACTATAGGGTGGGTAGAAAGCTGGCTAGATTGTCGGGCTCAACGGGTAGTGATCAATGGCTCCATGTCTAGTTGGCAGCCGGTGTCAAGTGGAGTGCCCCAGGGGTCGGTCCTGGGGCCGGTTTTGTTCAATATCTTCATAAATGATCTGGAGGATGGTGTGGATTGCACTCTCAGCAAATTTGCAGACGATACTAAACTGGGAGGAGTGGTAGATACGCTGGAGGGGAGGGATAGGATACAGAGAGACCTAGACAAATTGGAGGATTGGGCCAAAAGAAATCTGATGAGGTTCAATAAGGATAAGTGCAGGGTCCTGCACTTAGGACGGAAGAATCCAATGCACCGCTACAGACTAGGGACCGAATGGCTAGGCAGCAGTTCTGCGGAAAAGGACCTAGGGGTGACAGTGGACGAGAAGCTGGATATGAGTCAGCAGTGTGCCCTTGTTGCCAAGAAGGCCAATGGCATTTTGGGATGTTTAAGTAGGGGCATAACGAGCAGATCGAGGGACATGATCGTCCCCCTCTATTCGACATTGGTGAGGCCTCATCTGGAGTACTGTGTCCAGTTTTGGGCCCCACACTACAAGAAGGATGTGGATAAATTGGAGAGAGTCCAGCAAAGGGCAACAAAAATGATTAGGGGTCTAGAACACATGACTTATGAGGAGAGGCTGAGGGAGCTGGGATTGTTTAGCCTGCAGAAGAGAAGAATGAGGGGGGATTTGATAGCTGCTTTCAACTACCTGAAAGGGGGTTCCAAAGAGGATGGCTCTAGACTGTTCTCAATGGTAGCAGATGACAGAACGAGGAGTAATGGTCTCAAGTTGCAGTGGGGGAGGTTTAGATTGGATATTAGGAAAAACTTTTTCACTAAGAGGGTGGTGAAACACTGGAATGCGTTGCCTAGGGAGGTGGTGGAATCTCCTTCCCTGGAAGTTTTTAAGGTCAGGCTTGACAAAGCCCTGGCTGGGATGATTTAACTGGGAATTGGTCCTGCTTCGAGCAGGGGGTTGGACTAGATGACCTTCAGGGGTCCCTTCCAACCCTGATATTCTATGATTCTATGAAATCTTCTAGGCTCTTCCGTTACTCTGGAGGTGATAGGCATTATCAGGACAGTATTGTATTACTAACAGCCCAATAGCACCATATTTCAGTGTGACTAGTTTGGAATGTAAGGATGTGACCGGTCGCTTCCCAGCTTATGGCTGCCTCTGCTGCTTAGCCAAAGGCCTTAGCCTAAGAACAGGGCCTCAGACTGTCACAGTAAGAGAAGGCCCTTACACTGGCAGACAGTGATTTTGATTCTTTTATACCTCTCTAACTATCTAAGTGATAAGAATACACTTAAATTCTTAAATTATAGGCCTTTGCAGACAGCCCTGAATATCTATATCCTAACACAGGTGTGATAAAATGGCAGCGGAAACTTCATCTCCTTATTCTGGGGATGTTTTGGTGAAAGAGATACTGACAATTTTGCAGATCTATGAACTGAAAATTATGCTTTCTGAGCCTTTAGAACTTCCGATATTCAGTCATAGTTTATTGCCTAAAAGCACTCCTGGCTGGAGGGATTGCTCACAGATTTTGAGGTCCAATATCTGCAACCCACAAGAACTACAATACTCAGGGAGGGCATCATTAGTTCTAGAAAGTAAAACCAGTGCTAAAATGTCTAGTATCTGAAAGCTTGTTGTGATTTTAAGGTTTGAAATGTTATGAACTTATTCTGAAAGTGAATGCACTATGCTTTGGATATCTGTGCGTCACATGATATAATACATTCCTTGACATTGGTGAAATTCTCAAGGGCAGTAATACCTGAGACCTCAAACAATGCTGACACCAGCTCAGCGAATTCAACTGTAGATCTCCAGATAAACTTGTCACTAGTACACCAGAAGAACTGTAGATTTCAGTCTTCCTGTAGGAGCACAGAAAACACCCAGATCCTTGAGTAAACTCGTATAAAATAGTTATCTCATGCATTACCAATTGGATGGAGGAAGATGTATGATTCTCCCCCATCTCTTTGACCTGTCCAAGCCTGGTGCATCACTGAGTTCTTGGCTGGAAACAGCTGTGACAAAACTTGCCTGTGTGTTAGGCAGCATCTTCTGTCTACTCGGCTATTATTGATGCTTGTCAAACATTCTTTGAAATGTGGCAACCAGAGGTGAGAGGGCAATACCTAGGCAGAGGGATTACAGGATATTCAAAAAATCCTTAATGGCAACAAGGGGATTCTCTGAAGGAACCTGGGATGAGTCACTTTCTGCCACTTCCAAGTTTACTTCCCTCGTGAGTCACCACAACAAATATCTAAAGCCACTAGCAGTGCACCCTGGCTCATTTTGCATGTCTTATAACCCACTCACATTGAGTCACATACCAGTATTAAACAATATATGACAAAATCAGGCAAGAATAAAACTTATTTCCCATCCCCAAATTAAAACAAAAAGCATTTTCCCGTCAATGTGCCTGATTAAAAACAGACCATCAGTTTCTGTTTTGTGTGCACGCACAGACATGATAGCATTTGTAGGTCTATTTGATGCCGAGAGTTTTTCTGATTTACTTTCCTATACTATAGGGAATATTGTGAAATTATTTTATATTGTTGATTTGCGTAATAAAGCTCAGCAACATTCATTGGTAAGAAATTTCAAAATTTTTGAAGAATCATTTGGGTTGGCAAGGACCTCTAGTAGATCACATAAGATTTCCACTTAAGAGCTTTTAGCCACTTCATACACTGAAATGACATGTAATGTTTCTGGGCTGTTTTTTTGTTTTAAACAGGAAGTCCGTAAAGTGAATGAGGGTATCAAGTATAATCACCCTTTGAGAAAATGCGTTGATACAATATTGAAAAAGGTAATTAATGAATTCTACAGTTTTAGAGATTCTTGCTCTTTTGTAAGTTCCTGAACATATTAAAATCTGACTTTAGCCCTTTTAAGACTCTTGTCCAATGTGAGAATTTCTTTTCTCGTAGTTTATTTTGTTTCAATAAATGAAAACCTTTTGAAAGCTGTTATTCTTAAAAGCTCAGTTGAATACCAGCTGTCCTAATTATGTTGTTATGAAATGTGAAATTATTAAATTGGGATTCTGTTTATAGTATTAGGACTTCTTCTAGAATATGGAAAGCAAGCACAGAGCATTTTTGAACATAATGTAACTTTTAAAAAAGATTTTCATCTTGATGATCTGCTGACCTAACACTTGAGTTATAATTTATAATTTCTTCTTATGAGAGTCAACCTCTCAATGCAATCACATCTGTGTAGTATGATGTATATAATTGCTTGTCTTCTATAAATTTAGTTTGAGCTATTCTTTGGTGGTTGATATATAGTTTTTTCCATATCTAGCAATAAAATTACATTGTAAAGGATAACTGAAAAATAAGTATTCTTTCTGCTTCTATGTACTGTATCCTATTCTGAATTTATTCATACAAACTTGAATAAAATACATTTTTCTTTAACAAGATATGTCTTTTTTTTTTTTATATTCTTCGAACGTGATCATTTACATACAGGGAAATGCAGACTCCACTTTTATAAGCGAATCCTTTGCAGTATCTGAGGGGAAAGAAATTGAATATTTTAAGTGAAATGCATTTCAATTGCATCTACTCTCCAAAAAAAATATTTTAAGACTTCAATAAAAGACCATATCCTACTGGTAATGTATGCTCTGCTTCCATAAATGAAGTATTTCAATTATTTTCCTTTTCCTACCAGTGTCCTACTGAATACCAGGAAAGAATGGGTAGGAATATGGATGACTATGAAGATTTTGATGACAGGCAAAACAACTATCCAAGTGAGAAAAATCTGGTCAAACTTCACAAACAGGTAACTCGATAAGTTTCTGTTACAACATCACTTCTCTTGCTAACTTATTCATTTAAGACCATTGTTTGTCCTTAAATAGTTGACAAATAAACTGAGATCCTTAATTTTCATGATTTTTTTTTTAATTCTGCTCATAAAACTGTACCTGTTTGATCTATTTCTGAAAGTGGAACAAAACATGTATTAATGTATAAAATTCAAAAGGAATATCTATAGGAATAAAAATTGCTTATTCTATGATTGTTGTAGCATGTTTTAAATAGATGTGATGAGGCATAGCACTATATGCGCTCTAATGAAGAATCTCAAACAGAAATCGTAGTGAAAGCACAAGAAACTCATTGGGGAGATAAAGAAAGAAAATGGTGGGGGAAAGAAATGCTCAGTTTTGAAATACTCCTTTCACGTCTCTTTTTTATAAATAGAATTAAATACACACGATCAAAAAATAGGCAGAAGTCATCTTTGTACCTGTTACTCCTTTTTAACTTTAGCAGCTAGTCAAAGTTCAAGGCCTTGTAAGTTGTTCTAGTTGGGAGTAGAAATTGATGACTGAATCTTATTCAGTGCAATCTTGTCTGTTTACAGGGAATGTACAAAGTTCTGCTTCTCCAAATGCAGGAGAAACTAAAAGCAAAAGTAGTAATTTCTTAGTTAACAGGCCTAAACCTCTTTCAGTTAGGACTCCTGACTCAGAACCTCTTTCTAGGCTTTTCCCAGGGTCACGTCTTTTCCTAGGGCTTACGGACCGGTGCTTGGCTTTCTTGCTCTCCTTCTGAGGATATGTCTACATTGCAACTGGGAGGTGTGATTGTAACATATGTAGGCATTCCACAAGCAGAGCTCCACCCAGGACCCATACATGAGTAGCCATCCCGTGGTGCCACAACTACACTGCTGTTGTTACTCAAGGTCGCTTTGATTTAACTAGATGAAAGCTAGCTTGGGTATGCATACATCTGCTACAGTCACACCTCCCATTTGCATTATAGATGTATTCTAAGTCCCGCTTAGGCCAAATCTATGTTACAGAGTTCATTTGACACAAGTTACATTGGCATACTGTTGCCAGCTTTTGTATATCACTTGGGTGCATGTACACTTGGCTGTTGGTGTCGTTGCTGTGCATTCTCACACCAGATGGTTGAATCAATGGAAAATGTGGATATCCCAGCATTCCCTGCACCGCCATCCGGTTCAATGCTTTGTTAAACATTTTTGCAGTGCTTTGTGGGATAGCAGCAATTTACCCAGGGATTTCTGAGAACTAAAGGTCAAGTTCCCATCCCATAATGCTTGTTCTATCTCATAACTTTTGTACTGTTTTTTAAAATTCCCACAGTCCTACGTGCTGCTTTTCAGTCTCTGCCATCTGCCTGACAGAAGCATGGACCCTGTAGAGCGCAGCAAAATTTTAATGACCATTGCTAATACAAAAAGAAAAGGAATACTTGTGGCACCTTAGAAACTAACCAATTTATTTGAGCATGAGCTTTCATGAGCTACAGCTCACTTCATCAGATGCATATGATATGGTATGCATCTGATGAAGTGAGCTGTAGCTCACGAAAGCTCATGCTCAAATAAATTGGTTAGTCTCTAAGGTGCCACAAGTACTCCTTTTCTTTTTGCGAATACAGACTAACACGGCTGTTACTCTGAAACCTGTCATTGCTAATACAGGATGCACTATTCTCCTTTGTGGAACTTGAATGAGTATTACTACAAGTGAGGATGTGATGAGGAAAAAGAGATGAGGAATATCACAATAACTGGATGTTGGGCACAGTGAATAAAAATGTCAGGTTACTGCTGGCATTCATGGACTAGTTCCACGCTGTGGTTTGCCACTTCTGGGCCTGAGAAACGAGCAGTGATTGGTGGGATCACATTGTAATGCAGGTTTGGGATGATGAGCAGTGGCTGCAGAACTTCCAGATGTGAAAGGCCACGTTCCTGGATCTGTGTGCTGAGTTTGCTTCAGACTTCGAGTGCAGGACACCAGAATGAGATCTGCATTGACAGTGGAGAAGCAAGTGGCCATCAAGTTCTGTGGGTTTGCAATGCCAGATTGCTGTCCGTCAGTGACCAATCAGTTTGGAGTTGGAAAATCCATAGTGTGGGCTGTTGTCATCCAAGTTTGCAAGGCCACTAAGCATTTCCTGCTGCATAGGACTGTAACTATTGGAAATATGCAGCAAATCAGAGTGGATTTGCAGCAATAGGGCACATATCCCTGTTCTGGCATCACCTCACCTTGCTAGTGGATACATAGAAAAGCATCTCTTTCTGTTTGTTGTTACGAAAGTGCTAGTGGATCACGGCCGACACTTCACTGATATCAGCATGGGCTGGTCAGGGAAGTTGCATGAAACTCGCATCTTTAAGAACACAGGACTTTTCCAAAAGCTATAAGAAGGGGCATTCTTTCTTGACCAGCACATTACCATTGGTGGTACTGAAATGCTTGTAGTGATTTTGGGGGACCCAGCATACTCCTTGTGCCCCGACTTATGAAGTCATACACTGGCTACCTAGACATCACCAAAGAAAGATTCAACTACTAACTCAGCAGGATGACTGTTTAATGTGCTTTTGGTAGATTGAAGTGTTGCTGGTCTTGTTTACTCACTAGCTTGGGTATCAGTAAGGCAAAAATACCCATCATCATAGCTGCATGTTGTTGTGTACTGCCTGATATCTGAGAGGCAAAGGAAAAAAGGCTGCCGGAAGGGTGGAGGGGTGAGGTGGACTGGTTGTCTGCTGAATTTGAATAGCCAGACACAATGGCTATTAGAAATGCCAACCATGTAGTCAGCTCAGGGAGGCTTTAAAAGTCTATTTTAGCAGTCAGCCACACCAGTATTATGTGATGCTTTTATGAACTAGTGTGCCTTTGAGTGTATGGTGAGTTACTGACTCCCATTATGAATTCTGTAATGCAGCAGTTGTGCTTGGAAGTTAACAAATATATTGAGTTTCCAAAAATAGAACCTTATTATGTGCAAAGAAACAGGAAACTAAATTAAAGTGCAAAAACACAAGTTAAAGACATTTTATCAGCGCAGTAACAGGGTAACCAGTACTGTAAAAATCCAGATAAACAATAAACGTTTACATTTACATATTAAAAATGTATGTTTGTCATGTTACAAAATATGTAGTGCATTGTGGCTGATCTTGTGGTTTTCACACATTGTTATATGTATGGTTACGATTCTCCTCGTTTTTCCTCTGGCATGAAGTGGTAGTGGTAAGGGTTCATACCATGCTGCAATCTGTTATGAAGTGTGTGGAGGGTGGGGGAGAGAGGTAGGGGTGTGTGTGTGTGTGTGTGTGTGTGTGTAGAGTAGTGACCAGGGATTAGAAAGGCTGCTGAGTCTGGGGTCTTTGGACATGTAGATTGATAATGCTCTGCAACATCTGAGTTGCTTAGCAAACCCTTGATATTCTGGTACACTTTTCAATGCACCTTTCAGACCTTTTGCCTCTCTTGAAGCAACTGATCTCTTCATTCTTGGTCCTTCACCATGGCCATATGGCCCCTTCCAACCCCTTTGTTCATTGCCAGTAGCTGTAGAGGACTGGAGGATCTCACAGAACATATCCTCCTAGTCCGCTTCTTTCTCCTCTTGATAAAGTCAGATGTTCAGCGGGCGTGGAGGGAGCATCTCTCAAGCCACCACACCAGAGGGCTTTTGATTAGAGCAGGTACCTTTTAAGATTTACAGTCACAACAGAAAGGGAAAGATAAGTCTCAACACTCCCTTACATTATTCCTCTAAATACCTTTAAAAAGAAATGCTAGTTGTCACTGTAGTTTTGGAGTGCCTTATTACAGCACCACTCTGTAGGTCAAACCATGGTGAGCAGGCCCTGAAGGAAGAGGGTGTACTGTTGCATAGAATGTTTTAGATGCTATAGAGGGAAAGTGTGGTGAATATTGCCAATATCTTTGCAGGCAGTGGTGATTTTGGCTGATATCTCCCTCCTGGGGGTGACCAATACACAGAGAGACAATCTTCAACTGGTGTTCTGAAGCCAGCCCAGGCCCATATGCTGCTAGCCTATTTACTGTAATGGTGGCAGTGCAACTCATTGCAGAGTGGTGTGGGAAAGTGTCCTATTGCAGGGGAAGAAACAAACTACAATGCCTTGAAATGTTTGGGAGACTATTCCAGAGTATCTCCATGAAAGTTTCATCAAGATCACTCAAGGATAAAAGGGACATTCTTGTTCAGATAATCAAAGTATTCCATGTGGTCCCCTGTCCAGCCCAACAAACCAAAAAATGGAAGTGCGGACACCACCTCTGCCTTTTTCTTTTACCTCTCTGAGCGCAGGACAGTGATTGGATGTGGATTGTGTATTTAGACTATTATGCTACTTATTAGTAAAATGTTAGAGAATTTTTTTTCTAACATATTACAAGTAAGCCATCAAAAGTCAGTGTTTGTTCTTTATACTTCCAGATGGGATGGGCACCATTTTTAAATGGGGAAGAAGGGCAGGTGAGCAGCCAAGGGAGGAAGGGAGATGAGATTTTTGGGAAACGAAAAGGTAAAAAATTCTTACAAGGCATAGTGTATGTTCATGGTTACCAGGGCTCACCTGCACTCACAAGGTGGGGCTGGCTTGAGTTCAGTGGAGTTTGATAACTCCTGACTCACCACATGGTTTCAGTCCCCCTCCTCATCGCTGCCACCATCCCTCCACCTCACCATGTGCCTTGGGGGTCTCTGTCTCAGGGTCCCACAAAGTATCCAATCATAGGCAGGAGGCTAGTGGGCTCCCCTCCAAGTATGGCATGTTCTTCATCATAGAAGAAGAGGTCTGTGGAAGTACCAGATTTGTTGTTTGCATCCCTTGCCTTCTGGTTTGCCTACTGGAGTTTCTTCACTTTCCCATGACACCACTTCCATCCATGTTCTGCCCCCATTTCAGCATCCCCTATGCAATCTGCACATAGATGTCTATATTTCTTTGGCTGTTTCTTAGCTGTGTTTGCACAGTCTCTTCTCACATGCTGAGATGCTCTGTGACTTCTTTCCTGCTTCAGGCAGGAGTTCATCTGGTAGTCTATATGCATGCTTGGAGCCAGCAGGGTCAGATGCTTGCAAAAGTGAGCTAGTGGGTGTGCTCATCAAGCTAGTCAGTCAGGAAAAATCATTTCAGAAAGACTGTAAGGGCTTTAAGGGGGGTTGCGGGGGGGGATGTGGCTTCTGGTCTCTCTAACCTTGGGCAGTGGAGTTCAAAATTGTGACAGGATTGGCCACTGTTGCAGCAGTAGGGGCATCGTGGGACAACTGCTGGAGGACTATTAGGGTCAACACAGTTGATTCAGTATCTACACTCACAGTGCATTGACCTAAGTAGGTCAACCAGGCCTCTGCATTGCTCGGGGAGGTGGTGATGCTATTGAGTTGCTGTAATGGGGTGCATATGGTTGCAGAAGACAAATACAGGGAGTCCTTGGACTTAGGACACACAACGCAATTCTGAGGAACGAATTAAGTCAAAACCGCTTTCCCATAGGAATCAATGGTATGAAGAGGGGATTGATTCCTGAACCAAGGCTTGACACACTATTTTCACCACAGTAACCCAGTTTTTTGTATTAACTGAATTATAGATGACTAATGTTGCAATATCAGTGTATTTACTGTACGCTGTATTTTGTAAACAGAATTCAAATAAACATATAAACTCGCATATGCTGCTCAGAATGCCGGCAACACAGGCCCCGAAAGCCAGGGAGAACGGCACACTTGCTAAGCCTCCGCCAATCAATGTTCAAGCTTTCTGATTGGCTCCTGGCCCCGGGCTCAGCCAATCAAAAATAAGCAGCAACAACTACCCGGCAACAAGCTACCCTGCTGCCTCAAAGCCAATCAGAAGTGACCCCTTCCAGCTCCATACCAGTATAACACAACCAGGGAGTGATTTCAAGTGAACTTTATGCAAATCGAGCATCGTAAGGGCGAAACGGGCAGTCAATTGAAAAGCAGCGTAAGTGGCGTCCGATGTAAGTCGGGCATCGTAAGTCCGTGGACTCCTTGTATAAGAGTAGAGACATGCACAACTAGGTCAATGCAAGTTGACTTAGATCAACTTAACTTTTTAGTGTAATCCAGATCTCAGTTTCTTATCTGCCCTTCTCCAGCTAGTCTTTTCCACACCCACAGACAGACCTGGTCAAAACAACACCCATTAGAACCGTCTGCCCACATGATCCTAGTTTCAGGGCAGACTCTTTTAGGCCTTGTTTTAGGTGTGGCCTCTTAACTGTCTCTTACAGCTCTCTTATGTTCACACCCATTCAGCTCCAAATTGGTTTTAACTCAACCCTTAACACAGTTTAACTCAGCTCAAAATACACCTATATGAGGTGGTGAGCAGTCAGTGTAGAGTTTAACAATTTTCTCCTATTTCTTGGAGCAAGCATTCTGTAACTGAAACTTTGGGGTTTGTTTACTATAGGTAATTTATTCAGTTCAGAGACACCGTCGTACGCAGGTGCAGTGGCGAATTCTTTTAGAACAAGCATTCTACTTGGAGGATGTGGCGAAAAATGAAACCAGTACAACTCGTCAGTTTGTTCATACTTTTCAGTTCCAAGAACCTGAAAACAGAATTACCCGATATTTCTATACACCAGCTGTTGGTAGGTGTTGTCATACAAATGTTGAGTACCTAAATGACTGTAACTCATGCTTTCCTGTAGAGAGCATGGCATTTTTTCTCCTGTGTGAGTAATATTCATGTATAGTAGTAGCAATAGGCAAATATACATCCCTTTGTGCTTGTGTGATGGAATAGACACGCTCCCTCCCCCAGTTGCCAAAAAACAGTTGTATTTCTGATAATAAACTTAACGTGAAGGCAAATTAAGAGCACTTAGATACAACATAAATGGCCACCTTCACAGAAATTCCAAAAGATTTTTCCTGGACACTATAGGAACAAAAACAATTTGCAACATTAGCAAGCAACACAACTAGAAAATTATCCAGCAATAACTCATTCAGTGCAGGTCATCCTGCCTTCCATAATCCGTAACACCTTAGAGAGGGCTGCCTTCAGCTCTCCATACTTTTAAGTTGGCCCAGTACCATTGCTGTGACTCTTCCACCTTCCCCTCCTAAAAGAGTTGAGGGTATGAGGAAAAGATGTTGTTTTCTCGCTGTACCAGACAATTGGAACCCCAGCCCCATTCTGCTCCTTCTTTAGGAGATGCCTTCTCGTAATCCAGCTTCCATTTCCAGTTTATCAGGGAACTAACCCACTATAGAATGATGCATTGTGAACCTGCCAAAGTGCAACAACATTAATTTAATAACCTAACCTACTCGCTAGGTCCCTGAGCTGTGGAGAGAGAGGCAAAAAACCCCATACCAGGCCAATCTGGCAATTTGGGGAAAATGTCTTCCTACTGTCAAAAAGGTGACTAGCATGATGCCCACAACAAGGGGCAAAAACCCAGTCTTACTCTTATTCCAAAGGGAGGAGCTGCTGCTCCTGGATGAAGAATAGTTCCTCAAGCAAGAGGAAGGGTTAATAAGCCCTCCCCTTGGGTGGCAGGAGCCAATAGTCTTATTTGGCAGCATTCTGATCAGCCAGTCAGCTAAGGAGTACCTCCCATTTCACCTCTCCAAGCCCATGAGGAGGAGATGAGAAGAAAGGTGGAGTGCACTGCAGTCATTAAAGGAACCCAAGGTTTTCTTTCCTTTGTTGGCCCAGACACAGGCTCCCCAAGTCTGGGGCTGTGAGTTGTGGGAAGCACTGGCTAAACTAGCAAAAACATGAGTTATAATTATGCTAACATATATTGAAGCATACATCTTATGCACAGAGAGTATCTTCACAGTTGAATATTTAATATTCAACCATCTTAATTGAAAAACTGAAAATCAGTCATTGCTCCAAATATACTGTCTAATTCCTATAAGCAATGTAAACCACAGAATCTTTGTTTTTGTTTATTTTTTGGATGGAGTAGTTCTTCCTGTTACCAGCCCAAAGTTTATACATGTATGCATACTTTATTTTTAAACATGAAATTGCCTTTTTCTATATATTTGTTGCATTGTTTCAGAAATAATAATTTACGCCTGAGACAAAGTTACAGGCATCACAAAATCAATGAGTTCTTAGATTACTATCTCCACAGATTCCACTCTTAGTGCAATTATGCTTGAGATAGGATTCTTTTCAGCTAGCCATGTCAGTTGGCACCGTGCCTCAACAATACTATTTTGAAAATTTCCATCTCTCCCTATTTCTTATATAAATTGTATTAATCTGCTATTTATTGGGTTTTTTTCCAGAATGGTACTGGGAATGTCTCCTTCGACCATGGTTTTACAGAATTCTTGCTATTGTTTTGGCCACATTCTCTGTAATTGTTGTGTGGTCAGAGTGCACGTTTTTCAGCACTAATCCTGTTCTGTCCTTGTTTGCTGTCTTCATACAACTGGCAGAAAGAACGTACAACTATATTTACATAGAGGTCAGTTTGGAATGTTCATTTAATAATCTTATTGTACAGATTTTAGTTCCTACAGTAATGAAAGAGACCAAGTTTATTAAACTTGTAATCTATTATCTATGAAAAATTAACCTCTGACTACTGAACCACAGAAGCTCTGTAAGCTACCCAGGTACTAAGACTAATTTGGTGGCAGTGTCTCCTCTTCTGTGCACCACTCTATTATAACCGGTGGAGTCTGACCCAATTCAGTCATCTGCAGGAACATAAAACTGGAGTAACTTGATCTAGTTATGTAGACATGGGTTGTTGGCATGGTATATGGGACTCCTCATTCTCTTATCATCTGGGCTAGTTTCTTTTTCAAGGTTCTCATGTGTGCAATATTTGCTCTGAATATACCAAACTGCCACCAAACGGCAAGTCCGTAGTCTTAGGAGCTGTGAATTACTTAAGAGAGACATACCTCATAGGAAATGAGCCCAACATATGCAGACAAAAATACATGAACTTTAAAATGCCTATTTTATTTTTAGAGGGTCCTGTATAAGTCAAGGAAGAGCTTCCAAGCTACTTATGGTAGTGTAGTATTAATCTATTTCTTTGTTTGTTCAGCTCATCACCATTGTCTAATTGTAGTTACCCAATTTAACTGCAACTATATCAGTAAATGCAGCCTATAACATGCTTTATTTCACACTGTGGAAATAGGAAAGGAGGAAATAGGAAAGGAGCCCTTTTAAATCCTTCTTAGCTGTTTGAAAATACACTTCATATTTTTGCAACTTAGTGGAGCTAACATGTTTGTTTTTAAACAATATGATTTCATTGCTGTATTTATTTAAGTACATCTTTTATGCAGTACATTGACAGCATTGTATATAGGCCTGTATAGGCTAAATTTATGCATTAGTTATGTTGTAATTCCATGACACAATAGAAATAAACAATTTTGCCCTAAGTCTTTTGTTGCTATAGGCTAGTATTGCAGGAGTTATTCTGATATAATTATAAATTTGAAAGAAATAGTAAAAAATGAATATTTTGTTTCTAGATGGCTTGCTTCCTTACCATCTTCTTCTTAAGTATCTGTGTTTACTCAACTGTCTTCAGGATTCGTGTATTTAATTATTATTATTTAGCTTCACACCATCAGACTGATGCATACAGTCTCCTTTTCAGTGGCATGTAAGTACACCATATATTTTGTGGGTGTGTATATATAGATTGTTTCTGGGACTGCCTCTTTTTAAATAATAAATTTAATTTTAAATCAATAGTGTTTCAGACATAACTCTTGATGATCAGATAGGTGTAATTTATTCAGCATTTCATCTTTTAAAAGCCACTTCATATCTAGTTGTGATATTATTCTTTAGATTTTATTTTATTAAGGGGGGAAATTGCTTAAAAGCTGCTAACTGTTAAATTTATACAGGTTATTCTGCCGTTTAACTCCACCATTGTGTCTGAATTTCTTGGGTTTGACTCACATGGATTCATCCATCTCTCACAAAAACACTCAGGCAACTGCATATACGTCAGTAAGTATAGAGAGAATTTATCTTGATGCAATATAGCTTAACAGTCAGAAAAACAGTTATGAAATGAAATGTTTACTGTAAAAACATAGTTCTTCATCTTGTTGCTTACTCAGTATTAAAGCAGGATAGAATTAATAACTCCTGAGAGAATTCTGTGCCAAAAAAAAAAATTCTGTGCCCAATATTTTAAAGTTCTACATATTTCATTTGTCAATAAATGTGGAGGTACCCTGCACATGGATTTGGTGGTGAGACTGCACCCAGCCCTGACACAGCACAGGAGCTGGCCCTCCCCAGATACACCCCGTGGCCCTGTGCCACGTACACCAAGATAGCAAGCAAGAGGGACAGAGTCATGCATGCACGCCCAGCCTTGGCCCCCGATTTTGGTGTGGGACAGGCAGGCTCAGCCCAGCAGGATCCAAGTGAGGAAGGGCTTAGGGTGAGGGGATCCAGGTGTGGAGTGAGAGGGTTCTGTGTGGGGTAGTCTGGGTGAGGGCAGTTTGGTGGGGGTTCCGGGTGCGTGGGGGAATCTGGATGCACAGGGATTCATTGGGGGGTTTCCAAGTGCAGGGGGAATGGGACTTTGCAGGGGGTCCAGGTGAAGGTAGTTGGGGTTCAGAGGGGGAGTGGGGTCTGGGTGTGTGTGACTTACCGGGGTGGCCTGGGTGCTGGGGGAATGGGGCTTGGTGAGTTGGGGGTCTGGGTGCAGCTGATTGGGGCTTAGTGTGCTGGGGATCCTGGTATAGAGGGTTCGTCAGGATGGTTCAGGGGCAGGGTGTACCCTGCGGTGATTTACCTCTCCACTAGCTGCTTTAGGCGCCCAAAATGATGCACCCACACAGCTGGGCAGAGGCGTATGACCAGTTTTGCAGCTTCTCTTTGCTTCCCTGTCAGAAGTCATTTTTTCTGCAGGGAAGCAAAGAAATCTGTGGGGGACATGAATTCTGTGCACATGCAGTGGCACAGAATTCCCCCAGGAGTAATAGAAACTGTTCTCCAGACTTATTCATTGGGCAAGGTCAAGATACTCATTGTCCCTTCTTATCATTATCACTGGCAGGCTTGTACTCAGTTTGACTCTCTGAATAGTGTGTGCTGTGCTGAGCTAAATGAGTGCAACTTACTTGTAACTTCCAAGTGATATTTGTTTTTGCACATGGACTCCAAATTTGTAGATATCAGTAGCAAATATAAGTTGAGAATGAAGATAGTAAATCTGGTTGTTGTTAAGCAATCAGTGGTTTGACATTGGTAGAATTATCATTTTGGTGGTAGACTATAATCTTGTGGGCGTAGTTTATTTATTGATTTAGATTGAAGACAAGATTTCTAACCATGGCTGTATGTGCCCTAAAATAATGAATCATACAATAAATACAATTAAATCTCAGCTGCATTAAAATCAGTTGCACAGTAGGGCTGTCTGTTAATCACAGTTAACTGATGCGATTAACTCAAAAAAAAAAATTACTGTGATTAAAAAAAATTAATTGCAATTAATCGCATTGTTAAACAATAGAATACCAATTGAAATTTATTCAATATTTTTGGATTTTTTCTACGTTTTCAGATGTACTGATTTCTATTACAACACAGAAGAAAAAGTGTATGGTGCTCACTTATATTATTTTTATTACAAATATTTGCACGGAAAAAATGATAAACAAAAGAAATAATATTTTTTCAATTCACCTCATACGAGTACACTTTCACGATAGAGATTGTGCTATAGTAACTTACAAATGTAGATTTTTTTTTTGTTACATAACTGCACTCAAAAACAAAACAATGTAAAACTTCAGAGCCTACAAGTCCACTCAATCCTACTTCTTGTTCAGCCAATCACTAAGAGAAACAAGTTTGTTCACATTTACAGAGATACTGCTGGCTACAAAAGTGCCATGCGAACACCTGTTCTCAATTTCAGGTGACATCATAAATAAGAAGCAGGCAGCATTATCTCCTGCAAATTGTAATCAAACTTGTTTGTCTGAGCGATTGGCTGAAGTAGGACTGAGTGGACTTGTAGGCGCTAAAGTTTTACATTGTTTTATTTATGAATGCAGTTTTTTTTTGTACATAATTCTACATTTTTAAGTTCAACTTTCATGATAAAGAGATTGCACTACAGTACTTGTATTACAGGGGTGGGCAAACTTTTTGACCCGAGGGCCACATCGGGGTGCGAAACTTTATGGAGGGCTGGGTAAGGAAGGCAGTGCTTCCCCAAACAGCCTGGCCCCTCCCACTTCCCGCCCCCTGACTGCCCCCCTCAGAACTCCCCATCCATCCAACCCCTCTTGCTCCTTGTTCCCTGTCCGCCCCTTCCCGGGACCCCTGCCCCTAACCACCCCCCGGGACACCACCCCCTATCTAAGCCCCCGTCCCATGCCCCCACCCCCCAGAACCTCTGCCCTATCCAACCACCCCCTGTTCCCCATCCCCTGACTTCCCCCCCCCCCCGAACCTCTGCCCCATCCAACCGCCCCTTCCCGGGACTCCTGCCCCAACTGCTCCCCGGGACCCCCTGCCCCTTATCCAACCCCCCAGCCCCCTTACCATGCTGCTCAAAGCAGCATGTCTGGCAGCCGCGCCACCCAGCCAGAGCTAGACACGCTGCCGCCCAGAGCAGTGCCCACGCGGCGGTGGGGCAGTGAAGGGGGGCAGTGGGGGAGGGCCCAGGGGCGAGCCTCCCCGGCCCGGAGCTCAGGGTCCGGGCAGGACAGTCCCATGGGCCGGATGTGGCCCGCGGGCCATAGTTTGCACACCTCTGTTGTATTAGGTGAATTGAAATATACTATTTCTTTTGGTTTTTACAGTGTAAAGATTTGTATTCAAAAATAATATAAAGTGAGCACAGTACACTTTGTATTCTGTGTTGTAATTGAAATCAATATATTTGAAAATGTAGAAAACATCCCAAAATTGATTGATAACTCATTTTTCATTTGTCAACATTCATTACAAATTAGTTATTACAAATAGAGTTATGTAGATATTTAGAGAATGGATAACTTATTGTATTGTGACTGGGTCCTATGGGTGCGAAGGTGGTAAATTCTAGACAGAAACAAAAAGAATGAATGCAACTGTCTTATCTTTGTACTAATCAGTATTTTTCTCTTCAGATAATGGGCTCCATGAGAGTGTTGTCCTTCATTGCAGATGGGTTTTATATATATTATCCCATGCTGGTTGTCATTCTCTGTATTGCCACTTACTTCAGGTGAGTAATTGGCAGATCTGTAATCCTTTGCATTTATAATTTACTTAGCACTGATTTCAAAATGTAAGACATTCTTTCTCTGCTCCTCCCCACCCCCCCACTCCCCCGCAGCCTCATGTTAACTCAAACTATTAAAAATGAGACTGTAAGTCAGTTTAGCATTTTAGAATCTGCAGCTTTTAGATAGGAATACATTTTTTTTTAATTCCTAAAAAGCTGAATGATTCAATAAAATGTTGAACCATTCGCCAGAGCTCAGCAGTCTGAAAGTGCAAAAGTTACATTAAAAAGTTTTTCACACCATGAATAAACTGTTAAATCTACTTAAAAACAAGCAGATATTCTCTCTGAGAAAAGAACAACAGTTGTCACCATGGAGAGAACACAAAGATGGTTTCAGGCCTCCTGATTCCAGGGTCAGACCATTCCCCAATAAAAGTTAGAGCAGCCTTCTCATGTGGTTGCCCATGACTCCATGAGGCTGTATTAGCAGCCAGAGGTCACTGTGGCATAAGGATACCTGGGGCATGACTCCTGCACTGGAAGCCAGAAGTGAGTTTACACAGGGGACTATAGTAACTCATCCTCCATTACTTGTCATCTACATAGAGGGGAAATCCTCAGTGTTTTTACAGTAGTATCGAAGATTTGACACAGCAGCTATAATTTTGGTACTTGTGAGATTACTGCAAGCAGGTGCATTTCTTCTTCTAAGTTACTTGCAGTAGTGATAGGAGGGAACGCTTCTAATAAATTGTAAGCATGCTTCCATTCTGCTGTATTTCTGATTTAACATAATTGAAAGGACTTTTGTGGGATGATGCATGCCTTTCATTCACAATCTCAGTCTAAGTACCTCCTTAGTGCTCTGAATTTTCATCTTGCTTGCTCAGCAAAATAAATGATGTCCTTTTTAAAATGTAAGTTGCCAGTATGGTAAGCTCTTCTCCCTGCATTTTGGGGATAGCTAGCTTTGCATGCTGCAGTGCAGTTAGTTTCAACTTCATTTTTATGAATTAAAACTTTTTTCTTTTATCCTTTTTGTTTTTGCTAGCTTAGGAACTCGTTGTTTGAATCTGCTGGGGTTCCAGCAGTTCATGGGAGACAATGAAATGACCTCTGACTTCATTGATGAAGGAAAGGAGTTAATCAGAAGAGGTAATATGGGTAAAATCAATGTATCTAAAATTTTGTGATAAAACTGAATATTGTTTATGGCTTTTTAGTACTTAGACCCAAAATCTAAAATTGCAAGGATCATTTTATAAACTAAATGTCATATTGGTTTAAATCCCACACCTCTCACAATTTGCACACTATAGGGCTTCATCGGTACCTTGAAGAGAGTCTAAGGAAACCTTAGATGCTGCAGGAACCGGTGTTTGTGATTCAGTAGGCCATAGTCTTCTCTTGGAATCCATACTGAACTAATGCCCCAACTTGGTGGTAAGGGGTAGTGTAGAAGTGAAGTTTTTCACATGAGATCCCAGTTTGTGATACCCTTTGGGGCATTTCAGGGCCACTGTGATTCTTAATTAGTTAAGATTTATAAAGCTGAAATCCTCAGCTGGAAGGTGCTATAGTAATGTGTAATCGGTTTTTAATAAGTTACGTAAAGACTTTGTATCAATCATAAAGTATAAAATGAAGTTACTTGTACTCAATTTTTATTGGAAAGGTGCATGCACCGCCACCCTTAAGCAAGCAATTATGACACCATGCATTTTACAAAGAATCTCTTTTGAAAGGACCCTTAAACATCCCATCATTAAGTTTACAGAGCTGAATATTGATTGTCATTGTCCCATTAGTTCATTTTTAGAACTGCCAGGCCTTCAAACCAAACCAAAACCCTTGTGTATTTTAGGTAACATTTTAGTTTCTCTTTGACAGAGATCCTTCTATCTGGCACATCGTTATAATTTTAGATTGATCCATTCTTCTTCCATGCCCCATCTGTTGATACGCCATGTTATTAAATATTGGGGAAGTTCATATTAAGCTTCATTCAAATTTATAAAAGTAGGCAAGTAGTTAATTTAAAACTTCAGTATTTTTCCTCAGGTGAGCCCCTTCGTGAAGAGTGTATTGGTTTTGATTAAATTTAATCCTTTTAAGAGTATTGGTATAATTTTATTCCAGTGCCTTTTTAATCCTTGGTGCTTTAACTGTTGTATAATCACTGATGGTTTTTATTACTCTGTAGTTTAAATACAAATATGGTTCCTTTTCTAGAGAAAAGAAAACGGCAAAGGCAGGAAGAAGGTGAAAATAGAAGAAGGGTATGAGAATATTTTAGAAAGTATTATACTAATTTTCTATGTACTGTATGTTGGTATGTATTACAACTTTCCATTAGGACCTTGGTTTTCATTCCATTATAACACTAGTGTGGAATTTGGCATATAAAGTCATAATCCCAGAAGAAATATGTCAAAATATGTCTATCCCCCTCCAGTCAATTCATTATTGTAGTCTACAGGAAATGAATTAGTACCCATGGCATGCTTTTCAAGCCCAAACACTATAGAACTTTATTTTTTTAATTCAACATGAATTAAAAATAGAATCTGGTTTATTGCAAATCTGCAGCACTTAATTTTACATGTTTTCTTCATATGTGTATGTGTTACATTGTCACTGAACTTAAATTGACATGAAACATTTTGGTCTTTCCAGACCATTTTCAATTAATGGTTCAGAAAGGTTGGGTGGTTTTTATTCTGCAGACTAGAACTGAAGATCTTGCTCTGTTGTAAATGGGTATATTGTCTTCAATGGAATTATGCCAGTTTACGCCAGCTCAGGATCTGGAACCACTGAGCTGACTTTGAGCCATATTGAATATAATTAAATAGTTTCCAATTGGTTTTAATAGAAATTGAATCCGATCCTGCCTCTCTTTTACATAAACCAGGGGTTTTCAAACTTCATTTCACCACAACCCCCTTCTGACAACAAAAATACTACATGACCCCAGGAGTGGGAGGGAACCAAAGCCCAAGGCCTATAGACCCAGGTGGGGGGCCTGTGAAGTGAGCCCTACCACCCAGGGCTGAAGCCCTCAGGCTTCGGCTTCAGCCCTGGGCAGTGGGGCTCAAGCTTGAGCTTTATCCCCAGAAAGTCTAATGCCAGCCCTGGCAACCCCATTAAAATGGGGTCGCAATCCACTTTCGGGTCCCGACCCACAGTTTGAGAACCGCTGATGTCACTGTAATATTTTCATATTAGAGTTTACAAGAACTTTTACTGTAAGCATCATATGACTGTGTGGCTATTGTATTATCCTACCAACAGGTGGCATCTCATTTCTACTGCATTGACTATAGAGATATTGAGCATATCTTGTATGAATAGATTTAATACGAAATTAGTATAACTATGATACAGCGGACCCTCGCTAGAACTCGCGTCTATATAGTGCAAATTCGCTTATAACACTGTCACAGCCATGGATCCCAAATTTAGTAACTTTCGTTGGCAGTCATGATAACGTGGTCCTGGCTATAACGCAGTACTGCGCATGGATCCCGAATCCTGCCTTCTAGCGAGGATCCAGTGTACTTACTTTTAAAAAACTATTGGGTGGGAACAATTGCTAGTAAAATATATTTTAGAATGAAAGGGCACATACTGATTAAAATTTTTAAATTGAAGAAGACACAGGCACACAATCTCACAGCCTGTACTCAGTAACACCTAATATATAAAGTTACTGCTCCTCTAGCTTATTGTGTGAGGGTGAATAGCCCAAGATAATGGATCTAGAATTTCAGAGGATTCCAGATATGATCCGAGTAAGTAACTTTGTTCATATCGCTGATGGGGTGTATTTTGTTGATTTTGTTTTTTGGGTCAGGAATGGAAAGAACGATATGGAAACAGCCGAGAAGATTCCACTAGAAATAGAAATGTTCACCCAGACCAAAATGAATCTAGTTTCTCAGAGACCAGTGCAAGCAGACGTAAGTAATATGCTTTTTTCTATACTTTCTAAAACCTTCACTAGCATAATTGTAAAAGTAGCAATAATTTGTTTTCTGCTTATCACCTCAGAATGCTGAGTTTACCCCTTTTTGTCTCACGAAGCCATGCTGTTCACTCCAGGAGGGACAGTAGGTCTCCACGGGGCTGGCAATCTTTGATATTTCCTCTTTCCACTCCATGGGAAGGTTCTGAGAATAATCACAGATTCCTAGGTCATTTATTGGACTCTCTGATTTGACCTGTAGTCCTTAACAATTTGAGCCGCTGTTCCCAGCTGTGGGATTGACAACTAAGGGCTTATCTACACATTTGGCTAAATCAGCACTGCTGTGATCGATGCAACTGTGTTGATTTGACCCGCTAAGTCGATGGGAGAGCACTTTCCCATCGACATCTGTATGTCAGCTCCCTGAGAAGCATAAAGTAAGTCAGCGGGACAGCATCTCCCGTCGACACAGCACGGTATAGACACTGCTGTAAGTCGATCTAAGTTATGTTGACTTCAGTTACATAACTGAAGTAGTGTAATTTAGGTTGATTTACAGCTTTAGTATAGACCAGCTCAAAGTGGATTGTTATACTGTGTTCTGAGAGGTAGGGATGCTTGCAATTTTCTACAGAGTCTAAGATTTTAAAATCTGTAACCCTTCTAGTTGCCCAGATAATCTTTCAAATGTATATTGTCACAGTAATTAGATTTATAGAATATTAATTCAATATACTGAATATATAACCTATTATACAAACTCGTAGTTTACATTTTTTTATAATGTGTGAAACTACCATATGTTAAGTCATTTGAAGTGATATATTTCTTGAGGGAAAATAGTAAAATATTGGTCAAATTTTCAGTGGGCAGGTAATTTGTTTTTATGCTTATTGGAGAGTTTTACCCATCTTTTTTTTTTTTCTTCACTTGTACATATTTCTGAATTTTTGCATGTTTTACATGTTTGCCCATGAGCTTCTCGGAGCTGAACACAAATAATAGTATGCTAATTTATGAAACAGAAAATACAGCTGACCCATCAATACAGTGAAACTGAATATGCACAAAGTGCTATTAAATTAATAAATATATTGAGTAGAGAGAGATAATTTTCCCATGTAACTACTTTCAATTATAGTAATCTTATGTGTAACTATGATAGGTACAAATTTTGAGGAAGAAATGTGGCGGGTTATCTCTCCACCCTCCCCGCCCCCCCACGTGGAAATCCAATATTTATAATAATTAACTGAAATTATTTTAACAAGGAGTCCAATGGCTCCTTAAAGACTAACAGATTTATTTGGGCATAAGCTTTCGTGGGTAAAATACCCACTTCTTCAGATGCATGGAGTGAAAATTACAGATGCAGGCATTATTATACTGACACGTGAAGACAAGGGAGTTACCGCACAAGTGGAGAACCAGTGTTGGCAGGGTGGATGTAGTCCACTCCCAGTAATTGATGAGAAGTTGTCAATTCCAGGAGAGGCAAAGCTGCTTTTGTAGTGAGCCAGCCACTCCCAGTCCCTATTCAAACCCAAATTAATGGTGTTAAATTTGCAAATGAATTTTAGTTCTACAGTTTCTCTTTGAAGTCTGTTTCTGAAGTTTTTTTGTTCAAGTATGGCTACTTTAACATCTGTTATGGAATGTCCAGGAATTATTTTAATGATACCCAAATAATATGCAGCATTCCAATATTATAATGGGAAGCACACCAACTGGTATTGTGAAGACTGCATAACAGATTGCATTTTAACACTTGTTCCCAGTCATTAATAACTTTTTGAAATTTTGGCATTTGGGTTGATTTTTTTTTTTTTTTCCCCTGGCATGGTTTTTGCCCGAATGTTTGATTTGGATTTGATTTGGCATTTGTTTTAAGAAACATAGTTTCAACCAATATTGTCTAACTTTTGAATCATGGTGCAGGAGGAATATATTTTTCCAGTTACAAAAGCTCATAATTTTAAACTCTGTGTCAAAATAGGTTTAACTGAAAAGTGCCTTGAAGTTTTCTGGTTAGATTTGGCAATCTATACCCAGTGTTGGCCCTTTTGAAAAATTGCAAGTTGTACATGCAGAGTGAGTGCATTTTTTGCAGGGGTACTGGTTGGAACTGTGAGCATCCAACTAGGATTAACCAAATATTGAATCTAGCTATAGTCAGGCTTACTTTTTGAATGACTTACAAGTAATATGTATATTAGGTTTGTTTGTTAGAGAGAGAGCATTTATAAGACATGGGATTTTAAGATGTTTAATGATATTTGCTTATTCTATACTTTTTTTAAAAAAATATTCAGCTGTGTCTAAGTATACCAGGTCAAATGGCAGGACCGAAAGGGACAGAATAGAACTCCTCCAAGATGCGGAACCTTTGGATTTTAATGCGGATTCAGTTAGTGATGATCCTCTTGATCATCCTCTTGACTCAGGAAGGTGAGAAATTTTCAGTTTTATCTAAATGAAGTGTTCGGACTTATTATGTCTCTGATCCATGGCAACTATATTCAGTTCACAGGTGTATCATTGATAAACAGAATTCAGAATCTCCCCTAGTTTTTGTGTCTTCAGATGACTAGGGCAGTATTTGAAACCACTTGAAACTTAGTGCTGGTGATTTCTTCTTCATCTCCCAAATGCCTAATGGGTCAGACTTATTTATTTCAGTCAATATTTTTGACGTATATGTAAAATATATTGGATACATGTGAAAAATTTATTTCATAGAGGCAAAAGTGAAGGAGTCAGCTTCTGTGAAATCCTGTAAAGAATTAAGGACATTGCAGGGGCTGACTGTGGCTCAGCTAATTGTTTCCCACGTTGCTGGTGATCTGTAATTTACAGATGATGAAGCAAAAAAGGATCATGAATTGTGTTGGAGAAAATAAACAAGCAGAAGTGAAAACTGTGTATATATATATGTAGCCATGAATTTTTGCTGTTCAGTCATAGTTACTGAGTTCATGTTCATCAACTTTGCATAAGTTCACATGAGCAGAAATTCTGGCACTAGGGAAGTTAATTGCAAAACTCCCATTGAGTTCAATAAGGTCAGGATTTCATCCCTGATTGGTACCTAACTATAGTCTTGTAAGTTACTAAATTTGTTTACAAAGACACAGGGCCAAATTATCAAAAATCTCATAAGGTGAAAGTGTGCTATTGAGTAGTAACTCATTAACTTGTACTCTCTAACCCAGTGGTTCTCAACATGGCCCCCTGGGGGTCTGCAAGCCCTTTCAGGGTGGATGCAGGGCCCCACAGCTGAAGCCCCAATCCCCAGCACCCCCCGAGGGGCTGAAGCCAGGAGGTGCAGGGCTGAAGGCCTGATCCCTGAGCCCTGGTGCTCTCTGTGGGGCAGAAGCCCTGAGCCCATGGGCAGAGTTGGGGACATGAAGGGCATTGCCCCTCCCGCTCCAACTGCAGCGCAAGAGCATGGCAGTTCCAGGGGCAGCCCCACACCTCTCTCCTCTCCCTACCCCCTGGCCAGGTCAGAGGTGGGAATCCAAAGCCAGGCAGTGTGGGGCAGCTGTAGCTCTGGCCGATGCCATGGAGCAGGCAGCGGCAGCATTCCCTCCTCTCCTGCTGGTGCCCCAGGTTGAAGCTGCTCCTCAGCTCCCAGCCCCCTTTGCTCTCGCAGAGGCAGCCAGTAAGAGCCCCCCCTGGTGGGGAGACCCAGCTCCATGGCTGGCAGACCCCTCTGGAAACAGGGACCACAGGGGAGTCCTCCCAGCCCACAGCCCCTAATATCCCTCGCCCTGCACCCTGAGCTATGCCCTCCCTGCACCCTGAACTACCCATTGCCCACACAAAGCCCCTAGTAACCCTCTCCCTGGACCCTGAGCTAACCCCCTGCCTGCTGGCTGACTCAGGGGTTGGAGGTGGCACTCCCTCCCTGGTCTCTGCCATGTGGAAGTGTCTCGAGCCCCACTGGCCCCTGCCCCCGCAAAATAGAAGTCAAAGTACCGCCTATGCCCAAGACCCCTGCCCCGAGTGCCACCACCCCTCCCCTGCTGGGCCCTGGAGTTTTTATAGCATTTTGAGGTGGGCTTCAGAGAGAAAAAGGTTGAGAACCTCTGTTCTATCCCATGCATCATATAATTTACACACACATAATTCTTGCACTTGTCAAATGAACACAGGACATTGTATAATGCATTATTTCTGCTTCTTTAATATGTGTTTTCATCTACTTGCTAAACCTGTAAAATTGAGTAATTTTCAATGGGTCTAGCAGCCAGAATGAACTAGACTCTAACACACTTGTTTTAAAACAACTTAACCAATTCTGTCTAAGCAGTAAGAATTTTTTCTCACACCAGTGTAAATCAGGAGTAATTCTATTGAAACCACACTGGTTAAAACCGATATCAGGGGAGAATCAAGCCCTGTGTTTTTTCCATGGCAGCAGTTTAAAGCATCTTAAAACATGTAGAACAGTGCTAGAAGGGCAGGTCCCTGCTTTGGGTCTGTTCAGGATTATTAGAGAGAGAAAAACACAGTTGTGATGATCTTTTGAATATATTTGTGTTTTTAAGTCTTCATATATTTGGCTACTAATTTGGGGAAACATATTTTTTCCCCTCAGAAGCTGCTATTCACCTCTTAATGGTGTTGGGTGGTGCTATTTCACTGGATATCATGTAGACTCTCTTGCTGCTTATCCAACCTGAAAACTTTCAGATACCAATAAAAGTATTTTTCCTTACAATTTAACAAAAATATAATAGTCTTTGGTTTCTTCATGGCTAATAAGAAAGGTAGTTTAGAAAAAAGACCTCCTCAAATATGTTTAAATAGTCTCTTGGTCACATGATATTTAAAAGATTTAATTTTGGATAGCTAACCGCCATGTATAAAATTCTTATGCACATATTTTTTTAGATTACGAGAATTTCAATTTTAGTATAATTTTATTGTACAGATTTTTAATGTATTTATTTTATTATATATAAGTGAATAAAGTGCATTGGGATCATCCAGGATGAAAATCACTCTAAATGTAAGTTATTTTGCAGTTTAGATATTTCATGTGGCAAAATGGGCAGAATAGATTTCTTTTTAATACATACTAGATGTGACTTTGCTTCTATATGTTACTGATGTTTTCTTTCTTTCCTCTTCTCTTATACAATTTCTTTATGTATGTCCTACAGGTATCAGCCTGGTGGAAGGTATTTATCAATGTCACGAAGCCGAATATTTGATGATGTCTAATCCCTTCATAGCTTATGAAAACTTAATAGAAATCAAAGTCTGCTACTCATTATTTGGAAAATACTGTTTGTAACATTTCTGAACCAAAAAAGACATTTTTCTCTTAAAAAAAAATTGTGGAAAATAAAGGAACAATAATAGTTAGAAAATGCACCTTGTATAGTAACTCACTTATCAGGGCTAGAGTATACTTGTATTAACAGGCATTGTTACACAGTGTGGAGTGTTTTTTGTTTTTGTTTTGTTGTTCTTGGGGAGGCTATAAAACTATTTAAAAACCCTAGTTTAGTTAGTTAAAGGTGAATCTAGACTAAATTTTATACATGCAAATAGGGCTGAAATTGAACTGTAACTTAAAGGTTTGGGATGGATTTTGTTGTTTTTGTTTTGTTTTTAGTTTTGGAAAGAATCGTTTTTTTTAAAGATGCTCTGAGAAATATAATATAGTTTAGTCATCCAAAGTGAAGTTAAATGAATTACTGTATTACACATTATTATTAAACATCTTGCTATTTGAATTTTGAGCCTGAACCGGAGTCCGCTGAAGTGAAAAGTCTTCCATTGACTTCAGTGGCCTTTGGATCAGGCCGTTTATGAGTAGAAGGGATCAAATGGCAATTCTGTATACACACGCTGGCATAAAATGTGGAAGTCTTACACGTCAGTCATAGAATTGGGATTTTTTTCTGTTTCAATATTATATGCAGATAAACAGTAGCATGTGTAATTAAGATTAAATATAAACATAACTATTTTTGCTATCAGTGTCATTCAAGTATTTGTGCAATGACAGGAATGCATTCTCTAAGGTCTGGTGGCTGTTTAAGAAGACTTTTTACAGTAGTAGCAGTTGAAAATCTTTATGTAAGAGAAATTTTAATGTGAAATATATCCATTTTAAATTTTAAATGTTAGTTTTTCACAAACTTCTAGCACAGCATAAAACTCCTGGAGCTTTCCATTTGAAAAAGTGAACTATGTAGCATGAATCATTATTGGTAAATGCTTTTGACATCCCAACTTGCCTTGCACAAGGTATCTGTGTTTTTAAGGTGCCTATATTTTACAATATGTAGGCTTTTCATTGCAAAAAGAAGAAATGCTTATTTTATGCAAATAAACGCCATCAAAAATGCCAATGAATAACAGTGGAAAAAATGCTGTTATGCAAATGATTTTTGGGGAAATATGCTCAACTTCAATTTTGCTTTGTTTGCAATTTTCAGCCAAAGGTAGGTTTTAAGTTGACATTTTTTAATCACTTAGGAGTTTTCTCATTGCAAAGTGAGGGTGAAAGCTGAAGCATTAGATCTCAGAACTATTTTTCTTTTTCATACTTGAAAGATGGGCAAGTCCTAAAGCATCTAGAAATGGGGTTACACTGAAAAATAGGTTTTCATGGATGAGGTATTCCATTTAGTAATAGTCTGTTTTCTAAAATCTGTGCTAATGTGATTCTATCCTGCTTTAATGAATAATAATTCAGAAGTTCAGAAAATAATGCTACTTGTCGTGTATTCTCTGCTTATTTACAATGATTTGAGTAACTATTTTGAAGGATAGTGAAATTCTGGTCCACTTCTGTAGAACCCATTAGATAAATAAATAGACATATAATAGCAGATTAAACTCTGAATCCTTTCTTTAGATACATGTACTGTTCCTGCTGAAATCAGTGGGAACCTCATTTGCATCCAAGCGCATAAATTCTCTCTTAAAAGTGGGCCTGGGAGAATTTTTTTAAAAAGCGTTCTGGAGTTTGGGGAGTTCCTGCTCTTGTGTGTGTTTTTTAACTTTAGAAATCCAGGTCTTCTGTGCCCTGGAAGACTGATCATTGGAGAACTAATGACATCACCAAAGACTAAAAGCTGAACAATTGAGAGGAAAGAAATTTTTATTCATACTGTTTAAAAGTTCGTCGGTCTTTCTGTTAACACCTATTTAACTCCAATAACAAACATTTTGGAGAAAGAATCTTTATTAAATTATCTCTATCCCTCCTCTTCAATCAAAGTATGATTACTGAAAATACACAGGCTCTTAGGCACATTCTCCTCCTCCTTTAAGTCTTCCAGAAAAACCATGTGAGACTAGATTTGGCATTCCAATTTTTTTTTTATTTTAAAAAAATTGATACCTAAAGACCTGAAAGCTTGTTTTTAAACTTCATAAAGAAGCCCTTCCTACCCCCTCCCCCACCCCCAAAGGCACAAGCTCTTCATTAATACGTTACAAGTCATATTGAAGGGGCTCTATTCTTAGCTCCACTGCTGTTAAGGAGAGAGAGAAATTCGAGGACTTCAGTAGCTCAGACCATAGGTTAGAGGTTTGTTACAGGAGTGGGTGGGTAAGATTCTGTGGCCTGCGTTGTTTGGGAGGTCAGACTAGACGATCATAATCGTCCCTTCTGACTTTAAAGTCTATGATTCTGTGATTCTATTATAAACTTCACAGAAGGAATGCTGGATACTCATGAAGAGCCTGATCCGCTTGTCATTGTGCAAGTAGAACCTAGCCCTAATAAGAGCTGCTCTTGCTATCATTTAAGTCAATGGAAGTTTTCTTTGAGTTCAGTGGGAGCATGGTCAGATCCATATAATAAGAAAATGAGCTAGACCCCATGTCTGGATTCCCACTGATAATTTTCAAAGTGGAGCATAAGGATTTAGCCAGGTGACTCTAATGTTAATGGGACTCCGGTGACTAAAATACAAACCCCAGCATGGAATTTTAACCCCCTAACTGTGGTGGGAATTTCTTAGGTTTTGTGGTCTACTCCAGGTGATGATGCAATGAACTGATTGTCTAGGGATTGTCCATAACGCATAGGAGTAGTTGTATCATTAAAATGTTGCTTTCAGCGTTTCCCTAGGTTTTGATTTGTTAGCTAGATGACTGGGGTCAGATCCTGATCTCATTGAAGTTAATGGCAAAACTCTCATTGACTTTTAAAACCAACGGTTGGATTTTTAATAAGCGTTCTTGTACTAATTAATTTACACTCTGAAAAAGAATCCTGTATGGTTTCCTGTGAATGTAAACCTGGAAGATTTATCAGTGTTACCATTTTGTGAGAGGACGCAATTGTGTAAGTACATGCTGTTTACTGATATAGTAATTTATTTTACTTGGTAAATCTCACAAATATGTACCTATTATGTTCCTGCACCGCTAATACTCAAAATTAGAAAGTCCAAAAATAATTGCATTGTAAACTGTACCGTGATTTGGGAGACTGAACAATAACATGTATTTATGCTGCCACTATATAAACATACTTATATGCAACTAAAGAGTATGTAAATCATATTTTCTTATAAACTAAAATGTCACTGTATTAAATTACAAGTAATATACACTTCCGATCTTGCATCATGTTTTTCACACGGTTTGATTTATAATTGTGGAGTATGCCAAAAAAGTAGCAAGTTAAATAGAAACTATGTTTGGATGCTGTCATGTCAGTGATGTACTAGTAAACCCATGCAAATTTTGAATACATTTGTAAAAAATCAGAATGCGCAACATAACTGTACTAATAACCCAGAACTGTTGTGTTGTGTGTTGTTTTTTTAAAGTATGGGTAGAGAAACTGTTACAACCAATGAAACTTAATGTCTTTGCTAGACATGAAAATCTGTATTATCAGGTGTTTAAAAATGGGTGTAGAAATAGCTACATTCTGAAGTGAGTTCTGTGCACTTTATATTAGGTCTGGCGTGTAGCATTCAAATGTAGGGAATCATTTAACAATTTGGGGAGGAACTATAGAACTTCGTTTTTACTGTATATTAAAACCAATATCTAATGTTGGGGCTGGGGAGATGTAACATGTTATCCCTGAGGTACAATTTTAAAGTGCTAAGGAAAAGGTCCTTTTGGAACAAACCTTATACTGCTGTAATTCACACTACTGAAGAATGCTTAATGTCTTCTGCATTTGTGTTTGTTCAAATAGTAGTCATGTAAATTTAAGTAGCTATGATTACAGTATTAAGAGAACTGGGGAGAAGCTGCTATTTTTTTCACTATTTATGTTCTTGCGATTGCAAAATATAGCCCTAACAATTATTTGTACAATTGAAGGTGTAATAATTGTGGTTTTCCACTCCAATTCAGTGTAATTATGGTAACTTGTACTTTTATTAAATTAAACCTGGAATATTGTAGCTGTTCCATGAGAACAAGTGAAGGTTTCCTGTTCTTTTCTTTCACTATCACTGTTAATTACTTGAGACCTAACGTGCACTTAAAATATTAGAAGCTTATGAAAGAAGTTCTCATTGATTCATTCATTATAATCAAATGAATATATCGTAATTGTTAACAAAAAACACTAGTTTTGAGGCTCTGTATATTCGGTGTCCTAACATTTAATTTATCTAAAATGCAAGAAAGTCATTGCAATTTTTACAGAATATCGTCTTGTAAATAATAAGTTGTAACATTTTGACTGAGATTTTGAAACCCTCTTTCTGCAGTGTGCTGTGGAGGGCTATCTACTGCCTCACAGCAGTACTATGCCAATACTACTTGTGCCTCTAGCAGACTAGTCTAGTCTGAAGTTGAGACGCTCCTACATTTCTCCATTCCCTTAATGTGGACCAACCGTTATCTACAAAAAAGTTTCACCTTAAACCAGACCCTCACTCTACTGTATTAATTAACTGTTGGTATGAATTATGCTTCATTACATCCAGTAACTTTTGTTTCAGTCATAAAGGAAGATGAGCGAGTTTATTCTTTGTAGGTGTGCTCCTCACCACGTTAATGTGTCCAGATTGTAACAGATAAGCAATGCCAGTTTTCAACTTTTGGTTATTCATGACTGTGTCTTACTAGATGACATACTCATATGAAATGTAGTAACTGGAGAATGGTGTCTCAGAATTTCTCTCTCAAAACTCTTCCTATAGACCAGCTGTTCTCAAACTGTGGGTCAGAACCCCAAAGTGGGTTGTGACCTCCTTTTAATGGAGTCGCCAGGGCTGCCATTAGACTTGCTGGGTCCCAGGGCCGAAGCCTGAGCCCCACCTCTTGGGGCCGAACCCCAAGGGCTTCAGCCCTGGGTGGCAGAGCTCAGGCTTTGGCTTCAGCCCTGGGCGGCAGGGCTGAAGTTATAGGCCCCCCATCCAGGGCTGAAGCACTTGGGCTTCAGCTTTGGTCCCCTGACTTGGGGCAGTGGGGCTCAGGCTTTGCCTGGCTCCGGTGTGCTCAGGCTTCAGTCACCCTCTCCTGGGGTCTTATAGTAATTTTTGTTGTCAGAAGCAGGTCATGGTGCAATGAAGTTTGAGAACCCCTGCTACAGACATAAGTGGAAGGGCAGGGAATTAATTTATTTCTGTTGGTACAACTTTAGTAATTGCAGACCTTATTCCATTTTCAAATGTGTACTGTATTAAGAATAGGCTATAGGAGTGCTGCTTATGGATAGACTAGGTTTTTGCCTTACGATACAAGTATAAGTGTGCATAATTTCATGCTGTATTGTTTTGACCCTCACTTAATTGAAGTTTGTTTTTGTGTAGTGTTCTAAATTATTGATGTACTGGATATATTTTTTAATTGTATGTTTGAATATCTAGTGAAATAAAATTGTTTGCATGAAATAAAATGCATTTCTACAATACTACTTGTATGTGCTTTATACATTCAGACTTCCTCTAGAAATGCTTTTGTTACTAATCTTTTTTCAAATAATTTTACTTTTTCCCAATTAATAATTGTGAATTGATTTAATTGAGAGTATAACCTTACTTTGTTTTTTTTAACTTCCTTCAAATAGCAGACTAATATTAAACTTACAGGATTTGTATGTACTCATCACACATTTTTAAGAGGGGGAGGATACTTTTTGGAATAGTTTACTAAGGTATTCTGAAAAAGAACAGTGATATATTGGGTTTGTTTTGGTTTTTTCCTGCAGCCCAACTGGTTAAACATAGGAATAAACTGTGTTACCTCCCATCTTCGTTGGGAAGTTTTATCTTCCACACTATGATCATTAAGCTGCTGAAGTATGTAGTTTCCCTTGTAGTCCATCCAAAGTGCACTATTAAAGATTGTGATCTGAACCTCTGCTTTTTGCAGACCAACATCTCCCATGATTCTGATGTATAGTAGGCTGCTTCCTTCCTCTCTGCAGTTCCAGAGTCATTGCAATGTAGTTTCTGCTGGCCATGCCCCCTTTTCTGGTTTTCCACCAGAATTTCTACCTCCGTGGCAGCATTTAGTGGCTGTTTGCTTTGCTCCTCACCATTTCCTTTGTCAACTTTACTTTTTCAATTCATTTTTTGAGGAATCACATGCAACTTTATAATGCTTGTTCCTCTTACTTTTCCTCTTCATCTTCCCCGGATCAGATAATTGGCAGAATGATGGTTTCAGCCACCCAGATCCACCCCTGTAGCAACCTCCTCTCTTGGACTCCTCAAACAATGGCAGAGCATACGAGCAGGAACCTGGCTAAACCTATGCAGCATCTCCCTATGTGAAACAGTATTTACAGGTTCTACAGGAGTAAAATGATGCCCTCCCTGTTCACAACAAGCCGACACTTGCATTGCACCTTCACAGGGCTCAAGCAGACTGGCATATTAGATACCCCTCCTGCCCTGAGGAGCCGCAACTCCAATGCAGAAAAGCCCAAGCTGGAGCTTCCCAGACTTTCAGGGGGAGAGTATAAGGATGACGATGCTATTATCACAGTTATGGGAGTAAATCTTACAAAAGACCTGGGCTGCAAGGAAAAAAAACCCTTGAGCAATCCAAAGTCCCTTCCAGAACTGAAGGAGATCCTCAGATACCTGGGGAAAGAAGCAGGACTCCTACACATCTCTTCCTTTGATGTTTGGCAGAATTCTTAAAAAGAGACTCTGTCTCACAAGCAGTGGAAATGGGACCCAGAAAGTTAGTACACAGAAGAAGACCTATCTAGAGGGCTCAAGGCTCTCAGTAAAAAGGGTCAGGACAGACTGTACCCTGCCCATCGCATTGCAGGGACCTTTGTAAAAAAGGCAAAAAGAGACAAAACACCCTAGAAGCACAAAAAGGGAAAGAAGATATAAAAGATCTAAGAAATATTTGTACACACTCTCCCTTCTCTATTGAGGAGGGAGAAGTTCCGGATTCAGACTCTGAGCAGGATAAGGAGTTAAAAACAAAGGTTTCCTCCCCCTCCCTCAATGAATTTGATACTATGTGTAGGAAAATGGTATCTACTGTATATATCGAACCAGATGAGATATTAGATGAGAAGCTTAAGAGCAAATATCCGCCAGTTTAATTCTAGCTTGAGATGGCAGTTCTGCTGTACTCTTCCCTTATAGATGTAATCAGGGATGAATGGGAATACCCTGATGAGGGAAAGGGTATAAGCAATCACACGCTTAGATACTATAAGATGCAAGAGCCAAAAAATGCCATCACAGAAATATTGAATGTTGATGCTGTGGGGGTGGTGTTGGTAAAGAATATGATGATCCCATCAGAAAAGAATATCTTCCGTAAAGATACAGCTGACAGAAAGATGGAGGTTAACTTTAGGAGGGATTTTGAGGCTTCCTTGGCCACTAAGCATATTCCTGGTCACTGCCTGCTTTTCAACAGCTGCAGTGTCTTCTACAACATGCACCCTCCAAACCCTCAGGTACTCATGACAGAGGTCAACCTATTGGGGTGGGGAGCACACTGAATCACAGAAATGTAGGGCTGGAAGAGACCTTGAGAAGTCATCAAGTCCAGCCTCCTGCACTAAGGCATTACCAAGTAAACATAGACCATCCCTGACAGGTGTTAGTCCAGCCTGTTCTTAAAAATCTCAAACGCTGTGGATTCCACAACCTCCTTGGAAGCCTATTCCAATACTTAAAGTTAGGGAGTTTTTCCTAATCTCTAACCTAAATTTCCCTTGTTGCAGATTAAGCCCATTACTACTTTTCCTGCCTTACTGGACATGGAGAACATTTGATCACGTCCTCTTTATAACAGTCCTTAACATATTTGAAGATTGTTGCCAGGTTCCCCCTCAGTCATCTTTTCTCAAGTGTAATCATGCCTGGTTCTTTAACCTTTCTTCATAGGTCAGGTTTTCTAAACATTTTATCCTTTTTGTTGCTGTCCTCCGGACTCTCTCCAATTTGTCCACCTCTTTCCTAAATTGTGGTGTCCAGAAGTGGACACAGTACTCTAGCTGAGGCCTTGGTGATGAGTAGAGCAGGACAAATACCTCTTGTCTTACATACAACACTCCTCTTAATACACCCCAGAACTGCATTGGCTTTTTTGTAGCTGCGTCATATTGATGATGACACATTCAGTTGGTGATCCGCTATAATCTCCAGATCCTTTTTGGCAGTACTACCATCCCCATGTTGTGCATTTGATTGTGCAGTTGTATATTTAATTCCTGGTCACCTACTGCCAAGTTATCACAACAGAAGTCATGGAACAATCATCTGTTCCATCTTTCAAATGTAGATGCTTAAATACAATACAATCCCTACAACTACAGTTGCAACCATTCAGTTGCATCTGAAGAAGTGGGGTTTTTACCCACAAAAGCTTATGCTCAAATAAATCTGTTAGTCTTTAAGGTGCCACCAGACTCCTCGTTGTTTTTGTGGATACAGACTAACACGGCTATCCCCTCATACTTAATCCCTACAACTGTTCAATTTAATCAAAGTTTAAAAGTCAAATAATTGATTCAACTTAGAAAAAAGAGCATAATCCTAAGTAAACAGCACCAATCCTGGGACCTGCTTCTATATTCCCTATTCACCCAAAGCTCCCATAGGCTTGGGAGATTTGCCTAAACGAGACTGCTGGAGTTATGATGTACTGTTTATGTTGTAGTCAGAACCTAACGTCCCAAACATGATCATGGTCCCATTGTACTCAGTGCTATAGAAACACACAAAGATAAGGTCCCTGTCCTAAAGAAATGTCAACAGGCAACAGTTAATCCCATGAGAAATCACTAAGCCAGCAACTAACTTTTCTGGCTGCACTGCCTCAGGAACAGGACAAGGACCCCATTGTGATTCTGAGAGTTACAATCTGCTCCCCCAGTTTTGTCAGCCTTTGCTTGTGGTGTAGCTTGCTTTTTCCTCTGCACCACTCTTCTTCATGGGAGTATGATAAGCAGCTGCTTTCTCTCCTCCTGTGCAGAGTTTGCTGTGGGTAGTGCACAGCTGAGCTCACGATTGAGCCCTAAGGGGCAGGTTCATAATCATGGCCAGCGTCAAACTTCAGAGATCAGTTCACAAACACCAGGGTGCTACAACATTGTGATATACTCACAGAGCTCACACAGCAGGGAAAGCTCAAAATCGGGACACAGGTCATAGCACGTAAAACAAAGTAAAATTCAAATACTTTATTTCATACTGTGTGTCATTGTTGAGTCTGCCTGTCTTGCCTGTTAATCACTGAGACTTCAAAACAGTTTTCTGTATTTGTTTTGAAATCATTTGGCTCATTTTTAAGTTGCAGGCTCAGAAGCTACCCTCCATTCAACTGTATATGTCCCCTTTTAACTTCTCACAAGTTACCTGGGATAGGAAGGATTCTGGTTCCAGCCATACAGCATCACTCACACACTTTCAGAATCCCATTTAGCAAAGAAATAAATGCTCCAGACACTATCATCCCTCCACTGAGCGCTCAATCCTGCAACGTGCTGATCACTCTGGGTCTAGTCAGCAAAGCACTTACTTATATTCTTCACTTTAAGCCAGGTGAGTAGGCCCATTGAAGTCAATGAGAATACCAACATGATTAAAGTTAAGCAAGTCTTTAAGTTCTTTTGATCAAAGCCAGAGTGCTCAGCACCTGGCAGGATCAAGCCCTAAGTGATGCCTTAAAAGAAGGAACATAATTTATAAGAGTGTGAATTTAAAACAAAACAAACATGCAGCTCATTTTGTTTTTTCATCAAATGTTTATTACATTATTCCATTGCAGTTAGGTCATACAGAATGCTTGGATTATCCAAGAAATGTATCATTTCCCTCAATCAAGATCAGGGCCTTGTTGTGCTAGTGTAACGCCGAGAGACCGCAGTTGTCGGTGGGCGGGATCAAACCTGGGACTTTTAGATCTTAGTGCATGAGCCCCCCCTACTGCTTGAGCTAAAAGCCATATGGCAGTAGAGCAGACTCATTAATCTCTAGTCTTGGTGCCACTTGATGGGACAGAGCACCACACCTAGGAGGTGTGTGGGGTACACTGGGTACTGTACAAACACAGTATGAGACAATTCCTTACCTTGAAGAATTAATAATCTAAACAGACCCGACAGTCAAATGGGGCAGGGGACAGATAGAGGAACTATAACAGATAACTGTGACTGTTCGGGAAATCTGTCTCTGTAAAACTTGTGAACTCTAGTTAGACTTTGTGAACTTTGTATCATTATGCCTTAGTGAATATTGAATCAGCCCTTTGTCAACAGGGACTGTCACCTACAGATAGAGAACTGTTACAGGAACATCCAGGCTCATTAATATTTGAATACGTCTACCCAGTGATGAGCTGCCAAAATCTTAACAACGGCTTCCCTCCTCACCCCACGAGGGGGTTGTTGCCCACCCGGGACTCCTGCCCCGTCCAACTCCCCCGTGTTCCTTGATGCCCCCCTCCGGACCACTGCCCCCAGAACCGGGCAGGACGGTCTCGTGGGCCACCGTAGTGGGTGTGCACTCCTAAGAGCCAGAGGCACCTGCCGGGGGGCGAGATGGGGAGTCCCCGCGGTGCTTACCTGGGGCAGCTCCCAGGAAGCATCTGGCAGGTCCCTCTGGGTCCTAGAAACGGGGGAGGGTAGCAGGGGGAGCAGCTGCTCCCCCACTGATCGCATCAAAAGTGGCGCCTTAGGTGCTGACTCCCTGGGTGCTCCAGGGCTGGAGCACACACGGGGAAAATTTGGTGGGTGCAGAGCACCCACCGGCAGCTCCCCAGCCCCAGCTCACCTCTACCTCCTCCCCTGAACGCGCTGCACCCCCCTCTGCTTCTCCGCACCCCCCCTACCCCCGGCACGGCTTCCCGCGCATCAGCTGTTCGGCGGGAAGCCTGGGAGGGCTAAGCAGCAGGCCGCGGCTTCCCGCTCAGGCCGAGGGAGGCGGAGGTGAGCTGGGGCGGGGAGCGGTTCCCCTGCGCAGCCCTCCCTAGGTTACCTGCTGCAGCGTGGGCGGCCCTCCTCGCGCCCCCCGCCCCAGCTCATCTCCACCTTCCTGGGCCTGAGCGGGAAGCCGCGGCCTGCTTCTCAGCCCACCCCGGCTTCCCATGCAAACAGCTGATTCGCGGGAAGCCTGGGGGGGTGGAGAAGCAGAGCGGGGCGGCGCGTTCAGGGGAGGAGGCGGAGCGGAGGTGAGCTGAGGCCAGGGGTGGGGTGGGGAGCTGCCGGTGGGTGCTCTGCACCCACCCAATTTTCCCCTTGGGTGCTCCATGGCTGGAGCACCCATGGAGTCGGCACCTAAGGCGCCACTTTTGGCCGGTTAAATTTAGAAGCCCTTTTAGAACCAGTTGTCCCTCGTGGAACAACCGGCTCTAAAAGGGCTTCTAAATTTAACAACCGGTTCTAGCGAACCGGTGCGAACCGGCTCCAGCTCACCTCTGGGTCTACCTTGGCCATACAGTGAGTTGGCTATATAGAGTAGTTGAAAGGCAATAAAGTAGTTTTTCCAGTTTGGACTTGAGCTGAGAAGTAACCAAAAAATGGATCACCTGATGGCTCACGTTGATAAGATGATGGGACTTTGAGGCTGACCAGGAGGGTCACCTGACAGAAGGGACACAAAAGTTACAGGAGACAAGGTCTGCTCTTAGTTGTGACACACTCTCACTGACCAGAACAAGAGAACGAGACTCGAAAGGAGGAAGGAAAGAGGAGAGAAGGGTCTTGGAACCCTGAAAGGACTGACCAAAACCCAAATGGGTCTTGAACAGGTGAGGACGCTGAAGGCATGTTTTCTGTGTGCAGGTTTTGTTGTATTTCTGCATGGATCTGTAAGTCTCTATGCTTTTGTATGAGTAAAATGTGTGTGTTTAAGAGTTTACTTTTCAAAGCCTCTGAGTTTCTTGCTTCACTTGTCACATGTCTCCAAATGGGGTAAGTTGTAAACTGGAATATCCATGTGGGTGGAGCTCTGGGGAAGGTGAGTTTCAGCTACTGGAGAGACTTGAGTGCCTCAGCACCAGTCTCGTGGATTTGCTTTATATAATGAAGAAGATCTAACAGAATAGCTGCTCTTTGTACTGGATGTTTTATCCTGTTCCATACACTAAGCTGGAGGGAAAGATACTGCAGCAAATCTTAGATACTTTTGCATGAGCTGATATGTTGTAAGAGTGACCACCTCCTACTTGCCCCCCATGTGGCCACCCCACGTCCTCTGCTGCAGTGGCCACTCCAGCCTCTCCTCTGGGTCCCACTCGTATCTCATGTGTATGGAGGGAACCATAGTGGTGTCCTTCTCTTGCTTCTGCAAGAGTGCTGCGGGGTGGGGGGAGGGGTTGTAAAATATCAGGGGTGATAGAAACAGGGGCACTAGCTTGCTCCTGCTCTCCCCTCCCCCTGGTTCTGCCACCCCGTTGCTCTTTTGCATTGGTCTGCTCGTCCCATGCCCACTGACGAGCTGAGTGTGGCATATTGAGGATGGTGTTGGAATTGCAGTTTATCATTTTGAGGGTTGGGGTGTGTGGAGGATGGTGTTCCTTGTTCTGCTTGCAGGTTAGGGCACTCTGTAGTAGAGCATGCAATCTGGGATGGAAGCAGCAGTCAATCTGGAAAAAAAATAGCTTCAAACAAGGTGAGGTGAGTTGTGCCTCTCTGCTGTACAAAGCACCCTGCTTTGTGTGTGTCTGTCTTTGGTCACTGTGTGTTCTTGTTCTGTGTTCTAAGAATAAAAGAAGCACAGCCTTCCAGACAGAGTATTTCGTGGGTTTTTTTTAATCTAATTTCTCTGTTGTGAAGATAATACTGACCCATGCCTTCCTCCTCCAAATCAGTGGATTTGCAGAAGAGACTCCTAGCAGCATTTCTAGCCCTGAACCTACAGGATACCTACTTCCATATCTCAATACAACCATCGTATAAGAGATTTCCTACGGCTTACCTTTGGGGCAGGATCATTATAGGTACGGACTGCTCCACACAGGTATTCTCCAAGGTTCACTTCATTGTAGTGGCATACTAACCACAGTACAGTGACTGGACTTTATCAGCACCAACCTGATGCAGTACAAGCGAGAGCGCTCCTCTCACTACCCGCATTCACCACCCTGGGACACGTCTCCCGAATATGCTGGGGAGCTCACCTACACGACAACAAGGTTCAGGACAAATGATCTTCCACAGAAATGACCTTCCATATCACTCTTTTGGGGTTAGGGCTGTCAGGAGTGCCTGTGCACAAACTCTGCCTTTCATCAAAAACAACACACCAAGGTTATGACGGACTTAATGTGACCTGTATGTTTTGTATAAACTGCCAAGGAGCTGCCAGATCTCCCTCCCTCTGCAAGACAGCATTCAAACTTTGGAACTGATGCACCCATCGCAATGTGCTCATCTCAGCTGTCTGTCTACAAGGGATACAGAACGGGATAACCAACAGTCTCAGTTGGAATTTTCTTACAACAACGAGTGTATACTGAATTCTGAGGTGCTTCAAGATATAGCCACCCTTTGGGGAACCCGGCCTATGGATCTCTTCGCTACTTATCGGCACAAGAAAGGTCCTTGTTACTGCTCCAAGGCCGGCTTGGGGAAACATTCACTGGCAGTTGCCCTCATCTTCCCAGCGGACAGGGCCCACGTGTATGTCTTTTCCCAGTTTCCTACCCTGTCCAAGATTCTGTTGAAAATTCAGTGAAACAAAGCGAGAGTTATTGTGATTGCCCCTCTTGACTATGACAAGTCTGGCTCCCTTACCTGATGCAGATGGCAATGTGCCCTCCTGTTCCTCTGACGTCCGCCCATTCCTCACCTGCTCTCTCAAAACAATGGGCTGACCCTTCACCCCAACCCATGGGTCCTCCGCCGACAGGCTTGGATCTTTCTTTGTTCCAAGGCTTAGAAGCAGAATGCTCTGACAAGCTGAAACACATGTTGTACCACAACCATAAGTTGACCACTCCACATACTATCTACAAAATGGAAATGACTCCAAGTTTGTACCATTCCAAATGGACAGGCCCAACCTCATCTTTCCTCCCTCTGATTTTTGCACTACATTTTAAACGCTCACTCAGCTCCCTTAAGGTACATCTCATGGTGAAAATGGCTTCCCACTGGGAGTTTGCTCAATGACTAAGGCGTAGATTCTTTAAGGGCATTGGGACTCTCTTCCCCCACCACCCGCTCCAGCCTGGGACTTTAATCTAGTTCTCAGGGCTTGGACTAGACCTTCCTCCGAGTCCAGGGCAACTTGTTCTCTCTTACACCTGTCCATGACAACAGCACTGCTAATTGCCATCACCTCAGCTAGGCACATAGGAGAAATAGCGGCCCTGATGGCACACCCATCATTCACGCCCTTTGTCTTTTAAAAATAAAAGAATAACTTTAAGACCATATCCCAAGTTTCGCCCTACTTTTTCTGCACTTGCTATATGAATCAACAGATCCATCTCCCTGTTTTTCCCCAAAACCACATTGTAACAACTGGGAGACAATTGTGCATATGCTAGATATTAGAAGGACATTAGCATTCTACTTAGACAGGACTAAGGACTTCAGGAAATCCCCTAAACTCTTCCTTTCATCGACAGAAAGATCCAAAAGCTCTGTGATATCTCCTCAAAGACTATCCAAATGGATCTCTAGTTGCATTAATCACTTAGCAAGGGCGCAACTTGCTTCCATCCATACGCACTCCATGAGATCAGTTCCTACCTCAATCACATTCCATACGGATACCACATCTCCTCAATCTATAGAGCAATGATTGGAGTCTTTGTCCATACTTTTGCAGAACATTATGCGATCACTGAAGATTTGGCTGCTGACACCATCTTCGACTCCACAGTACTCTCTGTAGTAAAAGGCTCCGCTCCAAAGTCCCAGCCTCCAGTGGTGGGTACTGCTCCGGAGTCACCTAAAGTGGAGCACCCATAGGGACACTACTCGAAGAAGAAGGGGAAGTTACTCACCTTGTGCAGTAACGATGGTTCTTCGAGATGTGTGTCCCTATGGATGCTCCACAACCCGCCCTCCTACCCTCTACTTCGCAGTTCTCTATAGGGCTCTGTGGTAGAGAAGGAAATGAGGGGGGTTCGCCCGTGCAGTGCTAAATAGCCTCGAGGCAGACCATGAGGGAGGGAGAGCACATGCCCGGGCTCAATGGGACACTGCTACCAAAAATCTCCAATTAGAGGTGCAGGGGCACACAGACACCTAAAGGGGAGCACCCATAGGGAAACACATCTCAAAGAACCATCATTACTGCACAAGGTGAGTAATTTTCTCTTTCTGAGGGGCTCATGTTTTTTAGTGTGGATTCATCTCAGCTCTCTCTCTTGTGGGGCCTCTGAAAAACCCACTGAGCTTTGACACAGGCTTAGAAAGGGGGAACATGGACAGACCCCTGATTCCATTCCTGTGTTCCCCTACAAGCTGCAGAATGGAAGGCCCTGAGTCTTTACTCAAGCAAAACTCCCACCGAAGAACTTCACAACTGTATCTGGTGTGTTTGTAGTTGGTCTGGGTGGGGGAAAAGAAGATTGTGAAGGGGTTAATTTGTTTTTATCATCTCCATTCTTTTTCACTAATTAGTACATGAAGTAACAGAGAGAGTGCTTGCTGTTCCTGAGGCTGAAGTGAGGCATAGCCAGGGGATATTTCCTTACAAGTCTAACCAGCTGGTTATAGGTTTCAGAGTGGTAGCCATGTTAGTCTGTATCAGCAAAAAGAATGAGGAGTACTTGTGGCACTTTAGAGACTAACAAATTTATTTGAGCATAAGCTTTTGTGGGCTAAAGCCCACTTCATCAGATGCATGAGGTGGAAAATACAGTAGGAAGATATATATGCACAGAGAACATGGAAAAAATGGGTGTTGCCATACCAGCTATAACAAGACTAATCAATTAAGGTGGGCTATTATCAGCAGGAGAAAAAAAAACTTTTGTAGTGATAAACTGTCTGTTGAATAACTAATTTTTAAGATTTAAATCAACTAAGGTGGTGGGATATGATTAGTTAAAGAATTGTTTTGCAATATATTATGACTGGTCAATGAATAATTTTGTAATATTTTAGTAAAATGATTGGCTAAGGTAGAACTAAGTGCGATTCAAGTTTCACTATATAAACTGGGGTCCAAGAAGGAGAGCAGCTGGAAAAAGAAGAATATGAAGAAGGAACAACCTGGAAGAACTCACCTCTAAGACACAGCCTAAGATCAGAGCTGCCAAGAATCCCCTGCACAACTGTGACATGCAGCAACCAGAATCCAGATGAGACTGACCTTTGCCTGGCCAACAGGGGAAGTCCACCTGCATGATCAGGATAGGTGAGCATAGCATTGTATCGTTAGCATATATATTCTGCTTGGTAATTGTTAATAAATAGAGGATAAGGATATTACTGTGTAAGGGTCTTTCACTGGTAAAAGGTCCTGCAAACCCACAGAAGATTGCGCTCTGAGCCCTAGGAATTGGGCTCTAAAAAGCATCCTGGTGGCTCTGGTCAGCACCGCCGACCGGGCCTTTAAAAGTCCGGTCGGCGGTGCTGCCCAGCTAAGGCAAGCCAGTCCCTACCTGTTCTGACACCACACTGTGACCCGAAAGTGGCCAGCAGGTCTGGTTCCTAAGCAGGGGGGCCACGGGGCTCCGTGGTCTGCCCCCACCCCAAGCATCGGCTCCGCACTCCCATTGACTGGGAACCAGGACCTGCTCCTGGCTGCCTCTGGGTGCAGCGTGGTCCGTGGTGCCAGGGCAGGCAGGAAGCTTGCCTTAGCACTCCCACTGCACCACTGACTGGGAGCTGCTGGAGGTAAGCCCGTGCCCCAACCCTGCACCCGCACCCCAGCCCTGTGCCCCCCCCAAGCCCAGAGTTCCCTCCAGCACCCCAAACCCCAAAGTCTCTACCCAGCCCCATCCCAGAGCCTGCACCCCTAACCCAGAGCCCTCAGCACCCTGCCATCCCTACCCCAGCCCAGAACCCCCCCTCCCACACACTGAACCCCTCATCCCCGGCCCCATCCCAGAGCCCGCACCCCCAGCCCAGAGCCCATACTCCTTCCCACATCCCAACTCCCTGCCTCAACCCACAGCCCCCTCCCACATTCCGAATCCTTCGGCCCCACCCCCCAGGCTGGAGCTCCCTTCTGCACCCCAACCCCTACCCCAACCTAGACCCCCTCCCACACCCTGAACCCCTCATTTCTGTCCCATGCCTCCAGTTAGAGCCCTCAACCCCTCCTGCACCCCAACCCCCTACCCCAGCCCAGTGAATGTGAGTGAGGGTGGGGGGGGACAGCGAGCCACCGAGGGAGGGAGACTGTAGTGAGTGAGGGGCAGGGCTAGGGTGTTTGGTTTTGTGCGATTAGAAAGTTGGCAACCCTAGGTGGCCCTGAGCCCTAGGAACTGGGTAAGGGTAGGTGCCTTTCACCCAGAGCCCTAGGAACTGGAAATGGTGGGGGGGCCTCAATCAACTGGGTTATGCCTTGAGCCCTAGGAACTGAGTAAAGGTGGTGCCCTAGAGTGTGTGGGTATAGTCATCTCTTGGACCAGATCCTGTGCTCCACTTAGGACTAAATAAAGAATTTCCTCTCCCCTTTTGGGTTCCAGGACTAGCTGCCTAAGAAGCAGTTATTAATGGTGTCTAGGAATTGTATCTGATTAAGTTGATTAGTAATTTTGTACTTTGGATGTGTGGTATATCCTGTACCCACTCCCTACGTGTGAGTCCAATCAGCTCCGTGTAGTTTGATATTACGCCAGTAAAGAAACCTTAGTTATGAGTTTGGAGTTGAGCTGAGTTCTTAGGAACTGAGTGCATAAGGTCTCTGAAGCCACTCCAACATAATCCTGAGTGAATAAGGTCATAGGGGCTACCCCCAACCTATTGTAAAATAACTTTAACATGAGGCTGCACTATAATAATTCTACCTTGTGGGGAAGAACAAAGCTATTTAAGCTTGACAAAACATTTGTAGGTATTAAGACACATTCTTCATGTTGTTCTGTTTTAAATTCAGATGCAAAAAAAATCACATTGAAACATTTTTCTAGAGCTGGTAGAAAATTTTATGACTGTATGTTTTAACCTTGAAACATGATATTTCATCAAAATAGAAACTTTCTGTGGGAACATATTGATTTCAACAAACTCAGAAAAATTAATGAAAAAAACATTTTGATTTTTGTTTTGAAATTACTTTTCAGTTATAATATAGAAAGTAAATATGAACTCAGTAAAATATTTTGATTTTATCATAATGAAATATTTTGATCAGGAATGAATTTTTTTCAGAAACTTTTGTTGTACAGGAGATTTTGGATTTTTTTTCTTTTCATTCTGATTCAGAATGCAAACAGATTTTGAAATGTTAGACTGTCTCATGGAATGGATATTCTGAATTTTAATCAGCTCTACATTTTTCACTGTAACATTTTAGCGAACTATCCCCTATGGGCAACTTCAAAGCAAAAGTGTTATAAAATACTAGGATTTTAGATGACATTTGCAAATAAGTTAGTTTTTAGGCATGCCAGTGGGAGTTGGCCATTTAACTCCCTTGGGTCCTTTGCAAACCCCAGCCTTTATGTTTCATGCATCCTTGCATCCAGAGGAAGTTGGGATTAGAACGTTGAAAGGATTGTTACTCTTTTTCATTGCTTGAGAAAGGTGCCAGACAATTAAATCTTGGAATGATGGGCAGAGCCCACCAATGCAACAAACAACTCACCCCCCATGTGAGGGAGAGGATACAGAACCCAGAATCTAAGTGATTACGGGGGGACAAAAATGAAAAAACTGGGAGACAGTGCAGGTCACAGCGTCAAAATGAGGGACCTAAAGGGGGACACCGAGCGGAAAGCATTGATATTTCAGCCAATCACAGTCCTTCCCATTTAACCACAGAATAGCTACAGCATGGGCAGCAGCAGTACAGACTTTATTCTTTGCCAACCCAACTCAGCCTTAGCCTGGAGGGATCAGTCACTGTGACCTGTGCGCCCTGTGTGGGGGTGTTAAATTTTTGTCATCCTAAAGGAAACTATATTTTTATTTGAAGTAATTGTAATCATGAATCCCCAGGAAATGCCCTGGACCAATGGTTTTTATAGTCGTTGTAACAAAGATGCTCCAACGTTATCATAGTTCAGAGCTAATTACAGGAAAGAGCTCCATCATGCTGGGCATTATGATTATGTATGGACCACCTTCTATAAACACCCTGCTCCTCCAGGGCTTGGTTTCCAAAATGTTTAGTTATGACTCTTGCAATGGAACAGCCACAATTGGATCTATAAATCTGTGAATTACCAGGAAGAGCTCCATGGGTCACTGACAGGCCACAGAGCACAGTGTGAATCCAACTGTGAGTGGCACAGACCATGGAGCTGTCATTCCATTTAGTCAGCTCCCACTCTACCTTTCACTGCCCTGCTTGTATTACAAATAGAGGGAGCAGTGAAGCCATGTTGGGCCATGATGTGGTTACAGCTGAACTGAGTGCGGCTTCATTACAGGCTTTGACTGTGGTATTCTGTTGTTCATGTGTCCATCTCCCCCATCCCACGGAGCTATGGAAAGGACAACTAGCTGCTGCTGCTAGCCACCAAGCAGTTCACTGGCTGATAAGCTGGCTCGTCTTTTTGCTCGACCTACACTCAAACTAAGAGTCCCCCTCTGAGGGCTGGTCCATATAAAAGGTTTTTGAGTCTACTACTTGTGGCTCCAAACGGCTATTGAAATGAATCCTTTTGCTCAAGCCATAGCCGCACATGCATGTTAACACTGAGGGTCCCTGAGTCAAGCTCTGCAGTTGGCCCAAGTGGGGTTGTATATGCTTTCATTTAGTTGCGGTCTGTTTTACACAGAGTTTACAAAAAAAACTCTCTACCTTCAGACAGTCTGGTCAGTGTGTCTTGTTTTGTAGAGGCCAAGGTGATGGGCTGCCCTGGAAGGCTTTGAGTCAGAGATGTTCAGATTGCTTCTCAAGGCTACTTTTCTTCTGCATATGGGCCTCTGATAGGGTATTTGTTTTTCCTCTGGTATTTTACCTGATGCTTTACTTACATCCAGGGCCTGATCCTGTGGTGAGAGGAGCTCTATCAATGAGAGATGAAGGTGGTCAGAACCTCACAGAATTGGGCCCTTTTCATTAATTAAGCTTTACTCTCTTTGTGGACTTAGGCACTTCTCTCTAGCTGTGTTCGCAAAGCACTGTGTACATTTACAGCACTACCCTATGTAACAACAAAGGAAGCTGGTTCTTTTGCTTTCTGTTACTCTCTGTACAGTGATTAGAACTTTCCGCCCCATCCCATCTCAGATTTCAGCATTCCAGGAAGAGATGCACGGTTCTGCCTGCACTTGGCCCTCCTCACAAGGGCTTTGCCTGGGTTGTGTCTCCTTGCTGGCTCCTGGGTTGTTATTCTGAAGGAATTTCTTGACTCTCCCTTTTCTCAGAAATGCTTTAAACTCCTCACATGCCTCATCCGAAACTTGTCAAGAAACTGGAATTTCTGATCACCGGCCAGCACAGGCACTTCAGGTTTATGTTTCATGGGAAAATCAGTTAAATGAGGCCTTGCTGATTCTCACTTGACAGATCCATTGAATTGAACAAAAATAACATTTCGGAACAGTCAATTAACATTTTTTGTAGCTGTGCACTTGTATGTCAACACAGTTAATAGCAGTTAATCTGGGTTTTTACACAAGTGTTAGCCCCAAGCCCCTACTGTCCACACAGAAAAACCTCTGACCCATTTGGAGGTGCTTTTAAACTTGGGCTAGCTTACTTGGCTGGGTGTACAGGTTTGAGCTGGGCTCTGGTTTAACTCAGGTAGAATCCATCTACTTTGCAGTGAAGATGTAGGCAAAATCACTTACATGCTGAGAATTCTTCAATGCCCATCCCACAATTCCCCACAAATTCTTCAGCAATTGACTGTGAAAGAACCTTACAGCGTCTCAGCACTACCAGACATATGGGTGAATGCAGAAACAGTGAGGACACAGTAACTTGGGTAGGGGTTTGCAGTGGGGACACTTACACCTGGGCTAGGCTAACCCAGATGTTCAGACCCTAGTGCCAATCACTTATTTATTTAGGTGCACAGTAAATGCCTCTGAACACTGGTAAGGGTGAGAGCACCCATTACAATAAGCAACAACCCATCTCTTCACCCCATAACACAGCAACATCTTTTCTCTTTACTTACACAAGTTTCTGGACTTTGCCTAGATGATCAGCAGATAGACCTGCTTTGCAAAGTGATCAATTTTGGCTGTTTTGGGTTAAAATTCACTTTAGCAGGAGGGGTAATGATGCCCAGTTCAACTGGAAGTCAGGGGGGGCGGGGCACAAGAGGTGTTCCTGCCTGGTGGTGTGAACTCTGTTTAAAGAGTCCTAAATACCATTTGAAACCCGCTGCTTCAGTGTTTAAGCACAGAGCCGATCAGACTCAATTTAGAATCCTTGCTTTTGCTCAGTAATTACTAGACCTAAAACCATTGATAAGCAGATCTAGGAGGCTGAACCTTAGACCTCATTTGGGGAGTGTTGTGGTGAAAGACAGTGCAGAGGGCACAGCAGCAGAAACAACGGAGGCAGTTGTGAGCAGCAGCAAAGGCGGCCGCGAGTGGCAAGAGGTGACAGAGACTGATGAGTGGAAGCAGCAGGGATGAGGGTGAACCCCCTTGAAAGCACCCTTGAATTCTGGGACTTTGCTGACTTTGGACACCAACTTTGACTGGGGTGCAAGGAAAGGAAAGGGGAGTGGCGTGTTAAAGGTACATTCACCTGTTGGACTTTCACACCACAAGGTGGGAAACTGAAGGAAAAGCCTACTGCCTAAGATACTGTAGGGTGCGAGTGTTTACTTCTGGCTTGCATACTTTTGAATTATTGTTGCAGTGTTTTCCCAAATTAATGCAGCGTTCCATCTCCCTTTTAATAAAAGTTTTCTTTTGTTATAGACAGACTCAGTGCTTGTGAATGGGGCGGTATTGCCTTTTGGAGGAATCCAACGGTGATGATGAGTTTTCCCAGTTTTTGGGGTGGGGGCTCAAGCCGGTTCTGTTTTGCAATGTTACGAGGAACCTCTAGATACCCTAGATATTGAACCTGGTCCTTGTTGCTGCCAACACACCCAGGCAGAAGGGTTACATTCTGGGGGGCTCATTCAGGATCCTGAGTCAATACCCCTCAAAGCACATTTTGAGTTAACCATTACTTCTGGGAAACAATTTTGTTATATTTTGGGGTAATTACAGTTTGTGTAATAGCAGTGTACATGTTAGAGGATTGGTGCAAGGGGATGAATATTGACCCTGAGGCCTGCATTCTAATAATAGGGATATCTGAGGCATTGGATGAATCCATTTTACCAAGTGCCTGGGCAAGTGCACAGTGTGTGTGCAGGAGTTCATCAGGGCGGAGGGTGTCTTTGCAGCACTGTGTGGGTTGCCAGAGGCAGTGGAACCCACACAAGTTCCAAGCGAGACAACAGTAGTGGACGGCATGTGAAAGTTGATAGCCTCTGGAAGCCGCCACACCACCCCCTGCCTCAAATGTAGAGTTTTTAAAGAAGATGTTGGCCTTCTTAGGAGCAGAGGGAAAGATCATGGCTGATGTACCAGGTTTATTGGGCCTTGACCCAGCAGCTCCAAGCCTGGGGGATGCAGCCTTCCCCAATGTGAGGGCAAAGGCTCTGGGACCAGCACTGGAAAAAGTTATGCAACACCATCCTGAGTGAAGTCCCTATCATAAATTAAGGTTATTCTCTGAGGATGTGTTTCCAATAGCTGGGGAAGAAGGCTTTGTACCCTGGCTGGAACACACCCCTGAAATGCTGCAAGAATGGGCAGTACAAGATGATAGACACTGCTGTACTAGAGAGTTCTTTTATCTTACACACAACTCTGAACAAGCCAGTGGGCTAAAACAGTGATTTTCTGTGTGGACATGAGACACAATACTGGTAATTATGTGGCCTCCTCAGACTCTATAGAGTCTTTATGCTATTCTTCTTTTTTATAGATCCTTAGATTCTAAGGCCAGAAGGGACCATTGTGATCATCTAGTCTGACCTTCTGCATGACACATGCCATAGAACCAACTCAAAATAATTCCTAGCAGAGATCTTCTAGAAAAACATCCAATCTTCATTTTAAAACGGTCAGTTATGGATAATCCACCACGACCCTTGGTAAATTGTTCAAGTGATTAATTACTCTCACCATTCCAAATGTACAGCTTATTTCCAGTCTGAATTTGTTTGGCTTCAACTTCCACCCATTAAATTGTTATACCTTTCTCTGCTAACACATGCCAGTTGTAAAGCACCATATACACTTCCAGTGCTGTTCAGACATTTCATCTATGTATTATGTTACATTTACCTTCCCATGTGTCTTCTGTTAGATTATTATTACTATTAGTTGTCACTGATTTTATCTTATTACAAGTTTCTTTTTGGTCCCATTATTGTGGTATCAGGGCTCTTTACTGGGCTAAACTGAGACATTCAAAATGTGACAGGGATCAAACAAATACCATGCACCCTGACTGAGGGCAGCTTTACAGGTATCTAGGAGAGCAGGATTAATCATTTGGGAAGGCTTGAACAAAGAGCTCTTTCTAAAATTAGACAAATTCTTGCTGAGTCCTATTTCTACAAGGAATTAATTCCATAGGTGGCGAACCTGTTACCAAGAGAACTGTGCCAGCACCAGAACTGTAATTGGCTGGCAGACTTGTACATGAGGGATCATCTCTCCATCCATTGGCTACATATTACCACAAAGCTACAGCCCTGACATTTCTAAGTATGTGCAATGACATTACTCCTATTTCCTGTAGCTTTCAGGGGCTATAAATCTTACTGCTGCACAAGCATGAATGTTTCATGGATTACCACTACTAATAGATAATAATAATAATTAATAATGCCTGAAATTGTGAAGCTAGGGGGATTTTTCTTCTATGATTTTGTATCAAGACTTTTAAGAGCATATTAGTACTACTTTGTTGGAGATCAAGCAACATACACTATTAGCAGAGTTTGACTTGCAAGCCTCTCATACAAACTCTTTTTAGATTGTAATTTTATAAGCTACTTGAAAACATGTAACAGTTTCATAGCTACAAATTCCTCAGTTAAACATTGTAGTTTACAAAAGTTCTTTCTATCTTAGTTTTTTATAATAGCATCCACCACTATATTAGTATCTGAGCACATAATAGGCTCCTGAGGGAAACACTGAAGGAGAAATTTTCTCCTGTCGTAAAATATTAAACATGCTCATGTAGACCTCTGTAGAAAGCAATAGAGCTTGCCCATGAAGGAAGGCATTGGGATCTGGATGAATTTGTGCTCATTATTAGGGTGACCAGACAGCAAATGTGAAAAATCGGGGAAAGGGATGGGGGGTAATAGGAGCCTATATAAGAAAAAGACCCAAAAATTGGGACATCTGGTCACCCTACTCATTATAGTGAACTTTGGATAGTCCTGTTTACAGCCAGGCATAGAGAGGGCAGGCCGTAGGCAAGCTTCCCAACAGACATGTCAGTGCATCACAGCACATCCCTCTCTGAAACTTGAGCCTCTTCTGAACACCGACTCCCAGCTGTGCAGTGACTTTGTCACATGAGCAAATTTCAATCAGGGAATAGAATGAGATTTTCAGACTCATTTCATTTGTGAGCTTTGGAAAGATTTAAATCCATCTATGAACACACTGTGCCTCTCGAGCTCTATACAATAATTAAAACAAAGATTTTGTGTGGGACTACATTCTCCTTTGGTCATACAGCCATTGTCTGTTAATCCATTGTTTAGGCTACTAGGCTAAGACTGGGACTCTAGTTTTTTCTGTCCCACTAACACAGTTTGTAATGTCTCCCTAGCTCTGGCCCAGAATCTGCAGTCATGGATTGCTCTTTGAAGTTTCAGGGTAGAAGTTAAGGAGGGTGTTTGTTGATGCCTAAAGTAGTGAGACTTGCTCGTTGTGAGTAAAAATGACATGACATATGTGCATGCAGAGTTGTAGCCGTGTTTGTCCCAGGATATTAGAGAGACAAGGTGGGTCAGGTGAATTCTTTTATTGGACCAACTTCTGTTGGTGAGAGAGACAAGTTTCCAAGCCTACACAGAGCTCTCTCTCTCTCTCCAACAAAGTTGGTCCAATAAAGTATATTATCTCACCCACCTTGTCTCACGCATAAAATATATGGCATGTAATGACTGAGAGTCAGATCCTGCTGGCTGCGGAATGTAGAACTCCCATTGACTCAATGGGAGTTACACAGAGAGGACCAGCAGGGCAGCTTGCTCTTGTTCTCTGCCTGCTCTCGATTGTGTGCAATGGTTAATATATATTTAGAGGTTGTTAGCAAATGAGGAGGAAAATCTCCAACATTTTGGTGAAATCTTTCCCTTTTTTGATGAAAAGTTGGAATTTTCCAGCTGGCTCTGTTATGGACAGAGTCTACAATGGCAAGGCAGACAAGGCAGGTATGATGAGATACTTTATGTCACAGCCAGGTCTTACACAAAATACCATGTAAGCACTCTAGTAACTATCCAAATTTAGGTTTCAGAGTAGCAGCCGTGTTAGTCTGTATTCGCAAAAAGAAAAGGAGGACTTGTGGCACCTTAGAGACTAACAAATTTATTTGAGCATAAGCTTTCATGAGCTACAGCTCAAATGCATCTAATGAAGTGAGCCGTAGCTCACGAAAGCTTATGATCAAATAAATTTGTTAGTCTCTAAGGTGCCACAAGTCCTCCTTTTCTTTTATCCAAATTCATAAATCATTAACTGGGATTTTGCTTTGAAACCTGGAATGTGCAAACTATGTGCTGAAGGTAGATTGAACAGCAGGGGTCTGGATGTGAATGTGTGCAGTATGTGTGCATTGCGGGGGCACGAGCTGTTTAAAGGTCTGTTCCTTCTGTCCTAACACACTTGCAACTCCTATTGAAGCGAATGGGAATTTTGCATACAAAAGAATTGCTTTTCCGAGGCAGGGGCTCTGCGTTTTATGGGCCGTGTTCTCTGCCCATATACATAGTCACCAGCAGAAAATTTGGACTTAAATCTTAGTCTCTGTCTCTATTTATTTTTTAACTCATGCTTTTGCTTTGATACTCCATTAACATGCAACACATGCTTGAAGCCATTTGGGGGCATTCGTAGTGCTGTGGCAGCTAAATCAATCTTCCTTTAGAGGTTTTTCTCCTCTGTCATATTCCCAGAAGATAAATCTGAAAATAAATCCAGAGCTCTCATGGAGGCTAAAGATTAAAAAAAGTTTTACATTGACTTAGAATCAATACTTTTCTAACTAGTGAATGATTAAATGTGCATTGCTTCCTGGCTACACAACAACTTAAAATCAATTGCCAGGTGAAAAAAACAGGCATATTTTTAAGTCTTACTCATTGTGTAGCTTGGTAGCGGGATGTACATGTTGATGAAGGACAAACTATCTGTCAGGATGCAAACATCATCACACTAGTGTGTGTCCAAGCAGCCTAAATCATTTTCTGCTCTGGTAATTCATTCTTAAAGTCTGATCCTCCACTCTTTACATATCCCACACTTGTATTGACTTTAAATGGCTTGCATTGCCTTCAGTGGACATTTTGAGGGGGTTCAGGAAGCTATTGCAGGAGTCTATCAGCCCCGAATATAACATTGCTGGTTTACTGGGTTGATTTATTTTCAAAACACTAGGTCTCTACTGTAACTTATGGTAAATAGAATAATTGTGTCTAAACGGAACGGAGCATGATTTTGTATCATTCAAATTTTCTTTTCAGCTTTCTTTTTTCAGTGGATTAATGAAATCCCAGGATTTCCTTATACAGATTCTTCTTGAATAATTCTTGGAAATAGTGAAATAATCAACTGCAGAGAATACGTCTGCACCTTGATTTTTGTGGAACCAAAATGACTAATTATTTATTACTTTCTCTCATCTTATTTGGACACAGGAATTACACCAGTGAGTTTTTTTAATCATATCAAGTCTTGAAGAGATGTAATTTTTTACAAATGCATGTTTAGATAGAGCACTATCTTGTAATCTTTACATAACCCTTTTATTAAATAGGGAATTTGGATGGGCAAAGAAAATGGAGTCAAACCCTCTATTATTAATCCATATGCTGCAGGAAGATCTGCATATAGCCAGCATGGGCAGAAAGGAGAAGGGTGAGGCAATTTAGAAGATGAAAAGAAGAAAAAAACAACAACAAATCTGCTAATCGCACAACACAGGCACAGCACAACTACTCCTAGCTGGTGGCTCAGTCAGTAAGGGAAGGTTTGGCCTGTCACAGCGACCAACGTCTCCTTGGAAACACAGGAGGGTAAACTCCAAGCTCCTGAAAAAGTGGGGGCTGGGATATGTAAACAAGTAAAATGAGATAGATGGACAAGGAATCCCTCCAGTCAGTTTGAGAGCTTCCTAGAGCCCTGCTTCAGTTACCATGAGCCATCCAATCAAAGCAACAGGGGTGTGACCTGGAGGAGAGAAGGAGGAGGTGGTGGGAACAGAGACAGGACCAGTTTTCCAAGCTGAACGAGAGAGCGTCCATAGTTTCAGGTAGAAGTAACAGGTTACAGATTAACATTAAAGGTAAAGAATTTAATTTAGGAATTTAAAGGTAGGGGACTGGGGAATTCAAACATTGCAGTTATATATGAGTCTATGGTTTCAGAAAGTCATGCTTTTAAAATTGCAAGTAAGAAACTTGGCAAACAGTTGTGAGGTTTGGACGTTCAGATTATTAGTAGGGGTGCTATTAGGGAAAAAAACAAACAAAAGAGATTGGCATGAGTTTCAGCTGTTAGTCTCCATGGAGTGGGACTCTTTGGGACAGGGACAGTGTGTAATTATGTGTTTTGACAGAAACTAGCACCTTGTGGGCACTATTATAATCCAGAGAATGATGTGTTCTTTCACCTTTCATACCATGCACTTTAGAGTTTTTCAGAGAAATAAGGCAGGGGTTTTTAACGGGTTCTGTTGAGCTCAATATAGGGGTAACTGGGTGAAAAGTAATGGTATGTGATATACAGGATTTTAGAATAAATGATCTAATTGTTCCTTCTGGTCTTAAACTCAATGACTCTAAGGGGGTTAGGCATCCAATTTTCATTATATTTCAATGGGATTTAGGTGTCTAACTCCTTAAAGTTTCTTTGAAAAATTCAGCCTGAAATTTCATTTTTATTTTTACAATACAAATAAATCTTATTTTATTTTTACTCTGGCCAATTTATGTGAAGCACCATAGCCAGTAAAAAGTTAACTCAGGCAACTGTAATTGCTAAAAACTTTAGCAATTATTCAATACAAAACTCTGTTTAATGTTAAGGAATTAAACAAATCAATGACCATGTTGTCCTTCTCTTATGGGAGACAGCTGATGATGTTGTACAGTTGGGGTAGGAAGCAAAGACATATGAGATTAGTAGATTGCCTTTTCCTTGCTTTATCAATGGCTATTAATGCATGTTTATAAGGCACCTGTAGAGCTGTTGTTTAGCATGTCTAAAGAGTTTATAGTCACTAAATCTTTTAGTAATCATGCATATTTTTAACCTTCAGAACTCCAGGATAATAAAGTTATGTGTTACCCATAAATCCTTGCCCACTCTGTTACCCCTTTTTGTTCTATGTGCTACATCAGGAAGGCAGTGTTGCAGCAGTCATGTGATTTTTGAAATATCTACAAGGCTGTGAATTCATCACATGTGCAGAAAGAGGTCATACTACTGAGTGGGCCTGGAAGATCTACCATAGAGAACAACTCTGACCCATAATGTGTCAGATTTAGAAGGGCTTTTCTATCCTTCTCTATGCTACTATGGAATAAAACAAGTGAAACAAAATGTCTAGTGTAAGGTCCTGGTCCTGAAGATTCACTAACATGGACTCTGCATTTGCATAGACCTCAGTGGGAATCACATGGACATAGGGTCCACATCAGTGTCTCCAACGGCAGGTTCATGGCCTAAGTTGTCATATTTATTATTCATTTGATCAGTTTTTACTGTGCTGTTACTTTAATCCAGTTTCTGCTGTGAATGTAAAAGGGCCAGATTTATCCCTGGTGTAATTCTACTGATGGTTGTGTCTAAAGGCACTGCTTGCAAAGGGTGTTCCAATAGCCATCAGACTGGATTGCTTTGTCTGTGGAAACCTGGTTTAGCACTCCCCCAGGTGCCACAGAGGTCTGGGGAGCAGAGTAATTAATGCTGCCCTACCCTTACACCGTCAGAGAGGAGAAAAGTGATACAGAATAGGGGAAGGGAATGTGAAGGGCAGAAGCAGCAACTCCACTCCTATTTGGAAATTCCCTGAGCGAAATCAGCTCCTGCTCCATGCTCACTCCAGTGTATACATGGAGAACGTGGCATAGGCACAATATGAGTGGCCTCATGAAGAAGCCATGCTGACACTGGGGATGAGGCCAGACGGTCTGCAGAGGGGTGCCTCTGGGAGAGACTGGAATTTCCTTTCCCCACGGAGGGTCCAATTTTGGAAGCACCATAATTTATTGCAAAATGGTATGATGTGGTCCTAAATCTTTCAGGTATCTCTCACCCCTCTGTTGCTATGCCCCTTGATGGGTCACAAGACCCATATATAATGTAACACTTATATTATTTTTGGAGATTTGCACCCATCACCCATTCAAACATAAAGTTATTTTAAGTATCGGCTAGTGGATACTTTAACAACAAGCAGCTATTGGCTTTGCTGCCATCATGTCTTTCAGAAGATGATGGTCTTTTTGTTTTACTTTGACTTGGCTCTATAACCTTTGTCCATTCAAAGATCTGGTGCTAGATCTTGCTCCCACTGAGGTCAGGCAGAATGTTGCCTTTAAGGTGAACAAATACAGGATTGGTTGCTTTATTTGCTACATATTGGGAGTCTGTGAAAAGGGAACTTTAGGAGGTAGCAGTGCATTGAAAGCAATATTTTGAGAGGAGGGGAAGGATAAGGAGTTGTTTAATTCCTCTCATGCTAATGTCTTAGTAGTGATTCAGAACCGGGCTTCTTGAAGGAATGTCCATGGGTTCCCAAAGACAGAGCAACAATCCTCAATAGGGCAACAAAAGTGCACTTCCTACAGGACTTTAGGGCTTTGTCTACACCGTATACCAGCATGATGAAGCTGCACTGGTCCTAGCAATGGCATAAGCAGTAGTGTAGACAGGGTTCAGGCATTTTTACCATCAACTTCTCAACTGGATACATGCTGCAGGATGTATTCCGTTGTTTTGATATATGTTTATTGAATGTCCAGTAAAGATTTTGAAAGGACTATAGTCCTAGCGTCCTATATTACATGTAAGTCATATCCAAGATGTAAGTGTTTTCTCAGTGTAATGTGTTAGTTATGCAGAAGAATATCTTTGTGAATAGAATTCAAACAATTGATTTCTTCAGCCTTATCAACGTGTTGATAATTATGGTGCTGTGAAATTATGTAAGTGTGTGCAGGCCTTACAAGTTATAGTAATATTTAGCACTTGCATTTTTAACTATAAATGTTAAGAGCTGGGAGGTGGAATTACCTCTGTATACAGCATTAGGGTGAACATGACTGGAATACTGTGTCCAGTGCTGTCCACAATTCAAAAAGATTGTTGAAAACTTGGAAAGGGTTCCAAAAAGAGCTACAGATTGTTTTGAGGTCTGGAAACCATGCCTTATAGTGAAAGACAATAATTTCAATCTATTTAGTTACTCTATCTAAGAGAAGGTTAACAAGTAACTTAATCATGGTCTAAAATCTCTAAAAGAGATTTCTGATAGTAGACAGCTCTTTAAGCTAGCAGAAAAAGCATAATGAGATCCAATGATTAGAAGATGAAGCTAAGCAAATTCAGACTGGAAATAAGGGTGTGTACATTTTTAACTGTGAAGGTAATTAACCATTGGAACAACTTACCTGGGGACACAATAGATTCTCCATCACTTGAAGCCTTTAAAACAAGACATGCTATAGCTAAAACAGAAGTTCTGGACATGATGCAGAAATTATTGAGTGAGGTGTAATGCAGAATGTCAGATTAGGTGCTTATAATGGCCCCTTCTGGCCTTGAAATCTATGAATTGTGTGATGTTTGTAATGAATGTTGTAATATGTGTTGTTGTTATGAAATGTTGGAAATGGATCCCTTGAACAAGAAATGGTTTGTAGCACTAGTAGGGTCCACCTGGTTTGGCTGCCTGGTAGAGTTAGTAGAAATAACTTTTCATTTCTACACAGGGTCCTAGAACCTCAGACCTGTTATAATCCTATACAATTGCTAAATATTATTGCTAAATATTTGCTCACATGTGGAAGTATTAAGCTTATCTGAACGGCCTACATTTGTGTAGGTTTTTGCAGCATACCACACAGCTACGTTAGGTTGTCATTTGTCTCAGAGAGAGAGCTAGCATTTGCACATGGTTAGTATAGATCAGACTCTTGCTAGCTGTTTATTTCCTCCCAAGGGCAGCTTGCATATCCAGTTTTGTGCAATGATATTTTTGACTGATAATATCAAATGGCCACAAAAGTCGTTCATTAACAAGCAGAAAGCTCTTACAAGTGAAGTATTTGTGCAGTCTGAGGAAGTAAGATAGGTTTCGGTATTCAAGAACATGTTTTAAAGACCGTACTTGGTAATCAGTGCCAATCAGATAAAGCCTTTTTCAGCTCTGTGAATCTTTGCTAAAGGGGGAAATTCTTGTTCTAGATGCCTGGTACAGCGAGGCATGACCGGGACATGGCAATCCAGGCCAAAAGAAACTTGGCCAAAACCACAGACCCAATTGAGAGACTTCGGCTGCAGTGTCTAGCAAGGGGGTCTGCAGGCATCAAAGGACTTGGCAGGTAAATCCAAGAAGCCAAATACATTATTAAAGCAAAGAACTTGAGTAATAAGATGCTATATCAATACGGCTAAAATGGGCTTAAGCTGCAAAATATCAGCTATTGATTGAAGTCAGTGGCAAAACTCCAACGGACTTTCATGGAGCCAGGATTTCAAATGCTCCAGAATTCAGGGGTGTTTGGATTTGTGAAGTGCAACTGCACCTCCAGTACTATTTTTTTCTTCAAAGATTTTTCAATAAAAATATAAAACTAACCAACTAAACAAAAGAGAGCAATGGAAAGAACAAGGAATTGAAATTAATGCAAGCATCTGCATCGCCAACATCAAAACAAAGGGATGTAAAGGTACAAGGGCCAGATCCAAATCCTTATTCTTCAGTGAAATGACACTGATTTGTACCTGCTGATGGTCTGGACAACAAGCTTCCTGCTTTGCACATTTAACTTCTGTTTTCCTATTTAAAATTTTGATATGGGACAGGGCTTGGCTGTGAGGTAGGACCATTAGACCAAAGTGCATGGCCATAGGATCAGTGTGCACTAGTTACATGTGTATATTAGTTAATGAGCTCACGATGGAAGTGGACTAGAAAGACAAAGGAAGTATTATTATCCCCATTTTACAGATGGGGAAGTGAGGCACAGAGAAACTAAAATGACTTGTATGCATGGCCAGACTTCCTTTGTGACCCTGGGCAAGTCATTAAATCTGAAAATGTTGCTTTAGTAATTACATCATGTATGAGTCATGTTCTATTACATCTGCATCTATGTGTCACCAATTTTAATATAGTTTTCTGTTTAGTCACTGATTATAATTTTTTCTCCATCTCAGCTGAGTTTGACAATTCTTTCAACCATTCCCAACAGCTATGATTTACCAGATGGCTCAGTTTCAATACAATAATAATAATTATTATATTGGGGTTGGATTTTTAAAAATACTTGTATACTTCCTTTACTGCAGTCCTATTTAAAAGTAAAACATCTTCCAACTACCATCTTAGCAGTTTGTGTTTTGTGAAGGTCACATTTCATGTTCAGAGAGAGGGAATGGAAAATAGGTCTTGCCAAATTGACTAGGTGGGGTAAGCAATGCTGATTGACAGGCATTGCTCATTACCACCTCAATACCGCCTTTTCTCTGAAGAGACTTTACGAAGAGGAAATGTTATCCCAATAAGGTGTCCCTTTCAAGTCCTAATAAACTGTCATTCTTCTATGTAAATTCTGCCTCTTGTACTACACTCATTCTTTATTTTATTTATTTTAAACACACGTTTTTCCACAGAGTATTTCAGATTATGGATGATGACAAAAGCAGAACCCTTGATTTCAAAGAATTCTTGAAAGGGTTAAATGATTATGCCGTGATGATGGACAAGGAAGAAGCTCAAGAGCTTTTCAGGATCTTTGATAAAGATGGCAACGGAACAATAGACTTTGATGAATTTCTTGTAACGTTAAGAGTAAGTTTCCAAACAACGTGCTTTTTTGTTATCTAAATGAGAAAAATCCTGTTCCATGACTAGCTGAACAGTCAAGTAATAGGTCAATGCAGTTCTATTTTATCAGTAATACTGGTATCTACATAAATATCAAAGGGACAACATCAGTTTGAAGAATTTCATTTCCATCTAAAAATGAGAAAGGAAAGGTGGTATTTGGGGTCAGTCTGTGGACTGGGAGCCAGGGTTCTGGGGTTCAGTTCTAGGGCTTTACTACAGACTTCCTTGGGAAAATCACCTACTCTCTCTAGGTCTCACTTCCCTATCTAAAATGGGGATGATAAATGTCCTTTGTCTTGCTTGTCTGCTTATGCTGTAAACTCATTAAGGCAGCATGGTCTTCTCTTTGCATGTGTTCATACAGTGCCTAGCACAATGTGTGTGTGGGGGGGGGCAGGCGTGTTAATCTTGGTTTGGGCCTGTAAATACTACTAAAATACAAAAGTAAAAAAAGAGATATCTTATACCTATTGTTGTTACAAGTGAAATCTAATATGGAGAGAACAGAAAGATATTCTAAAAAACATTTTTACCTGTTTTTTCAGTTTGTTTCTCTACCTTTGATAGAAGTCTGAGTCCAATCAGTTGCACTATTTAGTCAATGGTGAATTGCATTTCCTGTCTCAAGCTCTTGTCCAACAGGATGACTGTCACACTCTTCTCTGGGTAGCATTTATGTGCACACCGTGTCCCAGGCTCTCTGAAAGTGGGTTTACTAGTAACAGCAGCAGCAAAGCTTGAAGCTGAAACTGGACAGACAGCAGACAGACATAGGATTAATCTGTTAATATCTGCTTTCAGCCTCCAATGTCTAATGCCAGAAAAGACATCATCATGCAAGCGTTTCGGAAGTTTGACAAAACCGGTGATGGTATTGTAACCATTGAAGACTTACGGGGGGTGTATAATGCAAAGCATCATCCCAAATATCAGAATGGAGAATGGACAGAAGATCAAGTTTTTAGAGCCTTTCTAGATAACTTTGATTCACCGTATGAGAAAGATGGGAAGGTAAGTAGAATAGCCCAAGGCAACTGAAGGGCGCTCCATTGGAAAACAAGCCCAATATCCAACAATTAAAAGCATGTACAGCGCATCTGTGCCGTGCTTATTGATACATCCTTTGCATTAATAGTAAAATGGATGTACAGCCATGAGGATAATGTTCTTTTGTTTCTTTCCCTCCATTAATACCCAACTGCTTTTTTAATGCAGAGACCTATCTTTTTGAATAATTTGGGCAATCGAAGTATAGTGGGCTAAGTCCTGTGTCCTGCACTCATTGGGTCAGGGCTCTGTTACCTGGAGCGAAGGATTGGACTGGAGACGCTCTGCAGCTGCTTCTGTACCTCTGCTCTACCCACGGCACAACCGTGCCAATGGTTGGTGGTATCACGTAGCAGCAGATCCACTGATTTCACCTCTCCAGCCTGCCTGTGTCACACCCCCAAGCCCACTGCATATAGAACAAAATTTGACCATATGCAAAATCATAGGATTTGGGGTATTTTTGTAGTTACTTGTGATTGATTTGCAAATAATGGGATATGGCATCAGACTATGCATTCCACCTCAGGGCAACAGCACACTACATAATTAAGAAAAGTGCAATTATTGCTAATAAACAGGCCTTGATTTTCAAACCCCTTGTGAGGAGAAGATTCTCCACCTGCTAAAAAACTACAGTGCATGGTCTAGTTTAAGCACAGAGTCCCTGATTCAGGAAAGCATCCCTATTCAGGACAGCATTTATGCATGTGCTTAGCTTTAAGCACATGCTTAAATAACTTTGAGGTGAATTGGCATTGAAGTCAGTCATGAATAAGGAGATGGACTTCATAGAAGATTAGGATTGGAAGAGACCCCAGGAGGTCATCTAGTCCAACCCCCTGCTCAAAGCAGGACCAACACCAACTGAATCATCCAAGCCAGGGATTTGTCAAGCTGGAACTTAAAAACCTCTAGGGATGGAGATTCCTCCCTAGGTAACCCATTCCACTGCTTCACCACCCTCCTAGTAAAATAGTGTTTCCTAATATCCAACCTAGGTCTCCCCCACTGCAACTTGAGACCATTGCTCCTTGTTCTGTCATCTGCCACCACTGAGAACAGCCGAGCTCCATCCTCTTTGGAACCCCACTTCAGGTAGTTGAAGGCTGCTATCAAATCCCCCCTCACTTTTCTCTTCTGCAGATTAAACAAGCCCAGTTCCCTCAGCTTCTCCCCATAAGTCATGTGCCCCAGCTCCCTGATCATTTTTGTTGCCCTCCGCTGGACTCTCTCTAATTTGTCCACATCCTTTCTGTAGTGGGGGGCCCAAAACTGGATGCAATACTCCAGATGTGGCCTCACCAGCGCTGAATAAAGGGGAATAATAACTTCCCTCAATCTGCTGGCAATGCTCTTACTAATGCAGCCCAATATGCCGTTAGCCTTCTTGGCAACATGGGCACACTGCTGACTCATACCCAACTTCTCATCCACTGTAATCCTCAAGTCCTTTTCTGCAGAATTGCTGCTTAGCCAGTCGGTCCCCAGCCTGTAGCGGTGCATGGGATGCTTCCATCCTTAGTGTAGGACTCCACACTTGTCCTTGTTGAACCTCATCAGATTTCTTTTGGCCCAATCCTCCAATTTGTCGAGGTCACTCTGGACCCCATTTCTACCCTCCAGCATATCTACCTCTCCCCCCATCTTAGTATCATCTGCGAACTTGCTGAGGGTGCAATCTATCCCATCATCCAGATCATTAATAAAAATGTTGAACAAATACGGCCCCAGGACCGACTCTTGGAGTACTCAATTTGATACCAACTGCCAACAAGACATTGAGCCATTGATCACTACCCGTTGAGAACGACAATCTATCCAGCTTTCTATCCACATTATAGTCCATCCATCCAATCCATATTTTTTTAACTTGCTGGCAAGAATACTGTGGGAGATGGTATCAAAAGCTTTGCTAAAGTCAAAATATATCACATCCATTGCTTTCCCCATATCCACAGAGCCAGTTATCTCATCATAGAAGGCAATCAGGTTGGTCAGGCATGACTTGCCCCTGGTGAATCCATGTTGACTGTTCCTGATCACCTTCCTCTACTCCAGGTGCTTCAAAATGGTTTTCTTGAGGACTTTCTCCATGATTTTTCCAGGGACTGAGGTGAGGCTGACCGGTCTGTAGTTCCCTGGGTTCTCCTTCTTCCCTTTTTAAAAGATGGACACTATATTTGCCTTTTTTCAATCGTCCGGGATCTCCCCCATTCGCCACAAGTTTTCAAAGATAATGGCCAATGGCTCTGCAATCACATCAGCCAATTCCCTCAGCACCCTCGAATACATTAGATCTGGAGCCATGGACTTGTGTATGTCCAGCTTTTCTAAATAGTCCTTAACCTGGTCTTTCACCATTGAGGGCTGCTCACCTCCTCCCTATACTGTGTTGCCTAGGACAGCAGTGTGGGAGCTGACCTTGTCTGTGAAGACAGAGACAAAAAAAGCATTGAGTACTTCAGCTTTTTCCACATCATCTGTCACTACGTTGCCTCCCCCATTCAGTAAGGGTCCCACACTTTCCCTGACCACCTTCTTGTTGCTAACATACCTGTCAAAATCCTTCTCGTTACCCTTCACATCCCTTGCTAGCTGCCACTCCAGTTGTGTTTTGGCCTTCCTGATTACACCCCTGCATGCTTGGACAATATTTTTATACTGCTCCCTAGTCATCTGACCAAGTTTCCACTTCTTGTAAGCTTCCTTTTTGTGTTTAAGCTCATCGAAGATTTCACTGTTAAGCCCAGCTGATCGCCACATACTTTAGTGCTTTCCTGAATTGGGGCCAGAGTTCGGATTTTTGTTACCACCTGTGCCACTAATTGGTCTTAACAATGTTTTTTGCACTTTATAAGCACTTTCAACACACAAACATATTTAGGAAGTAAATATAATTGTCCCTACTTTACAAAAGCCCAAGGTCATAGAAAAGTCAGGGTCAGAACTTGCATCTCTTGTTTCCAAGTCTTGTGCCTAATCCACTAGACCACAGGTCCTTCTGAACAACAAACTTGACCTCTCTGAGCTGGAGCTGATCTAAGCCACACCACTGTTGTAAACTCATGGAGCTTCCAAAGCTTCCTGTTATTTGAAACAAGGACATGTCCCCTGACGTTAGCAGCGGGGATCTGGGCTTGCTTTTGTTAACAGGTGGTTTCAGATAAGCGAAATTCATATAATGGAGCTGGTAAGGATGTCTGGCTTAGTGAGCAGAACTAATTTGTTTTAGCCAATGTGCCTTAACACTGAGCTTCAGATAAAAATCACCTTAGCAAAAGCACCATAGTCTTGCTGAGTCAACCAAGCTTGGGAAGCTGGATGCCTGTTTATAATAAGTGGAATAGGCTTTAAGGTCCAGATCCCCCAGTTATTGAATCATTTTAGGTGTCTCCCAAACACAAGACTGGAACAATGACTGGAAGATATCTTTTTTGTAAATAGCTTTATTCAAAGTACTGTATAAATGGTCCAAAGATTAAAACTTCACAAAAACATTTATATAAATGAAGGATTGGAAAAATATTTCTCCACATATAAAAGGTCAGGCCAATTTAAAAAGTGGATGGGCAGACTATTTGCTTTTGTAAATGGTTTCAACCCAGAAATGCATATCAAAATAAACAAAACTCAGCTGGGATTTAAAAACTGCTTTCTCTCTTTTAGTCAGGTCTACTCTGAAGAATGGCATCTTTAGCTTGATAAATGGATATAAAACTACAATCTCCCAATAGCAGCAGGAACCCATTCCAATTCATTCATTACAATGTAATGAATTTGCTGTCCAAATTCAGATGAGTCAAAGAGAAAATTAAATGGCAATCGTTGTCTTTTTGAAGGACGAGAGCTTCACTGATTCTGTCTTTCAGTTTTCAGGGAAGATGAGAACTAATTTCAACTAGGTTCACATAGGGAACAGGACCTCTACATTTTAGGACTTTCCACTACTGAAGGAGTTACACCTTCTTCATTTTCCCTCCTGTCTTAGGTTCCTTCCTAATTCAAGATAACTTGAAGCACAACAAGTATATGGCTTAAATCTTGCTCGTTTACAGACGTTTATTTACATATAGTATGTATGTGTTATGACATGAAGAATGAAGATTTCCTTTTCTGTTTTAAAATTTTCTACTTTAGGTTACAACAGAAGAATTCATGAACTACTATGCAGGAGTCAGCGCTTCGATAGACACTGATGTCTATTTCATTATCATGATGAGAAATGCTTGGAAATTCTAACTGTACATTTAAGGAAACAAGACATTATTTCCAGCTTCTTAGCTCCACATGATTAAATATGTGCATAATAATATGGTCACGTTTCCCACAATAGTACCTTGTAGTCACTGTGCTGATTTCAATGTATCAGAAGAGACAATACTCACTATACCACATTGTTTTGGCAGGACCATGCTGAGCTGATGGACATCATAGGCTAAGAGGAGATTTGGTAGCACTGCCAATAATCACGCCCCTCCCTTTTCCTCCTGCTCCCCTTCTCTATGTTGTTTCTTCTCTCAGATGAGTAACCAGTTTCTCCTCAGACATGTGTGCTAGGCACCTTTCATTCCCAAACATGTTTCCAAATTCATGGCACAAGCTGCAGCTGTGTGTCAAAGAAGGTACCATAGCACCAGAGCAGAGGATTCTGGGATGTATATACTTAGTATAAATGTATAGGCATTTTTGTAGTATGTATACTGTCCTAAAGCTCCATAGATTTATCTTCCTTCTTTTTCCTTCTATTCCTTTATCAAAGTCACCAGAGGGCATAGATGCTTTACAATGTTCTCTTGTAACTGTGCAATTGGAATACCTACCAGTGCTCCACCCAGTGTCTATGCTGGACCTAATCTGAAAGACTATACATATTACGAAGATACTTCTCCTGGGAATTTTTTATGAACTAAAGAACTTTATAATCTTATTTTTTCTTGGCTTTGCTGTTGAAAAAGACTGGACATTAATTAACTGGAAGAGATAATAGGACTCTCCTGTCATGTCAGTGTCTGTGAGAGCTGATGTCTGGTCAGCTACCTGTGAGAAGAAAGGACGGTGAGAGAAGGGGCCTGTCTGAAAGCCATACTTCCTCTAATTATCCTTGCTTTGGTTCCTTTTCTCATTTCTTTTGTGTCAGTTTGTCTTTGTCCCAGAGTAAATTGTTGTCATTGTGTAAATGGTTTACATGAAGCAGAATTTACTCCAATTAATTTGTGCCAGTGTCATATACTTGTGTTTTCAATCTCTCTATCCTTAGTAAAAGACTTGAGGTTTTGACAACAAATCGAGCCATGTTCAGAGCCAACAAAAAGTGCTATTGGCCACATTTTTACAAGCGCTTAACACCCAGAAGTGGAGCTCGATTTTCAAGAGCTCGGCTCTTATTTACATACCAAACTAAGTGGCCTGATTTTCAAAAGTTCAGTGTGTGATTTTGAAAATCTGACCTTAAATGTCACAATGGCAGTTAGTAGCTACTGAGCACTTAAAATCTGGCCCTGAGCTGTTTGGAAACATGGCCTTATGGGATACATACTTGCTAGTTTGTTTCAGTATGACCTATCATCACAACAGTAGGTATCTGGAATTCCTCACCACAGCTGTGCAAACTCAATGTTTGCCTTGATCTGGTAAGACTCTGCACACTTGCGTAAATTAATAACTATGGAAGTTGGTGTAACTGGAAAAGGAAATTATTTTGATTAGATAATGTGTCATCAAGGAAATGAGGACTCTTTACATAATGTGATACTGTTGTGGACCAACAAATAAATTCATGTACGTGAAGTAGAAAGGTGCCTTACATGAAAAATACATGTGCCATTTCACATGCTGGCAGTTATATGTAGCCACTTTCTTATTAATTTATTTATTGGGTCTGTAACAGGTATATTCTATACCTTGCACATTTTAAATAAAGATGTAACGTTAGTGGGCTGTGAGAGTCACAAAGTGAAAAATGATCCCACTCTGGCATATACTGTATCTAAAGACTCCCAAAATCCACAGTGATCTGTTGTGCTGACATTTAATCAAGTGAAGTGAAAAGTTTTGTCTTACTAACCTTAATTCTTGACCAGATTGTCTGTTTAATACTAACCATATAAAATTCTAACATCTATTCAAGGCTAAGTGCAATATGCCTTTTCAAACGCAAATTTTTGTTTGTAAATTGGATGAAAAGCTCTGACACTGCAAAACGTATTGTCCCTGATCCTACACTATTAAAGTCAGTGGGAACTTTGCCATTGACTTCAGTGAGCAAAGGATCAAGACCATTGTGATTAATGAAAGATCACTGCTTTGAGATTAGATTTCCCTTCTCTTTCTACACCAACCCTGAATAATAGAACTTTGTGCAAGGAAGTGAGTGAGGTGAACAGGGACAGAATTGGTACATCCTATTCTGCAGAGAGCAGGACTCTGTGGCCGCTATTGCAATAGGCTGAAAACCAGCTGACCTCCCTTTGGATTCTCTGTAAGTAAGTTCTGGGCCACTAGGGCACATGGTCCCTCCCCTGCCACACCCTTTTTTCTGGAAGTCATTTCACATGAATAAAGAACCCTGAAAACTTCCCTGGAACTGTTACTGATTCTAATCCCTCTGGCAATGTTCCCGTTCACTGCAGTAGAACCAGGCCCTCAGTCCGCTTTTTAAAACAAAACTTGTAACTGCAGAAAAGGTATATTGTATTTGGGGGGGGAAAAGAGCTGAGCTGAAATATTTTTTTACCCTCTAGCAAATATAGTAGAATTCAATGGGGATCTCTACAATAACAAATATAGTTTTATTACAGGTATGCAAAATCATACAAACAAGCACAGCACATTGGCTGCTAAATTGAAAAAGTTATATACTAAGGACCCGACGCAGCCATCCTTGACCTATGGATAAAACTTGCATTGACTTTAACAGAAGTTCAGTGCACAGATCAAAGGCAGTGTGGACCTAAGGGCTTGAGTCTGGTCTCAGATGCCATTATAAATAATGCTGTATGCTTGGAGCCAGCAGCAGTGTCTAGCACTGTTGTACACTGTACTGTAAACAGAGATAGCTATAAAATTGCATTGCATGAAGTTGAATCCATTAGACAGCATCTGTTAAACTGTAGTTTCTTGTGCACGTTGGTCTATATGAAGTAAATACTGAAGAGATGCTGTAGAGAGGCTTGTGTGGCTGTATCATATATCTTCTAGAGCTTGATGCTGCAATAGGCACGGCAGCAGTTATTAGAATATATGTGGTAATGCACACCAGTTTTATCTGGGATTAGAATTAAGATTCTAAAATGTTATTTAACACTTTGTTCCATCGCATAATTTCTCATTTCTGATCATGAAACTCAAGCTACACCGCACGGTATATAAATTGTAGGGAACACCTTAGGCCGAAGCATGTAGTGTTTTTGATCGGTATATGGAATGCCTATTGATGCCAGCAGGAGCGATGCATGTGGATCAAGGGCAGCATAGAATCCTAAATTGGAACACAAGCCGAAGTTGAAAACCATTGTAAACAATGAGCTCTGTGGTGTCCTCCAGTCTGTGCAGGGGACAAAGGAGCAGGCATTCTGGCCGCATGTTACGCTGATTCATAGAAGCAGCAGTCTGCTCTCCTCCCTCTGCCTGAGCCCATAGAAGCCCTCTGGTGCAAACAAGCACCATGTGTTTGAGCTCCCCTGGTGTGTGAGAGGTAGAGATCCAGGGAACAACCACTCCACGGAGCATATTGCCCAGAGGGAAATAGTTTTACAGGCAAAAAACACAGCAGAAGTTAATGCTAGTGCAGGCAGACTTAACTTTCATTCTTCGCCTTGTACCGCTGTCAGAGATGAGAATGATAAGCAAATAGAGCAGTGGGAGTAGTGGTCGCTGGGCTGCTAAACAAGCCATTCTACCTGTGGGGTGGAAGGAATCGGAAATTACATTGAGAGGCTAGTCATCCACATGGGAGCCCCAGCATGTGCAGGTTTGGAGTCAGAATTCTCCCACTGATCCTTGGTTCTTATTTGACTGACTTGCCATACACCCTAATTCCTCAACCATATCAAAACTTCCACTTCATTTTTCCTCTTTGTTAGTTTGGTTGGGGCCAGAGGGGGTGGGGGTGGGCAGGAAGAGAGAGAGAGAAACATTTGGGCTGATATGATCAAAAATCCTTGTTTAATTCACATTAACCTCATGAAGCCTGCAGTTAATATGTAAATCATAAAGTTATTCCCGGTTCAAGATAATTAAGTTCTGAAGAACTGGGTAACTAAACATATTCCTGAATGCAGATTGAGAATCTGACACTCTGGTCTGTTTGGGCACCTTTGTGCCAGTCTCCTCACACAAAACTGCCTTAAAACTGGCAGATCAAGCCAGTAGAGATTTCCCCTGCATATGGAAAGCCTTAGCTGGTGTGGACCCCTCATAGGGGCTCCTACATCACCCACTCCTTGCGTCCAGCTCAGGAGGTAAGGCTGGGAGAAAAAGGATTTCCTAGCAGTCTGTGGCAGATGCAAAGGCACTGGTGGCTGATAGCAGGCAATAGAGAGGTCGCCGAGATATTCCTGGACACGGGGGGTTCAGTGATATAGCATAGGGAGATCTGTTACAATTGGCCGGACGTTTTTGGAAATGAGGGAGTCCATTTGTCAGATGAAGGTGCTGACATATGGCTCCAGGATGTGAGGGAATGGATTGGACAGGAATTGTGATACCAGGCAGTGTGGCAGGATTTGGGAGGGGGAGTGACCAAGCTAGTCACTCAGGTGAACCTACCCTGCGTTATGGGTTATATGATAAGGAGCCTTGTAACCCTGGTGCCAGTGATGGGTTATATGGTGAGGAGCCCGGTAACTCCCCCACACTGGAACCAATTAAATGCCTGGTATAGGAGAGTATGGGTGATGAGTGGATACTGCCCCTCCCTTGTGTTAAAAGTTTAATAGAAGCTGCGGCCTGCCGCTTGACTCCAGGAATGTGCCTGTCCTCATTCTGTAGCTTCAATACTTTTGGTAACTGAAAAACAATTCTATAGCAGTAAATGAGCCCAAAGCCACAAAAGGATGTAAGCATTGTGATGTTACAATTCGCAGCACCTAACTTTTTGGGTGCCTAGAAAATTACAGAAACAGCACTATGATCCACAAAGCCTGCATTAGGCACCTAGGTTCTGAAACAGTGAATGCGGGGAGATAGGCAGCTAAAAATGTGATCCAGAAAGGCAGCATGCTGGAAGGAGCGGCCTAAGCTAGCCAGTAGGAGATACTAACCAGAGGCAGGGCCAGATGTACACCTTACACACCCCAAGGCACAGCATCTTCAGCGCCTGCCCCCTGCATACAGGGGACCTTCGTGTTGCACACAGTTTTCGAGAGGTAAGGTGCCCCTTGAACACCGGCGACCCCTTGGCACGTGCCTAGGGTGACCAGATGTCCCAATTTTATAGTTCCAATTTTTGGGTCTTTTTCTTATATACGCTCCTATTACCCCCCACCCCCGTCCCGATTTTTCACACTTGCTGTCTGGTCACCCTACATGTGCCTACTGGAAATCCGGCCCCAACCAGAGGGGTGTGTGCTAAGTCCTTAAGTCCAGGCTGCAGGGAAGTGACTATCTCTGCTTGCTATTGGTGAACCAGGGGAAGATAGGCGGCTAAATGCATGTGGGTCCCGAAATAAAATAGCTAAGGGGGGGCAGAGGTGGCTCTCCCTTAAAACCTTTAGCTTACTGGTTAGCTATTCACCCACGATATGGGAGACCCTGAGTTCAAGTTCTCCCCACATGGGAGGCAAAAGGGATTTGAACAGGGATCTGTCACCTCTCAGGTCAGTGCTCTAACTACTAGCTTATAGTCATTCTAACTCTTTCGCTGGCCCAATTAATATTTAGTTTTTCAATGGCTTAACTAAAGTGGAACAACTTCAATAGGAGAGATTGAGGGAGCCCCACATCAGAACGTTCCATAAGCGCCCCCGCCCTGCTCCGCTATTTCGTGTGCACTTACTTGAGGGATTCGATTCACTACGCAGCCTCTGAGCACGCCTACCAGATCAGGCCCTTGCATGTGACTTAGGCTGCCAAATGCCCGTCTTCCCCAGTTTGCTAATTGCTCTGGGGCTTAGGGGGAGATAGGTGCACAGATGCCTAGACTGAGTCAGCAGCATGCATGCACAGAGGCAAAAACCATAAGTGTCCAGAGAATGTTTACTGTAAAAACATAGGTGCCAAGTGAGTTTAGGTGCATACAGGGTTAACCAGTGGTAGACTACAGTGGTGCCTAAACCTGTGACGTAGGCTCCAACATACCTCCATGGATCGCACCCGTGACATAGAACAGGGGTCAGCAACCTATGGCATGTGTGCCAAAGGTGGCACAAGAGCTGATTTTCAGTGGTACTCTGTTGCTGGCCTGGGGTCCCGGCCGCCGGCCCCCTGCCAGCCCGCTGTCGGCCTGGGTGAACAGAACCCCACAATTAACAAATTAACTATCAAACCCCACCTGTTTAATCAGAGGCCAGCGGACGGAACCCCAGACAGGCAGTAGGCTGAGCGGGCTGGGGTTCCGGCTGCCAGCCCTGCTCAGCCCGCTGCCGGTCTGGGGTTCCAGCTGCCAGCCCCTTGCCAGCAGGGGTACTAGCAGCTGGCCCCACACAGCCCACTGCCAGCCTGGGGACATTGGAAAACTCAGCAAGGAAAAGCAAGGGCAAGGCTCACACTAAACTGCATTTTAATTTAATTTTAAATGAAGCTTCTTAAACATTCTAAAACCCTTATTTATTTTACATACAATGATAGTTTAGTTATGTAATATAGACTTATAGAGAGAGACCTTCTAAAAACATTAAAATGTATTACTGGCATGCAAAACCTTAAATTACAGTGAATAAATGAAGACTTGGCACACCACTTTTGAAAGGTTGCCGACCCCGATGTAGAAGCTTAGACATTGTGAGCCAGATTGTAAAGGTATGTAGGCGCCTAACTCACATTGATTTCAATAGGAATTAGCAGCAAAATACCTTTAAAAACCTGGCGCTGTAAATTTTATATTGAACCTAGCCCTGAAGAAGGAAAATACTTTTTGAAATGAACATGGGCACCGCTCTGCTATTGATCTGCATTCAAAACGCCCATTGACGTCAGTGGAAGTTCTTCCTGAGGAATGGTGGCAGGATCCAATTAGCATTCAAAATAGGGGGGTTGAATAATTGAAATTTTTATGAAAAGTGATATTTTTGTTACAAACCAAAAAACCACCAAAAACAAATATTTGGGCTAAACTCCAAAATATTTTGGGTTGTGGCCAACATTTTTCAGTATTTGAATTTGTGCTGATTATTTTTTTTTCATTTTTGACTAAATTATTTTTGAGGGGGAAAACTTTTTCAACCAGCTCTAGTTTTATACTATAATTTCTGTTTTTAAGCTATTTCTAAAATGTATTTTCTCTTAATTGCTCCTTTTGAAAGGTACTGGGTTGCTGTTCTAACCTTGTCATTTCTTCGCCATATTCCTGCTGGTGGTGGCATTACTATTGGCCCACTCTACTCTATTGTGATGTCTGAGTTGTGAATTTTATTCCTGTCTTGCTGTGGTTAATAACATCTGGTAACTTTTCTCATATTCACCATTTCAGGACAAAATGTCCTGCTCCATTTCTCATTGTAGGAACTGGGAGTGTTTCAGACTCTCAATTTTGATACCTATGTGAGCAGAGACAAGCAAAAGTTGCCAGTAACAATGAATTTCAATATTGAAATAGTTGACAATTGGACATAATCAGACAGAGCTGAATGATACTAATCAAATGTTTAAAACATTTTTGGAATGTGTTAAACTTTCTGATTTGGTCTATAGCAGTGTATGGTGTCAGCATGGCAAGTTGTTAACTTTGGCTTTCTTGTTTTTAGGTGACAAAAGATGAGTTTTTGAACTATTACACTGGAGTTAGTGCATCTGTGGATAGTGATGCCTACTTCAATCTGATGATGAAGAAATCCTGGAAACTATGATTTTTGCTGTTACTACTTTTTGCATCAGAGACCGTAAAGAAGTGCAATGTTTTTCAGGAGTTCAGTGTGGGTTTGATTTGTTTCCAGCTGATTCCTTGGGCTAGATTTTCAGAAACATGCAATGACATTGCACCTGCAAAATCAGTGGTTTCCCAATTAAATAACTCAACCCTTGCACATGCTTTAATATTTTCAGTAGGGGGCTCATAATAGGCAATTAACAAGCAGGGCTTAATGACAGTCAAAAGAACAGCGTGAGCTGGAGATGTGATAATCTATTTAAGTTGGCAATTGCATTTTCAGTGTAATCGCTTGTCTGTTGTATGGCCATTTATTAGATTTGTAATGTAGATATTCCTGACATATATAAAATCACTAATTTGTAATGTTTTGTTCTATTTACTGATCATCATAATAAGGGGTTTATTTGACTCTGAAATAATTTTGAACGATTATTTTTAAAGTTTCCTTTGTATTACATTTTAACAAATTTAAAAAGACAACCTCAAAAGCCTGCAACCGAAACAACAAATGCATAAAACAAAGAACAAATTAACTATCAAACCCCACCTGTTTAATCCAGTATAGATCATTTACATTTATGTTTTTACAAACATGAGCCCCAATCCCGCAACTACCTTAGCATGTGAGCAGTACAGTGGGATGAGTCACATGTGTAAAGTTACCCATAGTCATAAGCATATGCAAGATAGGGGCCATAGTTATGGTAAATGTTCTTTAAGACTTCTTGTGCTTCCATTGAAGTCAGTGGGAGTTTTGCTATTGAACTACAATGAATACAAGATTGAACTTCTTATCCAGGTTTGTTCCTCTAAAAATATAC